>NC_067426.1:25626666-25933833 GCF_009764475.1 Pristis pectinata
CCATTGCAAATGATGGACTCTAGCCCAGAAACATAAATGCAACTGTGCTCTCTGCATGAAATCACTCTCATTGAGGTTTTAATGCTTTTTAGCATCCTGCTAATTAGCTGAATTCCGCAAAGCTATAATCTGAACAGAAACAAGGGGTAAAGACTTGAACTTTTAAAGCGCCTTCCGCAACATCAGGTGATCTCTAATGCCTTTATAGCCAATGAAGTACCCACGAAGTGTGGGGCTGAAGGCAATCCAAGAAACAAGAGAGCTAATTTGCACTTAGCACAAACCTTGCAGCAATCGTGACCAGATATTAGGGCAGGCATTTGATTTGGGATGCATCTGTTCATCAACAACATGGTGGTTTACGGACATTGCACTTTATTTCTAAAATTGGGTTCAAATGGTACCAGAGCCCAAGTCAAGAAGTAGAATTCAATACCTACAAACCACAATATTGCTTATAAACATATATGATGAAGGACAGGATTCCATCCAATCCGTTTCATCAGTGATATTGAGACATAAATATCTGCAAGGAGATCGGGAAAACTCAGCTGCTTCTTCAGTGACACTGTAAAGGATTTACAGCTGACTGAGAGAGCAGAAAGTGCATGAGCTTAACATCTCATCTGTGAACAGCACCTCTGGTGTTTCAGCAACCTCTAAGCACTGTACTGGAGGATCAGACTGAATAGTTATTCTCAGATCTTTGGTCTGCCAGTCTTGTAATTCAGAGGACAGAGTGCCTTTCATTGATCCACTGGTGACGTTTAAGTATGGGATCTACTCAAGGTAGCAGGATGACACAACACTCTGATAACTTGACATAACAAAACAATGACATAAGAAATGGAGGCAAGAGTGCACCATTTACCTGCAAAAACAATTGATATGATTGTGGCTGATCCTTCACCTCAGCAGACTTTCCTGGACTGAACCTTTGATTTGCTTAATATCCAAAAATCTATTGATCTCTCTTAAATATGCTCAATGACAGAGTTGTCATAGCCCTCTTGGGTAGAGAATCCCAAAAATTCACCAACATTTGGAAGAATAAATTTCTTCTCATCTGTGTCCTGAAACCACTTACTTGGACATTGTGACTGCTGGAGGCAGGGGAAACATCATCACCATATCTACCCCAAGCGCCATAGAATTTTGTGCTTGAATGAGATCACCTCGAACCCTTGCAAATTCAAGAGAATATAGAAAATCCAAAAACAAACAACAGATGCTAGGAATGTGAAATAATGACAGAAAATGCTGGAAACACTCAGCAGGCCAGGCAGCATCTGTGGAAGGAGAAACAGAGTCTACATTTCAACTAAAAGACACTTCATCAGAAATGCAAAACTGGGAAAACAAGTTAAATGACAGAAAGACATAGAAAGCATGAATAGGACAAAGGTAAAGCTCGCAAACCTAGGATTGTCATGATGAAGCCACGGGGGTGGGGGGGGGGGAAGAGAGAGAAAGAGAGAGAGAGAGACAGAAAGAGACAGAGAGAGAGACAGACAGAGAGAGAGACAGAGAGAGAGAGAGAGAGACAGAGAGAGACAGAGAGAAAACAAAGGGACCTGCAGAAATTGCAGTGTCTGTGGAAAAAGAGAAAAAAAAACAAGTAAAGGTTACTGATGGATGACCTTACAATAGAAATGATCAGTTCTGATAATAAGCTGTGATTCACTTGAACTCCTTCCAATCTAGTATATTGCCTTTGGTGCTTACAATGTGGTCTTCTCTACAGTGGGGAAATCAAACACAGATTGGCTGACTGCCTTGCTGAGCAGCTACATTCAGCCTGCAAGCCCGACCACGAGCTTTCTGTTGTTCTCGACTTTAATTCCCCATCCCACTCTCACCTATCTGTCTGTGGCCTCCTGCACTGTTACAATGGGGACCATTATAAGATTGAGGAACAGCACCTCATCTTCCATGTGGACATGCTGCAGCCTTCGAATTCAACATTTTCAGGTAACACACTTTCTCTGTGTCAGAACTGGCTACCATTGAAAGCTGTAAACATGATCATTACATTTTGAGATCCTGGATAGAGGAACATGGACCAATCGGTCAAAGAAGAACAAGGGATAAAGGAATTCAGATGTCCTGCCCTCGACCCTCTCACACACCCGCATACCTTCCCTTTAATTCTCCCCTTCATTCCCTGACCCCCCTCCACCCTCACATTTTAAAAACTGTTTATATCTTAACTCTCCTAGTTGTGATGTAAGGGCATTGACCTTCTCTTTGTAAATTCAGCATTTTCTGTTCTCGAAGTGGCTGAGCTATTAAAGTGAACAGTTCCTGGAAGCTGATCACCATATCTTCAATATGGTGAAACTGACACCTTGCCGAGTAAATCTCTTTATAAGACTCAATTGACACTCATTATGTTATCATGCATTAAAGAAAAGAAGTTCACAAATCAGCATGACCAAGCAAGAATGGGTCAGATTATAACACCAATGGATATTGATAATCAGTATAATTCACACAGAATTTGGACAGATCAATTCACTGATTGATTCTTTAAATGGCAATGTTGCTGAATTCATCAATTATTCACAATAACTGTATGTACCTGATGCAATATTTTATTCAAAACTCATTAATCATCCAAATTAAACCAAGTTCATACAAATATGGAACATCCCTCAAGTCATATTCCAAGAGATACTTTTCTGTTTTGGCAAATTAACTATCACTTAGAATGTAATTATGTGTTAATCAGGCATTATTAAATTTTGATGCTATTTCAAATAAAACATTCAGGAATCATTTAGTTCTTGTAAAAAAAAGACAAATTCGACCGTACTAAGGTCCACTTGTTGTCAGGTAGAGTAAAAGTCACTGGCAGGATCTTCCTCAACTTCCTCCTCCCAGAAGCTGAAGAGCTGCTTTCAGAATCATGCTATTGAATTTGTCCATCTACAAACACGCTGGACTTAATTTTAACCATGCAATTACTCCATAGAAAAGTGCAGGGATTAGCACCAACCAACTTGTCCTTTATTACCTCACAAAAGCCTTTGATTCTGTCAATCAAAAGAGGCAGTGGAGCATCCTCTTCAAGTTTGACTGTCCTCAAAAATTCATCTCTATCTGACACTTGTTTGACAGTCTGCAAGCCCCGACGCTGACCGACGGTCTGCAACCAATCCAATCTCAGAGGGATTGGTGACAAGCAATTTTTTTTCCAATCTTTCTCATTGTAATGCTGCGCCTCACCTCCCACAACCCTCCTGCTGATGTGACTGTAACCTTCAGGACTAAAGTACCTCCACACCAAAAGTAACACCAAAAATACTTAGTAGTTGAGCTGGATTAAACAGACAAACTTGAGTATGCACGTGTTTGGAGGCTGAGTTCCAAGTCATCATTGACTTGTTCACTGAAAAAGAGTGAACGGATGGGACTGGCATTAAACATTCTTTTCAATAGTACAGGTTCACGATGAGACAGTGGGCCACTTCCTATACCACAGTTGCTACATCTCAGTGAAGGTAGACATCAATGATGAAAATCATCACTGCCTTCATTCTGCTATGAGAGACTTTGCCCACCTGAAAAAAAGGCATTTGAAAATTAAAGCCTCAAATTATAACTCATGGCCTGCTGGTCTGCAGTGATTGTTACACTCTTGTATGTTTCTGGGGCTTGGCTTGCTTACGACAGGAAACTCAAAACACTGGAGGGATACTATCAACACAAAATCCTCCAAATCCACTAGCAGAAGAAACAAACCGACATCAGTGCCTTCTCCCAAGCAAATTTTGCAAGCCTCAAGGCCCTAATTATACATAGTTAGCTCCATTGGGCAGGCAATACTACCCCTATGTCCAACACTAGACTCCTGAGACAGAAAATCTATCCCTATCTCTGTCACACAAAGAGATTACAAGGTGGATAGAAGAAATGTTTCAAGCACGTATTCAATATGTTTTGAAAATGTCAGATATTCCTCTCCGAGCCAGAGAACCCCATGGTCCATTACAACTCACAATGGAGGAGAGGGACTCTTGATAGCACTGGGAACTTCAACTCCATGCATCAGGAGCATGCCTGCCACACCAAACACCTCCTTCCTCACCTGTGGCAGAGTCTATAGATTCCACATTGACCTCAGGAGGGATCTCAGACTTTTCCAGAGTGGATACAATGCATACCCAGTCCTGAAGTATCATCTGAGAAGACTGGAATCAGAAATCCTGTAACTCCAAAATGTATCCATTTATCCTTCAGCCATCAATTTGAATGAAAAAGTTCTAGTTTGTACAAATAAGATATTGAATATCTACTACCATCTTTTGAGATTGTGGTGGGGCTGGGGCAATGGAGGAAGAAGATTAATCACATTAGTAAACGGTAAGAACTGTCAAATGCTTGGGCAGTTATCCAAGTTTGGTGCATTGAATGCCAATGCATAGGTGAGAATTTTTATTGGACCAATTATCTTTTCATCTGGGAACTGAATGTACGAAATCCTTGCTTCCTTTGCATTCTGTATCCTCAACCAAATGTACAGCCACGTTCTTGTATGAAATCTTGTATTTTTCCCTGTACAAAATTGTGAAGTACATTTAGAGAGGCAGTTCATGTTATGATATCATCGTGGCTTCCTTACATGTAAACACTGAATATTGTTTCATACACTTTTATTCAATTGGTGACTGCAGGTACAAATGGATAGATCAATGAAAGTATTGTGCTTATCAAGAATAATGGGGTTTGTTTCATGAGTCTAGGTAGAGGATATTATGAGCAAAATTAAATTTTGGGAAGAATCAAAAGCAGACAAATTAAAAATCATGGGCAAAAGTTACACCTGACCTCGTATCAACTGGTCAAAAAATAACAATGTTTTATGAGATCAGTTTGATCTACTTCTGAATAAAATTTGATAATTCCTGACTCCTATCTGTCTGTCTGTCATCAAATCGAAATTTGGTTTAAGCCTCACCGGCCAGTGAATGTGTATGAAGGACTGGATAATCCAAGATTGTTGATCTAATACAGTGATCTTAACACTCAATTCCTTTCTCCCAAAACATGGGGAAAAAATGGGATAGATTCTGTGAACATTATTTTGGTAGTACTTGATGTAAAGCCACAACTTCATCCTGGACATGCATTATCAAGTAAATCACAATTCATTTAATTTGCATACTTGGCAGTCTTACTCTTGACTAAAACGTTTCTTTTTCTGAGGCAGCTAAAACATTTATGCTTGTACTGCTTAGTGTCTTTGCAAATCAACTTATTACTCTCAGCTGTTGCATAGCCTGCAAAAATCAGGTTGAAATTTAATTTAAATGTCATTATCATGTCATTGTAATATCTCATCTTCAATTCATTTGGCTCAGACACTGAATTTTATTGGTGCAAAAAAAAAATCTAGAGCAATCTGTGATCTAAAGGGGCCAATTAAACCTTTATTCCCACTAGCATGCAATTTATTGAATAATTTTGTGATTTCTCACTGTGATTCCATTTACACCATCAAATATAAAGTGGTTACATTCATTTCAGCTTGAGATTGTCTGAATGAGTGACCTTTCCATGTTTAAACTGAGGCTGTTGGTGTGCACCACTAAGAAATACCAAATTACTGGCTTGACCTCTTTTAGGGTTACATACTTGAAGCACCCCGCTCCTAATTTCTGCTTCTTGCTAACAATATTGTCCATATGCTGAGGAAGGCCACGGTCCATGTACAGTGACTGCACGTGGGCAGTGGCCTTCCTCAGCCAGTACATCTTATCATTTGAAATAGTTCCTTAAGATACAAGAAAAGCTGGACATGCAGCCTCTCAAGCTTTATCTGTAATTTAATGAGATCTTGGTGAATACTGATCTTTAAGTCTACAAACCATCTGATCCACATATCCTTGGATTTCCCATGTGTCCAAAAATCTGTCAATTTTACTTCTGAATGTATAGAGTGACTGCATGTCCATGGAGTAGAGAATTTCAAAGATTTACAACACTCTAAGAGAAGAAATGTCTTTATATTTCAGTCCTAACTGGCTAGACCTTTCATCCTGAGTATGTATGCCCGCAAGTTCCAAATTCTTCAACCAAAAGAAATTGCAACTTTGCTCTGCAATCTGCCATCATGTTTAGAGCTTTTAAAAAGGGCTACATTGCAACTAGTTGGGCTATTTCAGGGGTGATTTGTCCTCAAGGTGATCATGTGCCTCTGAAGACCAATGGCCCCATTGTGTTGGGGACACAGAGCAAGCATGGTGGTGGTCAGCCCCTGCTATAAAAACAGGAGAAAAACCTCTTGCAGAAGGACTACGAGGGAGCAATGAAGTCACATCTTCATTGCTGGGTTGCAACAGAAATATTATTCAAGTCGACACCAATGTATATCAGTGTACAAGGGCAGTGGTCTCTCTCAGCAAGTGCATAATGTACAAGGAGGGATTTGGTGCAAATTCTTTAAGTTTGTTATGTATGCACAAAGTTGCCAATTGTGAATAAAAGCACTGTGCTACTTGAGAGAATTGTTCCTGTTTTTTTTGTATTTTTAGTTTGCTCTCAAACAGAATAGCCTCCCATTTTCCTACATTAAAGCCAACTTACTGATTTCTTGCCGCACACGATAATCACAGTCACAGTCGTACAGCATGGAAATATGCCCTTCGGCTCACCAAGTCTGCACAGACCTATTAATCATTGTAGGCTTTTTGCATCCATTGCGCAGATCATTTTCCCTCCTGGCTTTGCATCGTCAGCAAACTTGGGTACCTTGTAGACTTTCTTTTAACCTGAGTCATTAATATGAATTGTGAATAGTTGAGGGTCCCCTCTCTGTTTATTCCCCTCTTACCAATCCTCTACCTGCACTGCAAAGCAAAAGATAAAAAAAAAACTGGAAATGCTGCAAACCTGAAATAAGCACAGAAGATGCTAGAAGTACTCAGCAGGTCAGGCAGCACCTACAGAGAGGGAAATAGAATTAACATTTCTGTCAATGACTCTTCATTGGAATAATCACTGGCCCAGGCCTTTAGGTGTTTCATGTCAACTCACAAGAGCAAACGTTTGCCTTTTTTACCGATGTTCTCACCTGGAGGAATGGATCAATCACTTTCCCTAAACCCATTTGGTCTTCATTCCATTCCTCCCAGATGGTGAAGACAAGACTCCACCCAGCTGAATCACAATCTACGTAGGTTGACAAACATGGCCTTGAAACTAAATCAATGGATAGTGTATTGCCAGCCAAGAATATGAATGAGAAACATATTGGATGTACTATATTATTATAAAAATCTTGGTTGCTTTGATCAGTTGACAAAGTTGATAAACCGTAACAGTTAAATTGAATGTATTATTGCATATATTTTCTCTCTACAAAACTATTAGTCTCCTTAATGACTCAAACTGTCAGAGGAAAACCTGAAATTGATATTCAACATGGTTTGCAACAAAAATTGGACTGCTGACTAGATATGTAAATCCATGTGAATGTAAATGATTTTATCAAAAGAACAAACGTTCCATGCACCTTCAGATAAGTTAAGATGTTTCAGGGATCAATTGATTCTAATACATTTCAATGAGTTATATTTCCTTTTCATGCAGCTGAAGGTAACATGCAAATCATCTGAACATTCCATCATCATTTAAATATCCAGCTGAAACAATGTTAAGTGCACACAGCTCTGTTACACTACCTGTGGACAGTTTACCAGATAATCATTTTAGTGCTAAAAGTTGAAAATAAGAAATTCCTGAAACAGTGACCAATTTTTTTGTTGTTCTTAGCATACGGGTGTCATAGCAAAAGGGCTGCACTTAGTGTTTCTTCCCAATTACCATTTTCTTGTTGTAAATGATCTAAAGGTACTCGTACAATACCGTAGGGTAGGGAGTTCCAGGAGTGCAGATTTCACTTTATGAAATGACCATGTTGTTAATTTCAAGGCAGCACTACTGACATGGGTCCAGTTTTCCAGTGGAAAAAACAACCAAACTACTTGGAATTGCTGGCTTCCACCTCTCTTACTGTGTGGAAGTTTGAGATTATCAAGTGAAGGAAAAGAAAGTCACAAACTTCTACTCAGCAGATTGACACATTTGGGAAAACTGTGCTCCCACCAGATTCCTTATGGAAACCAGTAGGGAAGGGCAAACATACATAGAGTTCCCAGCACTTCAGCTGGGAAATCTGTCCACAGTACCTGTGCCACCCTGGGACCCAAGTCCAGCAGGTCCATTCATTTTAATGAGAATGAACATTTATGAAGGCCTTGACGAAAAGCAAGGTCCAGAATTTGTGTTTCAGTCCCAGTGAAATCAGCACAGCCCATGAGGTGGTCAAACCTGAACATGTGCTGCCTTTGTCCTGACCTCTGCATCAGTGAACTTGGTAATATAGCATTTGGATGGCTATGTGAAACAAGTGCTCCAACTAACATCGTGATCTAGAACTTGAGCAAACTGTGAGCAGGCAGGTAACCTGATTTATCAGTAAAACAGCTCCGTTAATTTTAGATGAAAATTATAAGAAGAGGGTGGCAATGAGTAAGAGGACCACAGGGAGAGTGCACTCTGCCACTCATTGACATCATGACTGCTCTGAGATTTCACTCCAAACAGCCATCCTTACCTCATGTCCCTTAATATCTTTGCTTAACAGGAACAACTAACCAAGCATCAACTGCTGTTTTGTATGCAGAAGTGATTCCAAACCTATGCACTGAAAGCTAAAAATATCAAATCAACTGCACATGCTTGAAGTCTGAAACAGATACATAAAATGCTGGAAACAATCAGCAGGTCAGGCAACAGAAAGGGAAACATAATTGACATTTAGGTTGAAGATCCTTCATCAGACTCTTTCATTTTTCTCCTCTGAGATTCTCCAATCAGCAGAGAGAATTTCCATGAAAACCTTCAATAGTTTGACAACAGTCATGTCACCCAACAATCCTGTGAAATCCAGAGAATGTATCCTGATGTTGCATAATCTCATTGCTAATTAACTCTTCAGAATCCAAACGTCATTCTTGTAGTTCTACTCTGCACTTCCTACAAGACGAATAGATCTTTCCGAAGATGTGTTGCCCAATATTGAACACTAACTAGGGTTTTATAAATATAAAACTGCTGAAGGATTTTAACCTGTATTTCAGTCATCTAGAGTAAAATGTCCTCCTTCTATTTGTCCTTTGAATTAGATTTTGTACTTATCCCTGATATTTTAGCAATCCCTGCATGTAGATTATTAAGTCTCTTTAGACATTCATTGACTTTGTGTTTTCTCTTTATGGAAGAAAACTGTGGTATGCCCTGTTCACAAAAATCAGGATAATTCCAATCCAGCTGATTACTACCCAATCAGTGTACCTTTGATCACCAGTCGAGATGAAAGCTGTCACTGATGGTGCTATCAGGCAGCACTTACACATCAACAACCTACTCACTGATGCTCAGATTGCATTTTGGCAGGACAATAGCCTTGGTCCAAACATGGACCAACAGAGCTGAATTCCAGAGGTGAGACGAGAGTGATTGTGCTTGAAATCAAGACAACATTTGACTGAGCGTGGCGTCAAAGCACCATGCTAAAACTACGGTCATTGGGCTTTGAATGGAAAACACTTCATACCTTGCACAAGAGGAGATAGCTGTGGTTGTCAGAGGTCAATCATTCCAGATCTTAGGGCAGTATTCCCGATTTAACTATCTTCAGCTACTTCATCAATGACCTTTCTTCCCTTAAAAGTGGGGATGTTCACTGATGATCACACAATGTTCAATTCCATTTGCGATTCCACAGCAAATGCAGCAGCCCATGCCTGCATGCAGCAAGACCCAGACAATATTCAGACATTGGCTGGTCGGAGGCAAGTTACATTTATGCCACAGAAGTCCCAATGCAATGATCATCTCAATAAAGACAAACCAAATACCCTTGACATTCAATGGCATTACCATTGCTGAGTCGCCCACTATCAACATCCTGAAACTCAACTGGACCAGTAACATCAACACTGTGGATACAAGACTAGATCAGCGGCCGGGTGTCCTCTGGTGAGTGACTCACCTCTTTACACCCATCCACGAAGCACATCAGATGAAGTACTCTCCACTTGCCTGGATGAGTTCAGAGCAAAAAATGCTCAAGAAGTTCAACACTATCAGAACAAATCAGCGTGCCTGATTGGCAACCAATCCACCCCACCCCACCCCGCGCCACAAACATTCATTCTCTCTATCACCTGGGCAGTGGCTGCGGTGTGTATCATCTACAAACTGAACTGCAGGTTCTTGCCCAGTCAACTCCAACACCACTTTCCAAACCCGAGTCCTCCACCACCAAAAAGGATGAGGGCAGTAGGTGACTGGGAATGCCACCACCTGCAAGTTTCCTTTAAAGTCGCACCACCTGCATTTGGAAATATATCACCGTTCCTTCATCATTGTTGGGCCTAAATCCTGGAACCCAACTCAGAAAAGAACTGGGGGTGCACCTTCACCAGAAGGACTACAGCAATTCAAGAGGGTGACTCCCCACCACCTTCTCAAGGGCAATTAAGGATGAGCAATAAATAGTAGTCTTGCCAACATCACCCAGATCTTAAAAAATTTTTCTTTTAAAAATTGCAGTGTACTGCTCTGTTACTTTCAAGTCTTGGCTAATGGAAATTATGCACTGCTAATTGTTTCCAAGACCAATGCTGCAGAGAACCGAGAAGGCCAGGCCAGAGGAGGTCAGCACCTCCGTTACAGCAAATGCTAATCTGAAATATGAAAATATCTCGATATAGAGTCATTGAGCAATATCGCACGGATACAGGCCCTTCGGCCCAACGAGTCCAAACCAACCAGGGTGCCCACCTATCTTATCCCAATTTCCTGCGTTCGGCCCATATCCCTCCAAGCCGTGCCCCTCCATGTACCTATCCAAGTGCTTCTTAAATGATACTATTGTACTTGCCTCAACCACTTCCTCTGGCAGCTCATTCCATATACTCACCACCCTCTGCGTGAAAAGGTTGCCTCTCAACTCCCTTTTAAATCTTTCCCCTCTCATCCTAAATCTATGCCCCCAAGTTTTGGACTCCCCTACCCTGGGGGATAAAGGCTGTTACCATCCACCTTATCTATGCCCCTTGTGATTTTATAAACCTCTATAAGGTCACCTCCCATTCTCCTACGCTCCAAGGAATAAAAGACCCAGCCTGGCCAACTTCTCTCGAAAACTCAGGCCCTCTAGGTTAAATATGTTGAAATTCATGCCATCCTTACAAATTCTCAATGAAATTCATGGTGCTTCTTAAATGAGAGTGGCTTTAAAGTAGGAGAATTTGGTTTTCAGTCAACTGGGACAGAAGACATGATGCACACTGCCAATACTTCAGTGGGTTAATAGCTGTGATGGGAAATGTCGCATTGCTGGCACAGCCTTCAAGATTTTCTGCAGCATTGGTCTGAGGCAAGTTATTAGCAGCACATAATTTCCATTAAAATCTATAACATACTCAAAGCTGCAACCAAATACAAAAGAAAAATATCCGGCTGGGTAAAAGGAGGATCAAAGTGAGTCCACACACTGTGCAGGGAATCTGCAACATTAGAAGAAGACCATAACCAAAGCTATCAAAGTGAATCATAATATTCTCAGCCAAGACAAGCCATCAAAAGGAAAATGATGAACTCCTCAGTAATATGACATTCTCTGGTATGCTATTCCATCATATTGAGCTTGAAAGAACACAAAAGCATTCTGTGTCCAATCAAAGCAGTCTCATTTGTGTTGTAGCCAAAGGTTTGGGGTTCCATCTTAATCACATCATTGATCATGAGCCAATTTTAACACTGCACAGTAAAACTCAAATAATCAGAGACAATTCGATTCCATATCAAGCTCAGAGGTGGAATTTCCTTCCACCTTTCCTTTCCTTCCCACTCACTGAGGCTTCAGTTCTCATGTTCCCTTCCTGATCACTAGGCCTCCAGTTCCCATGATCCCCGCCTACTCACAAGGGCCATGGTTCCCGCGCTCCCTTCTCATTCACGTGGGCAACGGTTCCCACACTTCCTTCCACTCGCCAGTGCCCCACTTCCTGGAATTCATTTCTGCATTCTCTTTCAGTTTACCAGGACCCGGTTCCCACGCTCCATTTAAACTTACCTGCCTCCTCTGGAATATGTATTGTAATACTGTGTAACATCTTTCGAAAAGTGAATAAAAAGTGTGCTGGGGTATTAACAGAGAGAGCATCCAATAGCCTGGTGGTGTCAGACTAGCCGATTTTCCAAAGTCCCAAGCATGCTGGGTTATCAGAGTATATCCAATGAAGGATATTGGTGGACTACATGAAACGTTCTATGTCCTTCTGCTGTTTATTAAATAGTCTTTTGGGGCAGGTATGACCTGTACAAAAAGGACAGGATGCACTTGAATCCCAGGGGGACCAATATCCTGGCGGGGAGGTTTGCTAAGGCTACTGGGGAGAGTTTAAACTAGAATTGTTGGAGGGTGGGATCCGAACTGGAGAGACTGGGGAAGAGGTGTTTGGCTCTCAAATAGAAAAAGCTTGTAGACAGTACGAGAGGGAGGATAGGCAGGTGATAGAGAAGGGACGTGCTCAGACCGATGGCTTGAGATTTGTCTATTTTAACGCAAGCAGTATTGTGAACAAGGCAGATGAGCTTAGAGCTTGGATAAATACTGGGAGCTACGATGTGGTGGCCATTACAGAGACTCGGATGGCTCAGTGACAGGAATGGTTACTTCAAGTGCCGGGTTTTAGATGTTTCAGAAAGGACAGTGAGGGAGGCAAAAGAGGTGGGGGAGTGGCACTGTTGATCAGCGATAGTGTCACGGCTGCAGAAAAGGTGGATGTCATGGAGGAACTGTCTGTGGAGTTTGTGGGTGGAGGTTAGGAACAGGAAGTGGTCAATAACTTTACTGGGTGTTTTCTTTAGGCCGCCCAATAGTAACAGGGATATCAGGAGCAGATAGGGAAGCAGATGCTGGAAAGATGTGATAATAACAAAGTTGTTGTGATGGGAGATTTTAATTTCCAAAATATCAATTGGCATCTCCATACAGTGAGGGGTTTAGATGGGGTGGAGTTTGTTAAGTGTGTTCAGGAAGGATTCTTGACACAATATGTAGATAAGCCTACAAGAGGAGAGGCTGTGCTTGATTTGGTATTGGGAAATGAATCTGGTCAGATGTCAGATCTCTCAGTGGGAGAGCATTTTGGAGATAGTGATCATAATTCTATCTCCTTTACAATAGCATTGGAGAGAGATAGGAACAGACAGACGAGAAAGGCATTTAGTTGGAGAAAAGGGCAGGAAATTGGAAGCTTAAATTGGGAACAGATGTTCTCAGGGAAAAGTATGGAAGAAATGTGGCAAATATTCAGGGGATATTTGTGTGGAGTTCTGCATAGGTATGTTCCAATGAGACAGGGAGGTTACAATAGGATACAGGAACTGTGGTGTACAAAGGCTGTAATAAATCTAGTCAAAAGGAAAAGAAAAGCTTACAAAAGGTTCAGAGAGCTGGGTAATTTTAGAGATCTGGAAGAGTATAAGGCTAACAGGAAAGAGCTTAAGGAAATTAGGAGAGCCAGAAGGGGACATGAGAAGGCCTTGGCGAGCAGGATTAAGGAAAACTCCAAGGCATTCTACAAGTATGTGAAGAGCAAGAGGATAAGATGCAAAAGAATAGGACTTATCAAGTGCAAAAGTGGGAAAGTGTGTATGGATCCGGAAGAAATAGCAGAGGTACTTAATGAATACTTTACGTCAGTATTCACTACGGAAACAGATCTTGGTGATTGTAGTGAGGACTTGCAGAAGGCTGAAAAGCTTGAGCATGTAGATATTAAGAAAGAGGAGGTGCTGGAGCTTTTGGAAAGCATCAAGTTGGATAAGTCTCCGGGACCGAATGAGATGTACCCCAGGCTACTGTGGGAGGGGAGGGAGGAGATTGTGGAGCCTCTGACTATGATCTTTGCATCATCAATGGAGATGGGAGAGGTTCCAGAGGATTGGAGGGTTGCGGATGTTGTTCCCTTATTCAAGAAAGGGAGTAGAGATAGCCCAGGGAATTATAGACCAGTGAGTCTTACTTCAGCGGTTGGTAAGCTGATGGAGAAGATCCTGACAGGCAGGATTTATGAACATTTGGAGAGGTATAATATGATTAGGAATAGTCAGCATGGCTTTGTCAAGGGCAGGTCCTGCCTTACGAGACTGATTGAATTTTTTGAGGATGTGACTAAACGCATCGATGAAGGGAGAGCAGTAGATGTAAGAAATATGGATTTCAGCAAGGCATTTGATAAGGTACCCCATGCAAGGCTCATTGAGAAAGTAAGGAGGCATGGGATCCAAGGGGATATTGCTTTGTGGATCCAGAACTGGCTGGCCCGCAGAAGGCAAAGAGTGGTTGTTGATGTGTCATATTCTGCATGGAGGTCGGTGACCAGTGGTGTACCTCAGGGATCTGTTCTGGGACCCTTACTCTTTGTGATTTTTATAAACGACCTGGATGAGGAAGTGGAGGGATGGGTTACTAAGTTTGCGGATGGCAAAAAGGTTGGAAGTGTTGTGGATAGTATGGAGGGCTGTCAGAGCTTACAGCGGGACATAGATAAGATGCAAAACTGGGCTGAGAAGTGGCAGATGGAGTTCAACCCAGATAAGTGTGAAGTAGTTCATTTTGGTAGGTCAAATATGATGGTAGAGTATAGTATTAATGGTAGGACTCTTGGCAGTGTGGAGGATCAGAGGGATCTTGGGGCCCGAGTCCATAGGACACTCAAAACGGCTGCACAGGTTGACTCCGTGGTTAAGAAGGCATATGGTATATTGTCCTTCATCAACCGTGGAATTGAATTTAGGAGCCGAGAGGTAATGTTGCAGCTATATAAGACCCTGGTCAGACCCCACTTGGAGTATTTGCTCAGTTCTGGTCGCCTCACTACAGGAAGGATGTGGAAGCCATAGAAATGGTGCAGAGGAGATTTACAAGGATGCTGCCAGGATCGGGGAGCATGCCTTATGAAAACAGGTTGAGGGAACTCGGACTTTTCTCCTTGCAGTGACGGAGGATGAGGGGGGAACTGATAGAGGCGTATAAGATGATGAGAGGCATTGATCGTGTGGATAGTAAGAGGCTTTTTCCCAGGGCTGAAATGGTTGCCACAAGAGGACATAGGTTTAAGGTGCTGGGGAGTAGGTATAGAGGAGATGTCAGGGGTAAGTTGTTTTGACTCAGAGAGTGGTGAGTGCATGGAATGGGCTGCTGGCAATGGTGGTGGAGGCGGATACAATAGGGTCTTTTCAGAGACTTCTGGATAGGTACATGGAGCTGGGAAAAATAGAGGGCTATGGAAATAGAGGCCTAGTAATTTCTAAGGTAGGGACATGTTCGGCACAGCTTTGTGGGCCAAAGGGCCTGAACTGTGCTGCAGGTTTTCTATGTTTATTATCAAAGTACATGTGTGCACATTCCATTTTTGTGAAATATCACAAATATATTCTGCCTGAAATTTATATTCTATTTTGTTTCTTTTTACATTCCCTCAGATCAATTAAACACAATGGTTTCTAAATGCAACAGACACCCATGCATTTCATAGGCTATAAAAAATACAGCAAGATCAGCAAAAGATTACAGCAAAGAATATTGTGCATTAAGCTTCAGGTTAATTTGTTAAGTGTTCTCAAACCAAGTTTTTATTTTATTGAATGAAATAATTAGCAGCACTTTAAATCCTTGACTCAGTAATTCCTGAATTAAATGAAGATTTGGACAAATTCCATGTTGTAACAACAGCATTCAAAATCTCTCAATTCAAAATGTGATTGGAATATTATATTGTTTCCCTAGGCATGTGTTGAATGTTCAGGTAATCAAAATGAGACAGCTGGGAAATGGATTTTTTCTTAATTCAAAGCTCTTCACAAATCCAAAAGGATCCCAAGACAGTTATGGATAAGAAAAGACATTTGCCCTTTCACAGTTGCCCAAAAGAACCACAAATGTTTCCAATGTTTTCACCTGTGCTTGGGAGCCCAGTGGTTGTGTTAGTCAATATGATGGGTAAACAACTTGTGATACCAGCTCCAAATTTGCTTTTTCCTTTTGGAACCCACCTCGTCTCATTCTGAACTAACAAGGTATAAAGAACATACAACAGTAGAGCACTGGACAGGCCATTTGGCCCGTGATGTTGTGCCGATCTTGATGCCCTCCTTCTGTGTATCATCCATATTCCTCCATTCCCTTCACATTCATGCATCTATTTAAAAGCCTCTTGAACTCCACCAAACTGCTTGCTTCCATTACTATCCCTGGTAACCCATTCCAGGCACCTATCACTCGCTGCATAAAAAACTTGCCCCGCACATCTCCTGTCAAGATTCCCCCCTCTAACGTAAAAGCAGGTCCACTTGTGTTTGCCTTTTCTACCCTGGGGAAAAGATTCTGACTCCACCCTATCTATGCTTCTCATAATTTTAGAAACCTTTATCAGGTCTTCCCTCAGCCTCCGACACTCAAGGGAGAACAACCCAAGTTTGTCCAACCTTTCCTTACAGCTCATACCCTCTAATCCAGGCAGCACCCTGGTAAACCTCTTCTGCATCTTTTTCACATTCTCCACATCCTTCCTATAATGGGGCAACCAGAACTGCACACAGTACTCCAAGTGTGGTCTAACTAAAGTTTTATAAAGCTGCCAGTACGAGTTCCTTACTCTTACACTCAACACCCCTACCAGTGAAGGCAAGCATGCCATATGCCTCCTTTACCACCTTATCCACTTGCATAGCCACTTTCAGTGAACTATGGACCTGGACCCCTAGATTCCTCTGTACCTCAATGCTATTAAGGGGCCTACAATTAACTGTATACTTTCTCCTTTCATTTGACCTTCCAAAGTGCAACACCTCAGACTTGCCCGGTTTAAATTCCATCTGTCACTTCTCTGCCCATTTTTGTAACTGATCTACATCCCGCCGTATTATCTGATGGTCCTTTACACTGTACACAACTCCACCAATCTTGGTGTCATCCGCAAATTTGCTAATCCACCCACCTACATTTTTGTCCAAACCATTGATATATATCACAAGCAACAGAGGTCCCAGCACAGATCCTCAAGGACCTCCAGCCAGAATAACAGCCTTCCACCCCTACTCTGTCTTCTATGGGTAAGCCAATTTTGAATCCAAACTTGCAATTCACCCTGGATCCCATGCATCTTTTATATCCTGAATCAACCTACCATGAGGGACCTTCTCAAATGCCTTACTGAAGTCCATGTAGATAACGTCCACTGCCTTACCCTTATCAAGCAGCTTCATCACCTCTTCAGAAAAAGTCAATCAAGTTTGTGAGGTATGACCTGCCCTGCACAAGGCCACGCTGACTGTCCCTAAGCAGGCCATGCCTTTCCAAATGCGTTCAAATCCGATCCCCTAGTATCCTCTCCAATAGCTTCCCTACCACTGACGTGAGGCTCACTAGCCTATAATTACCTGGATTATCCTTATTTCCTTCTTGAACAAAGGCACAACATTTGCTTCTCTCCAGTCCTCCAGGACCTTGCCTGTTGCTAGTGAGGACATAAAGATCCTTGTCAAAGCCCCAGCAATCTCCTCACTTGCTTCTTTCAATATTCTGAGATATATGCCATCAGGCCCTGGGGACATCCACCTTAATGCTTTTTAGAAGACCCAGCACCACCTCCTCCTTAATCTCCAGATGTCCCAGCACATTAGCATGCCCCACTCTGTTTTCACTATCCTCCAATTCCTTCTCTTCAGGCAAATAGCAATGCAATGTACTCATTTAGTACCTCAGCCACTTGGTCTGACTCCAAGCACAAATTCCCTCCTTTATCCTTGAGTGGACCTACCCCCTCCTTAGTTATCCCCTTTTTCTTAATATAAATGCAAAATGCTTTGGGATTATCCTTGACCCTGCTCTCTAAGGACATTTCATAGCCCCTTTTGACCTTCCTAATCACCAGCTTCAGCATTTGCCTGCTATCTTCGTATTCCACAAGGACCCAGTCTGATTTTAACTTCCTAAACCTCACGTATGATTCCTTTTCCTTCCTGACTAAATTTAGGACTTCACGGGTAATCCAAGGTTCCCTTACCTTACCATCCTTGTCCTTACTCCTTACCGGAACATGCCAATCCTGAGCTCTGCTCAGCTGGTCTTTAAACAACATCCACATGTCAGACGTGGACTTGTTTGACAGTAGCTGTTCCCAATCAACACCCTGTCTTATCCTGTCATAATTTGCCTTCCCCCAATTTAGTAACTTCCTGCAAGATGCAATTTTAACCTTACTCATAACCAACTTTAAACATACTGAGTTGTGGTCAGTATTCCCAACATGTTCATCCACTATCAAGTCTGTCATCTGGCCTGGCTCATTTCCCAAGACTAGGTCCAATATGTTCTCTCCTTTTGTTGGACTCTCCACATACTGTCTCAGGAACCCCTCTTGGATGCACCAAAAGAATTATTTTGCTAAACAGCACTTAAGTAAATCTTCAATATATTTCCCTCATTTGAAAAAATGATTATTGGATTCTGAAAAGAACCAAGTTTGCCTGGGACAATTTGGGAGATACATTGGTGCTGAAATGATATTTTACTGTGAGTCTTGAAATCATTTAAGGATTTTATTGTGCAAACACTTCATATACTCACAAGGAATTTCTTAGCCCACGACCCGCATGAAATGTCATTCAAATGGATTAATGCCAATGCTAAAATGGCAGATAAAAATACTGTAAATAAGCATATTAGAAAAACCAGTTAAGGAAAAGCAGCAAATCACTCATTATCTGAATTACAGCATTGGCAGTGTAAAGTTGCCCAAAGAAGTATTTCTACATTTATCAGATTTTGGCAAACTATGGAACTGTGTACTGACTGCCTTCTAAGATGTGGCACTTTGACAAAAAAAACTTTTGTTTGAGTACTATTATCATTTCTGATTCTAAAAGCCTCAAGCCAAACACCCCACCTGCTCCCACTTCATGTCACTTTCTTTCTTCTCTGCAGTGCATTAAGGCAAAATGCTTGTAACCATGGAAATGAATATTTTTTCCTTAGAAGTTACAATTCACTGTAATCTAGTGCCAAGGAACAACTATTTTCATCACTGCCCCATCACACCAAAATACACCTGCAAACCCATCCAGTCCTCTCCTTCTGTGGCCAAGCTCAGGCAGTTGGCCACTGGACTGCTTGAGCCAGTGGTCAGCAGTGCAGGCACTGAGGCTGAGAATAAAGACGACGGTAGGGATCAGGCAGTGTGGCCAGCAACAGTCCACGGAGACTGGGATCAAGAGCACATGGGATTAAGGTAGCCACCATCAAGATGTGGGGGCACTCAGATGCAGTAGCAAAATGATGGAGGGGCGTGGGGTCAAGGGTGGGTAGAGCCTGCTGCAACATTATAGGGGAACTTGGGCCTCGTTGTCCCGGGTGTGCCTGTCCTGGGCACTCCCAGGACAACACCGTCCTCTTTCCACAGTGCGAAGGCTGCAGTTAAACAGGAAACTCGCATAAATTCTCACCTATGCTACCCTGCCCCTCACACTGAACCACCCAAAACCCCAGATTTCCTGCCCTCTTCCCCCACGCCCCAGAATAATTGGCTAATGTGCCTATCCATTTACCCCACCCCAGGTGGTACTTCTGATCACAGTCTCCGTGTAGATTCTTCAATAGGAGCACTGCAAAGGTAACACAGTAAAACTTCAATAATCTGGTAAATTCACTTTTATTTCACTTTTTATTTAACATATTACACAGTAGAATAGCAAATAATGAACCTGGTGAGGTTAAACAGAGCAGGAGATCAGTTCCACAGCAAACCAACCCATGCTCCTGACTCCTGGTATTCTAGGCCCCAACCCTGGCATTGGCCTCACACCCAGCCCACGGTCCGAACCCTGGCCCCAGTTATAATGCAGACCCTCAACTCAAGACGCACATCCCATTTCCACTCTGGACCCTGGTTCAGATTCCAAATTAATAAGTGAGCCAGAATCCAGAGCATTCGGATTTCTGAACAATCAGAAGCCAGATTATCAGACTTTTACAGTAACACCATCATCTGTGTCCATGACTGGGGTCGCTAGGGTGGCTCATGGTCATTTGACTGAGGTTGCTAACCTGGAAGTAAAGCTGAGAAGCCAGATCACATCCGTGCTCTGCCACTGAGCCTAGTGGTAAGTCCAGTTTGGGAACCGACAGTCAAACGTGCCAGCGTTATGTCCTGAAGTGATAGGTAGATACAAGGAGGATGTTTCCCCCGGTTGAGGAAGTCACAGTCTCAAACAAAAGTAGTCAGCTGTTAAGGATAAGATGAGCAGAAATTCTTACATCCAGGGGGTGATGAAACCTCGACCTGAAGAGCAGTGAAGGCTCAAATATTGATTGTTCAAAATAAAGATCTATTTATTTCTGGATGACAAAGGAATCAAGGGATATGGGGATTGAGTAGGATAATGACGTTGAGGTCGAAGTTCAGCCACAATCCCACTGAACGGTGCAGCAGCCTGAGGGGCTGAACAGCTTACTCCTGCTCCTATTTCTTATGTCCAATAAATGGGGAAGCTGAACAGCCAGCAGCTTTCAGTCCTCTTGGAACAGTCAGCTGTCAGTCAACTTAATTTGACCCAATGTTTTGTTAAAAAGCTGCAATGCAAAACCCTACAGTTTTTGACAATTCTGGATGAAAAGGGGCAAACACTGCAGGTTACAACTTAATTGCTGCTCTGCTGAAGGTCAGTTGTAATTTGTAATCAGAGTGCGGAAACGGTTCAGAATAAATCTCAAACAGAGAATGGAAAGGCTCCTTTTTTTATCCAATAATGTTATAGAGATTTAAGATAACAAAGAGAACAGTGTAATCTCAATCGGCAGGACCCAGTCTGTTTACCCTTACAATTTAGTACAGGTGGGCATGTCACAAGTGCAAAGGAATCTGTTCTTTAAGCAAATCTCCTCCTATCTGTGGGAATGGCCATTCTTTCAGTGTTCGCTTCACATTCAGTGTCAAATGCATCAGATACCTGAAATCTGGAAGATTATATCATGGCTGTGAAAAGCTTTGTGTGAAGGATATAACTTCCCACCACAATCCCTGAGCTCCACAATTCCACCAAAGGTAATCAGCTCCCAGTGACGTTTCTTCACTGTTGATTTTCCGTCAAGTACCAGTGCAAATGCTTAAAATAAATTACTTGGAAGATACCTGTTTATGTCTTCTTTTACGGGGTGGGGGTGGGGGTGCAGGGTGGTGGCCATTACACAACAATTATCTCATGCTATTGACAGAGTAAGATCTTAGTCCAATGGCATTAGGGTCCAAGATGGCAGGAGCTTCTAAATTAGACCATCTCCGAGCATCACCCTTGTTAGCTGATGGTGTGAAGGAAAGTGATATCAACAGCATGACTCACAAGGTTATATTGTACAGAAAACATCATCTTTTCACACTATTCTTTGAAAAAGACATATTACAGCAATTAATAGAGTCACAGAAACCTGCAACACAGGAGGCTATTCGCCCTTCTGAGTCCATGCAGGCTGAGAAGCACTTGAGTGGTTCAGTGGCACAGCAAGTAGAGCCACTGCCTTCCGACACCAGAGATCCAGGTTCAAACCAGACCTCAGGTGCTGTCTGTCAGAAATTTGCATGCCCTCCCTGTGACTGTGTGGGTTTTCTCTGGGTGATCTGACTTCCTCCCACAATCCAAGGATATGCGTGTTGGGAGGTTAACTGGCCACTGTAAATTTCCCATCGTGTGAAGGTGAGTGGTAAATCTGGGGAGTGTTGGTGAGAATGTGGGGAGAATAAATAGATGGGATTAATGCAGGATTTGTGTAAATGGGTGGCTGATGGTCGGCACAGACTAGTGGGCCGAAGGGCCTGTTTCCATGCTGTATCTCTCTATGACTCTGAAGTTGACCCCACTTCCAGTGAAGTAGAGCAGCCTACGAGCTCTGACCAGACTTGAGTTGGGGGAGCCTGAGATCGCTGCCCACAGACCATTCTGTTGGCCTTTTGCATTATTTTGCCTGCTTCAGTTGTTTCTACATATCTGTGATGAACAGGTTCAGTGACAGAGACTTGAATAATTAAAAGATTTAAAAATTAAAAATCTTAACTCATTCAAACTTCATTTATCTGAAGTAAATTAATTAAAAACATTAATATTAAATTAAATTAAAAGCACTTACTTCACTGACCTTCTCTATGCACGTCAGTGACCTCATTCAAATAGAAAGTGCTTTGGTCCCTCAAATCATTCTGACCAGGAACTATCCCTGGGCCGAGTGGTGATTCCACTGCCGGCGCCAGAGAATCGATGGCCCAGCATCTGACCAGCAGTGCATCCTCGACTGGAGCACAGCAATGCACGGCCACTGTGTTTCTCTAGTCTGTGGTTCTCTTCCAAACCACTGACAAGAACTAATTACATTCCAGGCAACTGATGCACAGCTTGCACTAAAATGGATAATGACCAAAGCGGAACAAGGAGATTACAGAATCCCATTCTCAAGTGACAAGCAAGAAAAAAAATGCAAACAGTCCTGGATGACAAAGAGCTGAAGAAATATAGACTCCTCTGTTTTTACAGTATCACACTGATGGCAATCCATACCAGCATATAGTTAATGTAACTTGTTCAAATTTACTGAGAATACCTCAGCATAATCCAAATTACTCTTTTGAAAGGAACTAACTGTGGGTAAACATTGTTTAAATTTCTTCTCCTCTCTAACCTGAATTCCAGTCTCTTTGTTCTTCATTTCACCACCATATTACATAGATATTTGTCTTGCTGGCAATTTATATTTCCTTTAAGGCCAGAAGTATTGAGCAGAGATAAAGCCATTTATAATTCCTTTCAACAATTTCTGTGAGAAGACTGTAGACATAACTATAACTTTATGAAGTTGACTTATATATTTACTTATACTTGGTGCTGTCATATTAAGAACATAGAAATTTAGAAACTGAATCGATGATGCAACAAATTACATCATTACTCCGATCCCAAATATCGCAATACCATTTGTTCGAGTTGCTAAGAGTTTCTGCGATAGTATCTCTGTTCAAGTTCTGAATTTTGTCAACTGCATGACATTTTGATGAACCCTCAGTCATTACTCAGCCTTTCTTGGCTTCTATTTTTATCGACCTGTCACGGAATGGAAAGGGAGGGGCGTGCTCACTATATAGGCTCTGCAAAGTTTGTTTGATTGCTTGGGTCACAACCAAACAGATTTGATCCTGATCTCTGATGTTGCCTGTGTGGAGTTTGCATATTCTCCCTTTGATTGTGTGTGTTTCCTCCGAGTGCTCAGGTTTCCTCCCACATCCCAAAAATGTGCAGGCTGGTAGGTTAGTTGGCCACTGTAAATTGTCCTGAGTGTGGATTAATGGCAATGTGGGGAGAATAAAATGGGTTAGGGTGGAATTAGTGTAAAAATGGGTGCTGATGGTTGCCATGGACTCAGTGAGCTAAAGGGCCTGTTTTTGTGCTCTTTATGGTGCTGTCTTTAAAAATAATCTCTTTTGGCATCTATTCCATGAAGTAAAAAGGAGACAGATCTTCCTCTGGCCCAGAGATTGCCCTCCATTTGTCCTTCAGTCACATCGTTTCTTCCACGGTGGTCCAGCTGCAGTTTTCCACCAAAGGCAGGCTTCCAGCATGACCAGGGTAGTGCAATACAGTGCAGGACTCTCTCGGTACCCTGCTGCACTCACAGAATGACTCTGACAGCCAGTCAGACAATGCTTCCTGCCTCGCCAGCTGTCAAAATTAGCACTGAAATTGAATATGTGCAAGTGTGTTTGACATTCACATAGGTGCAAAACCAGCTGGGTACAATTAAAGAAAAAAACTCATACAAATTGACAAAGTACTTTTAAATGGACCAAATTAAATCAAATGCTGTCGTGTAGCTCTGTAAGTAGTCTTCCCTTCCCATTGATTTTAATGGGGCCACTTAGGAGGCAGATTTCCCAGATCAGGTGCTGGGAAATCCACAGAAGGTCATTCTGCCCTGTTGAACTCCATGAGGTATCACTCAGCGCAGTACAGGCAGAGTTGGCTACAGGTGGTGCAGCAGAAGATGGCTTAAGCCATGATGTTGAACACAAGAATGATGAGCAGGGGTGGGCCACCTGACCCTTTGAGCTTGCTCTGCCAGTCATCAAGATCATTACTGACCTTCTACCTCACTGCCACCTTCCTGCACTAATACCTTAAGCTCTTGATTCCCTTAATATCTAGAAGTCATCTAAGGTGAGAGGGGATAGATTCAGAACAGATGTGAGGAGTACGTTTTCTTCTCAGAGAGTGGTGGATGCCTGGAATGCATTGCCTGATAGGGTGGTGGAGGCAAATTCATTGGGGGCTTTTAAGAGGGGTTTGGATGGGCACATGAATGAGTAGAAAATGGAGGGATATGGGCATTCTGTGGGTAGGAGGGATTAGCTATGTTGGCACAACATTGTAGGCCGAAGGGCCTGTTCTGTGCTGTACTGTTCTATGTTCTTTTTAAATCCAATGATCACTGTTGTGAATAAACACAATGACTGAAACCCCATACAGCTCTCTGGAATGGAAAATTCCAAAGATTCACAAGCTTCTGCGTAAAGAAGTTTCTTCTTATTATTAATCCTAAACAGCCAATCCCTGAATTCCGTAACTATCACCCTGATTTGGACTCCTCAGGGGAACATGCCCCCTGCATCTACCCTGTCAAATACTGTAATAATTTAGTAAGTTTAAATGAGATCTCCTCACATTCATCCAAAGTCCAGAGAATACAGGCCAAGCCTACTTAATCTTTCCTCGTAGAGCAAACCTACCATTCCTGGAAGCATGCAAGTGAATCTTTGCTACACTGTGGCAAGTGTATCTTTCTTTCAGAAATGTGAGTAAAATTGCACACAATATTCTAAGTTCTGTTTTAGCATCACCTTATTTAATTACAGGAAGACAGCCTTTAATCCTGCAATTAAATCCTCTCCCAATAAAGGCCAACTGTTTGCATTCCTAACTGGTTGCTACAACTGCATGTCCACTTTCAGCAATTTATATAAGATATTTTTTCCATATTAAATTCCATCTTCCATGTTCTTTTTCTTTCACGTAGCTTGTTGCTATAACCTTAGAAGGAATCATCAAGAACAGATACTGGCCCTTCAGCCCAGCACGTCCTTGCCAACCAACAAACACCCATCTACACTAAATCCATATTCCTCCCACTTCCCCATCAACATCGCCCCCTATTGAATCTTCTGCCACCCACCTACACGGAGCGATTTACAAAAGGTAACTAACCAATCAAGACAATGTTTGGCATGTAGGAGTAAGACAGAGCACCAAGGGGAAACCCACATGTTCACAGGGAGAGAATGAGAACACAGACAGCACCCAATGTCAGATTTGAACCCTCGTCTCTGGAGCTCTGAGGCAGCAATGCTATTAGATGTACCACTGAGCCACTCTTGAAGTCTCTTTGCATTCTCTTGGTACTCACAGTCTCAGGAAATGGTAGAATCAGTCTATACTGATAGGTTCATATTCATATTAATATTTACCTCCAGAAGCAGTATATAACTACTTCAAGATGTGGCATACAGCAACTCAACCTATGAGTTACAACTCTTTTTTTTTGTTTTCAATAAACCCAAGTTTTTCCGCAAGATATTAATCTTATCTTTGAGTAAGTATTCATTCTTCCCTCTGTTCCTTTGCACATTAGTACTTAATCATTTTTTGCAGATGTTCTTTCCCTGGTTTGCTCTCCTTGAATGCATTACCAAAGGCTAGTCCAGGTTGAATTCCACTGCCACTTTTTTCCTCACCTGATCAATTTACTCCTGCAGCCTAAAAAATTATTTCTCACTATCAACTACTCTGACAATATTGGTGTCATCTAAAAACTTCTTAATCATGGCTAGTGTAATTAGTTTAGATTGCTGACATACATCATGAAAACTGAGGGACCGGGATACTGAGTCTTACAGAACCTCACTGCTTATAGACTTCCAGTCTGGAAAACATCTGTCAGTCATTACTCTCTGCTGACTGCTGCTAAGGCGATAATCTGTGGCTTTGTGTCAGTATCATCCTTGTTCATTTGATGAATGGAATTCATCTTAATCATGCAGCTGTTCTTTTGTTGTTGCTGTTAATAAGAAATTTGATCCAATCAGGTTCACAGGATGCAAATCCTACTTTTAAAAATGTGATTTTGTTTTAAGTTCTCTAAAAAGGCCGACATTTATTCTGCATTCCCATTTGACCTTGGACAGGCAACAATAGCTATGATATGGAATTGCTGCAGTCCTTGTGACGTGAGTACTTCCATATTGTTATGAGGTAGAGAGTTGCAGGATTTTGATCGAGTGAAGAAGGAACAGTGATAGTTCCAAGTCAGGATAGTGCACAATTTGGAAGGAAAGTCATAGGTGGTGGAGGGAATGTGAACTAGAGTAGATGAATTCCATGCTAAATCAGGTGCAGAAAGAGAAAAGGAGAGAAAAAAAATGTGGTTAAGATTGGAAAACAGGCAAAGCAATGATAAGTCAAAGTCAAAATTTATTCTGATCCCCCATGTTTAAGGGATGAGCATATTTATTACAGTTTTTATTTACAGTAGCAGAGAGCTCATCTTACATTAAATTAGCACTTTTCAAGTTGTTAAAACAGTACTTGAAATAGCTTGCCAACCTTCCACACCATATTTATTTCTCAGCGAGTGCGTAAGTACAGGATCCATGTTCTGCTCAATGCTTTTGAACGGAGAGCAAGAGAGTGAGTTGCCACTTTTACAAAGCTGACTACGGAGCAGTGAGTCTCGGACAGCAACTTTTTGGCTTCCATATTTAATCATGTGTCTGGAGCCACATGAAATTGCGCGGCACTTGTATTTAAACAATGTCTAATGTGATTAGCTGCATCATTAGATAGGCAGCAAATTTTGGCCCACTGATATTTGACATCAGTTGCAAGAAATTTTACACCTATGTTATAAACAAATAAAATATAACACACAAGAGTGACAAAGGAAGTAGCTTTGCTAGATAGGAAGAGCACCACCATGTAGAATTTCCATTATATTATTAGTTAGCTGAATAGTTAACAGCATCAATGATGCATTAAGTTTTTACATAACTCATGCACTTTATTTGTCACAAACTTTCAATCAGATTTGTTGGTGTCAATCCTATTGCTATAAAACTTACAGTGAGCACTCCTGCAGCAAATTAGGCGATAAGTAACATCCAATTGCAAAGCACTTTGCATTTACAACTGGTCTTTAATATATATTGGAATTTATTTTCATTTCCCATACCTAGTCCACAGCATGTACACTGTATGACATGATTACTTTAACAATGAGGAGACGAAACAAGGTGAAATCTCATAGCTGATTTTCAAAGAGCATCAGAGTGACGCAGATATGAGATGATTAACAAGAAATACAGAAATGACTGATCAAAGTGATATAAAAAGGTCACAAGTAATGCACAACCAAGAAACCAAAAATGAAGAGACTGGATGGGGAAATTAAAGAGATGGGAAGAACTGTCATGAATGTGGGGAGATTATCAAGAATATGAAAGACCTGAAGTCAGATGCAGACCTTGAGGCTGCAGATGTCCAGAAGAGCAGACGTATCAGAGATGCCATTCCATCTTGCGGTGCAACTTTCTTGTGTGCGATGTAATTTTTTTTAATCAAAAAACCAAGCATTGGACACAAGCAAGTACTCGGCGCATTACTAATACATTTTAAGTGTGGGTTCTCTATACATATGAGAAGAACAAACAAAGTCCTTTGAGAAAGGAGGCCTTTGAGATGTGCAGTGAACTCAGACAACAGGCAACACGTTTTGTCATCACTTACGCAAATTGTGGGGGGGAAATAGGCAAAGAAAAAGAGTCAAATTGATTCTGATTCCCCAACTTCTGAAAAATTAAAGAATATTTGTAATAGCTTTCTTTGTATTTTCCAGTGGCATAGAGCTTGACTTGAAGTAAGTTAACACTTTTCATGCTGTTAGAACAGGGTTTTTAAATTGGTTGCCAACATTCTACACCATATTTATTTCTCATCTCATTCTGGCTTTGCATACCAAAGTTTGACACACTGACTTGGATCAACTGTTCACCCCCCCAACTCTGTCTGTCTGAATCCACAACACCATGTCCACTGACCTCAATCCCAACACCCTGTCCACTGACCTCAATTCCAGGCCAACATTCTCTACCTCTGACCTCCAATCCCTGCTTATGGCAAGCTTGACCTTTTGCCTGGCTCAGTTCTCCATACAACCAACATCTAACTTGACCCAATCCTGTCTTATGTCCCCCCACCACACACCTCAATCCTCTCAACACTTGCCCCAGTCATGATTCTGTAGCCTGAAAGATTTCCTCTACCAGTTCCACAGTGGTGCAGCTAGTGAAGGAAAGGTCTTTGTTTCTGTAAGATCCTTTGGGGTTTGTTGATGAGAAAATTTTGCTGCTGAGAAGAATTTTGGAAATTAGGAACAAGTCCCTCCATTCAGTGATGCTTTTCAAGACCTATACCATTTCAAGCTAGACCATTGCTCCAGCACAAGTCCAAGACCCAAAGATCAAACTGTATGTGCGAGGCCAACTCAGGAATTGCAAAGCCAAGAGCACACTTGTACACAGTGCACTAGTGTTTGTCCCTGTTGTGAATTTTCAGCTCTCATTTCAGAGACTTCATTTTTATCTGTCTGTGGATATTTGGCATTTAATGAAGATTTCAGACAGTCCCTTCAGGAAAACAAAAGAAACAGTGAATCCGTAAGTAAACAAAACTGTAGCATTTGACTTCCACCTCCCCAAGGTTCTCATTCTTTTCCTCCCTCCAATGCACTTGCCACTCTTCACAAGCTGCCACTGGCTTTTTAATTCCCCCGTGAAAACTGAAGTCACGACACTCCAATCTATTCATTGATTCCCACTTTCCATGAAATTCCCAGTGAGAATGTAAAAACACTATACAGCCATTTTGTGATTAGGATATTCACTAAATGCTTTGGAAGAAGGCAGAACAAGCTAATGTTAATTTATGTAACACCACAAAGGCCTACACGACACCCAGAAGTGCTGTGAAGCCAATTAATCGTTTTTTCACTTGGTCCAATAATTGCTGTCATTTCAATGGCTTCCAATTTGTGCAAAACAATGTTTTGCAGACAGATGTTAGGTGTCTGGCTGGTTCATCGGTTTTACTGGTGGTGAATAAGGGATTAAATTTTGGACCGGATAAAGTGGTACTCCTCAGGTCTTCAGGCAATGTCATAGGGCTATTTATCCTGCCAAACTTGACAGACTCACAATTCAGTTAAACGTCTAATTTAACAAATGCAACATCTGACAATTTTTAAGTGACAGTCTGGTGTTTGTCAAGTCTGTCGATACAAAATTGTGAAAAACAATCTTTTCTATGGCACTGGATATCCAACAATTGAAACTCTCAAAAACGTTTAACTATTTATTCTCCTTTAAATCATATATTTACTGTGTAAGTGAACCCTACATCAGTATTAATACCAGTGATTTTCTTCTTAAGGTCTGACAACAAACTTGTTAATATTTTATCTTTTTGTAATTCATTTGTACACTGCATCACAAATGTAAGCATTTTTTCCCATTTCTACTTCCAGTTAGTTCACTACCTGCACCTTCTTGAATGAAATGATGGCAAATAAATGTCATATTGAAAATGTTTAAAATGTACTTAAGTTCATAACAGCTATTTAGATATAACAAACTAAATAGCGGTTTTCTTATGGTTATCCTTTTGGAAGCATCTTGCTGCAAGTAAATTTAAAAAGATGTTTAAACATTTAAAGTTGTATATTGTTCTAAATTGGCAAATTTAAGAGGTTAATGAATAATCTATTTCATTAAGAAACCAAAATTTAATATCCATTGGTTGTAAAAGAGAGAGGCATCAGATTCTTGTCAGACCTGACTCTATTTTTTAAAGATACGGTAAACACGTTAGTCCAAAGAAAACCAGGCATAAAGTAAAGAAAAAAGCCTTTCAGAAAAGCTTATTAACTTTGATAAAACCTTCATCTATAATATAAATATATATGGACATAAAAATAGGCTTTTGTTTTTAAAAATGAATAAATACAAGTTACTGATACTCTGCGCATTTTTGTTTGTATTTGAAATATCCTCTGGTACAAATATTTCAATTAAAAGAAGGCAGATTGATGAAGAATGAAAAAGAAAGACACCTTCTGTTTTCAGGCATGAAGTACTCTCAACTCAATGAAATGCAGGAAAAATAGCAACCAATTTGTTCATGGCTGGTATCAGATCCTCCAGAGAACCTGTAATCGGTCCCCAGTCTCTGCACCAGCACTGTCAGACTTGAAAGTCTGGAATAAGAACACATAATATTGGAAATACTTTGCAGTTCAGCAACATCCATGGAAAGAAAAACAGAGTTAAAATTAAAGGACATGCTGGTAGGCCATTTCTGTCAGTTGACTTCATCGCTGGACTCCAGTCATCTAGGATTCCCCAGTAATAAACTGGAGAAAATCACTGCTTGGATCCTACTCCAGGACAGACCCTTTGCAAGATCCGAGAGCTGAATTGTTTCAGTGGAGATTGCAAAGACTTAAAAGGGTAAGGTATATTATTTTTAAAAAGGATTTTGTTTCAATTATTAATTGGAATGATTAATCAACTTATTAAAATTGTTACTTTTGAAACATTTTTCATGTATTTTAAAATTGTTTACACCAGTTTCAAAAGTTTTACATGTTTGAATATCAGTGATATTTGAAAAACAAAATCAACTTTTACATTTGGCAAAGCTTTGTGCTCAGCTGTGCTGACTGTCAAAGTCCAAAGTTCATCACAATTGTTCTGTAAGCCAGACTTTTTCGGTGAGCGACCAGAAGCCCAGCCACTGCTAATAGCATGGCATTGGAATCCAAGATGTTCAAGGGATATGCTGGCCCTCTGAACTTGGAGGAAAAATTAAGGCTAACATGTACAGGGGAACTGGGACAGTAATTCCGCCTCTAATGTGGTTTTTCAACTGAAGAACTGGTCAGAACACCAAGAAGAATTCTGCTCTGGTAGATATGCTTTCTGCATCATACAAATGCACTGTGCATTGTCTCCAAAGAAAATCCATTGATGTTGTTAATCTGAAATATTAATTCTTTTGACTTGCTTTACATGCTACCTGATCTGCTTATTCTTTCCAACATTTTCTGTTTTTATTTCAGATATTCAGCATCTGCAGTTTCATTTTATTTTCATTTAGGAATTAATTTCAAAAGCAGAATAGAACAAGCTAACACAAATACATAATGTGCTTAGCACTTCTAACTGAGATGAATTAGTAATCAGCTTAGTACTCACCCCGTATTGCACATGATATACTTTGTGCTCAGTCCTTAGAGTAAAACACACTCACTCTTTGGACTCAGATATGTGTGTTCCACTGAGTCATGGCATTAAAGGGGTGCAGATGAACAACTGCTAACAAATCTGAAATGTGATTTTCTCATCATCTCCAAGACTGTGCAGAAAAATAGTCATCACTAATTAAACTTTTGAAGATTTAACATCTCATTATATTGTTTACTCAAGAGATTCTGAGATTAGCTGAATAGAATTAACTCGTGTCCGTCTGTTATATTGGTATTTTGGCTGGAATCCCATGCATCCTCAATACTTTTAATTTTGCAATTGCAGAATATTTTTACACCTTTTCAGTAGGTTTTTTTTGTCAGTAAGAACTACAACAACTGTCTTATTGCACACTGACCTCTTAGATTTTCGCCCTACCCTGAGGAAGCAAGTGGATGATTTATCCTAACCTTTTGTAATTGCTGAATGGAGCCAGCTATTGCAAGCAGGTTGAAAAATTCTAGACCAACCATCAATTTCCAACTGATGTCTCTTGCTGCTGCTGTCTTTGGAATCCTGGCTGCAGAGGAACTTATGCCAGTGACACTCAATTCTTCCAATACCTGACTTGAAGTTTCAGTGCATTTGGTCAAAGTAGTAACATAGGATTTCAAAGTAGTAACGCAGGAGTTCAAAGTAGTAACACAGGAGTTCAAAGTAGTAGCACTGGAGTTCAAAGATAGATCAATGATTTGGAATTATTGCAAGGATGTTGGTTCATCCTTTAAACATCTACCAATTAATAAGAAATTAAAATGAAGGAGGGAAGTACACCAGTGCACATAAATAAGGGACAACAGCAGGGATAGGATATTGAACCTGTATCACCACTCAGTATCTGAACTTCTGCATAAATTCCACATGTCCACTATGGCTTTAGCCTCTTGTCTCCCAAATACATATTTTTGTGCTGGGCCAGTGTTAAAATATCAGATTCGCCAATAAGTTGCCATAACAAGAAAAGATTTTGTCAGAATGGAAGCAGAGGAGAATGTGGATAATAATCCTCAAGAACAGATTCAAATATTAAAAAAAAAGACAAGGATTTTTTTTTAAATAAAATGATAACCAAGAGGTGATTAAAGAGTAGATTTTAACAACAAATACATTAATGGATAACAGCAGACACAAGAATCCCTGGGAGACAGTTCCACAACAGTTCTATTTAATTCTGATATTATTAACTTTTAAGTACTTAACAGGGAAATTACAGAGCCAATGACAACTTTTTTTTTTACAGTTTTGAGGGAATGAAAAAGTTCAAACTGGGAGGTATTAGTATGAGTTACAAAGGTATGCCGAAAAACATTTCCAGATTCAATTTCTGCTCCTTTGCGAGTTAGCCAATTCTAACCCTTATGCCTGTTATTCTGCTACTATTAGCCTGTGTCCTGAATGTCCTTGGATAGAACAGAAAAACATTTATGATTTCAAGTCCCGACCCTCTATTCAATAACCCCTGCTGGAATGGTGCTCAGACAACGGATGTGGAAGCAATCAAGCACAGTTGTAAAGGTACTCACAATTCACTGACTGGTGCTCTGATTCCAAGCTTAGATGAGGTACTCTGAATAAATTGAGTTTTCACCAAGTTCTCATCTGAAATTAGGAATTATTTTTTCTCATCCCCTGTAAAGATCAGAGGTTCAAGGTTTCTCTAAAATGAAACTAAAAGTAAGCTCTTCTAAAGACACCAAAAGAAGATTTCTGAGACCTGTGAAGGAACTTGAAATGTAACAATATTCCTGCATTGCGCCGGAAGAGAGTTTCATTTGAAACGTGAAACTATGCACAGTTATGTCCTAGGCTGATGTTGTTTGCTCCTACTACAATGTAGAGCGCAAGGGAAGCAGATTAAATTCACCCCATCCACTGTTCTTCATAGCTTTTCTTTGAATTGACCCCAACAAGGAGCTTTCCCTTCCAGCAGTGTGACAAGAAAGGATACAATCTAAAGAGACAACTTTTTAGCTTGTACATTATGTTCATGAGAACTTCAATGTAAGACACAAATGGAAAACATTTGTATGGAATAACAATGCAAGGATTTTAAAGAACACTCTCCCAGCTATCTCTTTTTCCCCTAGATAGCATGATTACCAAGAATTCTTGCCTTCAGAAATTCAAATACATCAAATTGAAGCTCAGCAAATGAATAATTTTCCACTTTTGATGCTCAGAAACAGCAAAACATTGCTGGTTAGAGGCAAAGCAAATCTCACTCTACTCTCCCAGGTAAAGCACTTAAATCTTTCAAATGTGCCTCTTCCATCCGATGTTAACCCCTGACGCAATTCGATCCACACCTTCCCACTCCTCCCCTCCACCTCCCAACCACTTCACCACAGCAGACTTTTCTTAGTGTCTCTGATTAGAGCCATAGAGTCATAGGGCAATACAGCACGGATACAGGCCCTCTGGGCCAATGAGTCCATGCCGACCATGGTGCCCATCCAGTGTCTAGCTGTTAAGTTACTATGAATGGGTTTTAGATTCTTGTAAGTTATATTCAGCAAGATCCTAAAAGGCTTGACGGGGTAAATATTGAGATGTTTTCACCAGTGGAAGAGTCATGAACAAAGGGATATAGCAACAAAATAAGGGGCTGGTCATTTAAAATGGACATGCATAGAAATTCCTTCTCTCAGTGGGTAATGAATCTCTGGAATTTTCTGCCCCTGAGGATGGTGGAGGCCAGATCTTTGGATATACAAGGGTGGGAAAGTCTTGAGGGGCCTTGTGGCCTATTACTGCTCCTATTTTCCTGTTTCCTTGAGTCTTCTGCTCACTTGGAATCAGAGCAAAAGTGTGTAAACTAGCACACAAACTTTCCTATTCCAGTTCATGTCAGTTCCTCAAGTCTGCTCTGCAATCTAAGAGGACAACTGCTGATCCAACTGTAACTTCAGCACCACATTCCCACTTTCCTCAGTAACCTTTCATCCCCTTATCTATCAAAAATTGACCTGCCCTTGCCTTAAGAATATTCAAAGACTCTGCTTTTCAGATGAGGACTCTCCTTGAGGAAGAGAGTTCCAAGAATTCATGATCCTTTGAGGGAAAAACAGTAGGTGACCCTTTTTTTTTAACCTATGACCTCGAGTTCTAAGTTCTCCCCCAAGGGGAAATGTCCTCTTCACATCCACCCTGTCAAGACCTGTCAAGTAACTCACAATACTTGGGACTCTGAAGTTGATTGAGAAATGGATTCACTTGCCCACAAGGCTGACTACTTTCAAATCCATGACTCTGAGATTAAAGTAGTCTTCAATTTATAATACCAGCTAGAGTCAGCTGACTGCAGGGGCACAATTGTTATTTGTAATGGATTTTCTGGGATGGTCCCAGGGCAACCAGACCCATGTTTCCTTCGACATTTTTGTGCTTCACGTGTCCATCACGATTAATTTCGTGAACTCTCTGTCACGGATAATGATGCCTTGGTTTGCAAATGGATAGTATTCTTAATTTACAGTGCTCATTTATTTTCTGAATCACTGCTGAAAGTACCTGTAACAAAGATAACCTCAGTGAATCTTTCAGCTCAGACACTGCCCTCTATTCATCCTTAGTGTTTCAACAGCCTTTTTTTTCCCCAAACCACAACCTACCTGCAGTTAACTAGAATTGAGTTTAAATCATCTTTGGAGAAATGGAGGGAGGACCCAGAAAAAAATATCGTTGGTGCCTCTTTCCAGGTAACTAAACACTAAATACTCTATTGTTTACAGCATTTAGTGCATAGCATGCAAGCAACACGTTTAATGGAAAACATCACACAGCTGTTTTCTTGCTTGACAAAAGCAACAAAAAAGAGCAAATGTAACAGAAATACATTGCTCCAAAAATGCAGAAAAGGGCTTCATAATGCATATTAAGCATAAAATCTTTATACCAGCAATCCAAAGATGACAAGACCCGCAGCATTATGTGTGTGCTTCATTCATAATGAAACAGTCTGTGAATACACTGCTGCTCAGTGTGATTAGTGTAGTCAATCACTAGTTGGGCACTTGTCCAGAGGGAAGAAAGCCTGATCAAGAAGGCTGAAGAATGCTAAACGTGACTAATTACGAGCCAATAAATCATTGCGAAGGATGAGATCTGGAAAAGGAAAGTGCCAAAAGTGAATCGACTACTAACATAACAGTCAGACTTCTATTTGAATGCTTCACCAATCATTCTGTCCCTTCGGTGTCAATGAGTCAAAATTAATAGGCAATGACAAAGTCAAGGGCTTTTGGCATTAAAATGTATCCTTTGTTCTAACCTCAACAGTGATTTGGCCTGTGCTGGCTGGCACATTAATATGATGTCCTATCAAATACTTTGGCAGAGATTACAAAATGATTTTGGTTTGGTTTGGAGGAGATGTAAAGGTAATAATATCCATGCCTTAATGTGGGGGAAGACAAGGTACACTTTTCAGGCAATTGAGACAGCAATGTTGTATAATAATAATAGTCATTTGCAGCTTTTCCTGAACCTGTAAAAGTTACAGGGTGAATTAGTCAAAGAGAGAAACAGTTCATTTATATTTGATTAAAACATCCAAACAATCTTGTTTGCTTACACACATGTAAAAACCAATTATCGCTCTTCAATTCAGACATCAACAGCATGATTTAATAATAAAGGCTTGATGAGGAACAGGGTTTCACCTACTTTTGATGTGCTAAACATATGCTGCGTTTTAGACTAATGCTATTCAGATCTCCTGGCAAAAAAATAACAAAATTGGGCAAAAGTACATTAATAGCAGTGCTCTGGCATTTTGCAGGGTGATTTACGTGCTTGGACAGAACACACGTAGTTTCCGTCAGGAGTTGTAAACAGAACTTTCAGCTGCCATGTCATTGCCACATTGACCATTCACTTTACATTATTAATTCCCCAAGCTCAATTTTGATAAGATAATGTTGTTAATGATTTACTTTTTAAACTATCCATAGAAACACTCATAATCTGTTTTTATATTATCTTGCTAATTTTTCCTTCTTGAGCAATTTTGCAGTCATTCTTTCCTTTGTTTCTAATACTGTCCAATCTACTGACCACCTTTGCATTATTATATCATTTTTCTTTCAGTTTAATACTATCTTTAACATCTTTCAGTTAACCGTGGATGATGGGTCCTCCCCTTGGAATTTTTCTTTCTTTTTGGAATGTATCTGTTGTGTGTACTCGGAAAGATCCCCTTAAATGTCTGCGTCCGTCCCTTGTCTGACTGATCCCTTATTCTAATTTTCCAGTTGACATCCCATGGTAGGGGTATCAAATACAAGAGGGCGTAGGTTGATAGTGAGAGGAAAGAGTTTTAAGGGGGACTAAAAGGGTAAATATTCTTTACACACAGTTTGTGCTACCAGAAGAGTTGGTGGAATCAGATAAATAACTACTTTTAAGAGGCATTCAGATAGTCAAGACAGAGAAGGATACAGCTCTAATCGAGGCAAATGGGATTAGTGATGATGGGCAAAAAGGATGGCATGAATGTGGTGGGCTGAAGGGCCTGTTTCTGCGCTGTATGACTCTCTGACTGAGAAGCAAGAGGTGAAGACCAGTGATGAGGGCAGGATGGAAAGATCAGAAGTTGGGAAAGTGAGGAATTAGTAGTCAGCGATAGTTGGGAAAGAGGAAGGATGAAAATATATCAGTAAGGGGGGGGGGGGGCAGGTCGACAGGAAGGGGGGTAGTAGCGAGCAGGGTGCAATTGCTAATTGGTAGAAGGGAGATTAGTAGTTTGGGATTTGCTTTCTATGTTGGGGGGATATTTGTAGTCAGAGTAGGACGTTGATAGCTGGTGAGAGTATTGGTCATCAGCCACAGGAAGATGGGATATTGGTAGGATAGATATGGAAGGTAGGGGTGGGTTGATCACCACTGGGGCTGAGGGATTGGGGTACCCGAGAGAGAGGGAGGAAATCAAATTTCATAAATAAACCTGATCACGGCGTCGGATTAGGACCTAATCGGGCACACCATGCTGAAGCGGACTTAAAAGCAGGTTTGCCTGTTTCTACTTCAATGGCTCACAGATCAAATCACGTGAATAAATTCTGGAAGTGGTGTCTGGCGGGGCTTTGCACGTCGCTGGATGTCGCTAGGCATGCCTCGACTCCTCCGAGTGCCAGTACATCAGATGCAACCAGGACCCAAGGGAAACTTGCCAACTTTGTGCAACTCGCGACCAGTCACTGATTTTCCATTACTTTTTATTTGTCATTGAAACTGACTTGCTTAATGCACAAACACATAGTGTGAAGCAAACCAATTTCCAGGCAAAAATGTTGACAATTACATCGAAGTCCACTCTACCTTTCTGGCTGAACAACAATTACTGACAATGCAGAGTTCAAGGAAGGTAAATGGAAGAAGTGGGCACAAGTGTATGTTTTGAAAATTTCCTCTCAACTTCAGAAGCAAACAACTTATGTTTCTGCTCTAAAAACAATGCCTAAATCTTGAAATCATATTATTTGGATATTTCTGCGATCAGCTGGTTGATCCTTATGGGTCAACATCCCTTAACACATCTGTGGGAAGTATTTTACAGAGAGTAGTTGAATGAAAATAAACTAAATCACAGAAGCACAGAAAGGTTGCAGCACACACAGGGGTCATTTTGCCAGACCATCTTGTCTTTCTAACCCGTCCTCTCCCTCTATCCTGCAAACGCTTCCTCTCAAATACTTACCCAGCTCTTTTATGAATGCTACGGTTGAGTCTGCTTCCAACTACCCCTTCAGGTGCATTCCTGACCCCAACCACATGCTGCCTGAAGTCTCTCCCCATCTCACTCGTGGTTCTTTTTCCAAGCAAATTCATTTTATGTCCCCTAGTTCTTAACCCATCTGTGAAGAGGAACAGCTTCTCTCTATTCTACCCGCAGCCTTCATGATTGAAATACTTCTATCACATCCCCTCACCATCTCTTCCGTCCCAAGGAGGACAATCCCAGTTTCTCCAGTCTATCCACAAAATGTTCTTCATCTCAGGAATCATCTTGCAAAATTTCTCCTGCATCCTCTCCAAAGCCTTTTATATTTTTTCCACCGTGTGGAACCCAGAACTGGATACAACACTGCAGTTGTGGCTGAAGCAGTGTCTTATAAAGGTTAATCCTTACTTTCTTGTTCTTATAATCCATGCCTCCACAAATAAAGCTCAAGGTCCTGTATGTTCCTTTTTATTAAACAATCTTTCCCCCAATCTGCCTTGCCACATTCAAATGACGTATGCACATACTGCACATTCTCAGATCTTTCTGTTCTTGAACTGTTTTAGAATTGCCTCCTTGTCTCTTCTCAACCCCTTTTTATAGTGTTGAAAATTCATTTTTTCCATAATCTATTGTAAAATAATTTTGTTGTAATGCACATTTTTTTAAAGCCTTCAGTAATGTTCCTGATTGGAACTGTAATATTATTTTGGAGCAACACACAAAATGCTGGAGGAACTCAGCAAATCAGGCAGCATTTATGGAGGGAAATAAATGGTTGGCGCATTCCTCCTCTCTCCCCCGCCCTCATGATCTGCCCATCTATTCCCCACCTTCTTCCCTTTTTTCCATGGCTACTGCCCTCTATCAGATTCCTTCTTCTTCAGCCCTTTGCCTCTTCTACCTATCACCTCTCAGCCCCTTACATCACCCCCTTTCATCCCTCCTCCCCCACCCACCTACCTTTCCCCTCTCACCTACACTCACCTATCACCTGTCAGCCGGTGTTTCTCCCTCTACTCCAACCATCTTATTCTGGCTTCTGCCCTCTTCCTTTCCAGTCCTGATGAAGGATCTCGACCTCAAACGTCGACCGTTTATTTCCCTCCATAGACGCTGCCTGACCTGCTGAGTTTTCCAGCATTCTGTGTGTAGCTCCAGATTCCAGCATGTGCAACTCTATATTTGCTTGTATTCTGCAATAATATTTTGATTTATTTGAAATAAATAAGGATTTGGAATCATCAACATCCTCGTGCTTTGTACTTGAACTATAAAAGAATAATTTCATCATTTTTAAACAATGCCGGGACGTGGAAACATCTTGAAGTATGTCTGAATCATACAACTTAGTGGGATGTGATCAGTTCATCTTTATTGGATAAATCAGGCAAAAAAAAGGTATTCCAGATACACTGATTTAGAATTGTCTTTGGAAAATCGTTTCACACCGACATCATTTTTCCAATAAGGAATTATAAAGACTTAAAATTAACCATTTATACCAATTGAAATCTGAATGTAGGAATGCAGCATTGCTCCTAGAAATGTAATTTGAATTGACCACAAGGTCTTTACACAACCATTTCTAACTAATGAAGTACTCATTTGAAATGCGGTTACTGTTATAATGCAAGGAACATGGCACAGCAAGCTCCTAACTGCATCAATCTGATAATGACCAAATAAAATCTTTTAGCGATGTTGATAGAGGATCAACTATTGGCCAGAAAACACAAGTAAGACCTACCCTATTCTTCATTGAAATAATAACATGTTATCTTTTAATACCCTGTCTGATGACACCTCCAACAGAGCAGCACTTCCTCAGAGCTGCACAGGAACATCAACCACAATTTTTTGCTCACAACTTTTTGACTCAGAAGCAAGCATGTTTTCCACTGAGCTGCAGTTGCCACTTCTACAAAACGAACAAAAAAAAAGATTACCTAGCTTTGGCAGCTTTGTGTTTCCAAAAACAACTGAATTAGCTGTACAACAAAAAGAATTACTTGGATAAGTACTGAAAGCTGCTGCAGAGACAGAAACAGCAGGCTTGTTGCACACTCGATGATGGATGATGGATCTACTTTCAGTGGTGTCTTTTGAGGGAAACACAATGGCCAAGATTGATCTTCTTGATGTAGTTCTGGGTGACAGTTTAGTTTAACAGGTAGGTGCACAAAACAACCAGGCAAGAAAAAGTGAAAAGGATCAGTGTGGATATTCCACCTTCTAAAAAAGGCAGAATTCAAAAGAAATTATAAATAATTGATTGTGTGTGGTGAACACCAGATGCAGCAAGGCATAGTGAGAGCTGGAATCCCATAACCAATTGTCAATCCTTTGCAGATCTGCATTATCCATATGTGGATGATGGCAGACATCTCAACAGCTAACAGGGTCTGGAGGCTCCAGAAACACAATTCCTAATGAGGGCTAGGCCCAGCATGAGTGATAAATGCAAGGCCAAAACTTCTGCAACCGTATTCAGCCACAAGTACCAAGTGGGTGATTCCTCTCAGCCTTCTCCTGAGGCACCTGATTAGTCCTATGTGATGTCAAGAAACAGCCAAACACACAGTGGGCCCCCAACATCCCAGTTGTAGTCTCAGAAATCCTGAACTCCAGAACTGGTCATCCCTCTGGCTGGTCTGTTCCATTACAGCTTCCACATTGGCATTTAGCCAACAATGTTTCAAAGCCCCCCAGGTATCCCTTGTCTGCACAAAGCAGAACATACTCAATTATCACCTCATCAGGCTGCTCTCAATTATCTGTCAAGAGACAGAAGGTGCAATTAACTATGTTACCAAGCAGCACCTACTCACAAATTGGTATTGGTATTGGAGTTGGTTTATTATCATCACTTGTATCGAGGTACATTGAAAAACTTGTCTTGCATACCGTTCGTGCAGATCAATTCATTACACAGTGCATTGAGGTAGTACAGGGTAAAAACAATAAGTGTCATAGCTACAGGGAAGTACATTGCAGGTGGACATAAGGTGCAAGGTCAAACAAGGTAGATTGTGAGGTAAAGAGTCCATCTCATCGTATAAGGGAACCATTCAATAGTCTTATCACCGTGGGATAGAAGCTGTCCTTGAGCCTGGTGGTATGTGCCTACAGGCTCCTGTATCTTCTACCTGATGGGAGAGGGGAGAACAGAGAATGACCCGGGTCGGTGGCGTCTTTGATTATGGTGGCTGCTTCACCAAGGCAGCGAGAGGTGCAGACAGATCCATGGAGGGGAGGCTGCTTTCCGTGATGTGCTGGACTGTGTCCACAACTCTCTGCAATTTCTTGCGGTCCTGGGCAGAGCAGTTGGCATAACAAGCCGTGATGCATCCAGATAGGCTATTTTCTACGGTGCATCGATAAAAATTGGAGAGTGTCAAAGGGGACATGCCAAATTTCTTTAGCCTCCTGAGGAAATAGAGGCGCTGGTGAGCTTCCTTGGCCATGGTGTCTACGTGGTTGGACCAGAACAGGCTATTGGTGATGTTCACTCCTAGGAACTTGAAGCTCTCAACCCTCTCAACCTCAGTAGTCAAAAAACCTGCCCACTGCCCCCTTTCCGCGTTCTGCCTGGTGCATTCTGCATCAAACCTTATGATTCAAACAAGTGGTGAATTCCAGAGATTTATCAAGATGGCAGTTTGTGTCTACTGTTGGTTTTGACTAACAGTCAAATACAAACCAATGTCTAAACCATAGAATTAACAGAAAGAAAAAGACACACAATGGTCCTCATACATGGAACTGATCTAAATGGTCTTCCCATCTTGCCACCCAAGAGAACAAATGTACTACTTTGGGAATTTCCCTTGCTTCTACAGGACAGGAGCAGTGACTTTCAGTAATCAAGAGAAGTGAGAATCTGAGCATTATGATTATGCTCAAGAATTTATTGAATATTTAATTCACTCTGCTGCTGTTAACTTCCTATGAATTAGTATTAACTTTAACCACACCATGTGGCAATATTGTTAATGTCACAGGGAAGGATAAAATATATCAAGTGGAAGATTTGAACAAACGGTCACAAAGGAGTAATACCAAGTGGAAAATAATCAACAGCCACAATACACTGCAGGAAGTAACAGAACAGCTACCTGACAAGTCATTTCTTGGGCTGAAAAGTACTTAAAAAAAAATCTGATTAAAAACTTAAATTCCTTTCAAATTAAACTTTCTGAATCTCACTTTCCCATTTCAGAAGAAGAGTCCTGAACTTGAAATATGAGCTGCTCCTCTTTCCACAGATGCTGTCTAACTTGCTGAATATTTCCAGCATTTTCTGTTTTTCTTTCAAATTTCCAGCATCTGCAGTTTTTTTTTAATATTATTCTAATTTTCTAAATCTTGTGGCGAGCATTTGTCAGGAGACAATCCTGGTCATTGTAAGGCAATTAAACTCTGCTGAAATTGAGCAGAGCATATTCAGTAGGAAGGAAGAAATGATAATTCCTACTTATAAAGTGCTTCACACAATCTTAGGGCATTCCAAAGCACTGAACAGATAACGAAATACTTCTTACTTCTTTGATGTAAAAGAGGTCAACTTCACATTTAATTTGAACACAGCAGGCCCACAATGAGATAAATGCCAGTTAATCTATATTGTTGATGTTGACTGAGGAATAAATATTGGCCACGATATCAGGAAATGCCCTGCTCTTCTACAAATAGCACCATGCAAATTCTTATGTCAGTCTCAATTTCATATCTGATCAGATAAACAAAGAACTTTTCCGAGAAAAAGTAGCCTTCAGATTCTTAAGTGATGTATGGGTTAGGAAGTTGTGGGCATGCTATGTTGGTGCCGGAAGTGTGTCGACACTTGTGGGCTGCCCCCAGAACACTTTCCGCAAAAGATGCATTTCACTGTGTGTTTCGAGGTACGTGACTAATAAAGGTATCTTAATCTTAAGTGCCCAAAGAAAAACTTGCATTGTGAACAAATAGGCTACTGTTTACTGTGTCCTTCAGATGGTTGCTTTGTGTAAATATGAAGTTATCATTTCAATTACTGCAGTGCTATCCACAGACTTAATCCAATCATCTTGCCCCTTGTGATCAATTTGTCAGGCAGATACTCATGAACTGGATATTTCTAAACTGAATACGAGAGAGAAGAGGGTCTCAGAATGCCTTCTATTTCAAATCCAGGCTGATTTGGTGAAAGATTGCTTGAGAGATGTTGTTCACATGAGATAGAAAATCAAGCCTCATTTACTGGTCTATGCAGGTGTTACAAAAATGTCCTTTGGCATTATTTGAAAGGAAGCAATGTGATACCAATTTCCTGAGCAATATTTTACTCCAAACCAAGAACCAACAGATATTGTGTGTCAAATCTTGCCATCTGCACTGGCTGCAGCAAACTGACAAAGAAGCATCAAGATCCAAATCACTGTATTCAAATCTGTCACATTCTAGAATCTATCACGAGAAAGAATGGCAGATTTGGTAAAAGTGTAGTTTCTAAATTGAAGTTTTCAATGCAAAGTATGTCCACACGAGTTTGAGGGAGAATAACACGGAGGTGGTTAATACGTTAATTGACTAAATTGTAATGGTGCTGGTTGTAAAAAGGTTACATTTGCAAATATTGTAAGAAAAGATTGTTCATAGTTCAAGCACACATCTGACAAGCTTTCCCATCTACCTTATATGGTACAAGTTTTCTAGAATATCTTTCCTCCCCTTTCCAAAAGGCAAGAAGAAAAAGTCAACTGCAGGTTCATTCAAGAGAAAACCTAAACTACAATTTTTTTTTCACAAGTGGCTCACTTTTCACTGCAAATCCAGAAACAGATGGAGGCAAGATTTGTGCATCAGATGCGTCAATTCAGTATAAATATCAGACAGCCCTCTGTTACATACAAAAAACAAGTTCTTTAACAAACTACCTGCAAGAGACTGTTAGCCAGAATATCTATCTCAGAAATGGCACTTTCCAAGAACGTAGCACCCACTCATCACGACACAGAAAATACTTGCATAGATTATGTGTTCATTTTCAGCAGTTCTTGGAGGGCAGTGGGTATGGAAAGCTAATCCCAATACATTCTTGTTCAGAATAAAAGCAATACCAGTGAACTCAAGCTAGTCATTCCAGTATGCATTATTATTGCTTCAATATCTATTGTCTAATGGGCTGATTACATTTAGTACAAATTACTTCAACTATGCTTTACACAATGATCACTGCAAACATTTAGGTTCATTGTTGTCAGGTTCAGATTCATCTTTACTTTCAGTGACTCGATAACAATCCCATATTGTTAGCCCTTTTCCACCTTGAAACATTGTTTATAGCGATATAAATTCTTGTTTATAGCGATATAAATTCTTGCTACTCTATATAACTGCAATTACCATTTTCCTATTCTGATTTGTGTTTGCTCACTATCAAGAACTTATTTCTCATTTATTTTACTTCAACTGCTTTTGCTGATGCTCCAATTTTTCTCAACACTCCTGAATCCCAACTGCTTTTTGACACCTTCTGATTTGGTATTAGATATTGAAATTGTTTCTGTACACCAATGCCAAATTATTTACTCCCTGAAAAGAACACAGAAAGCTTATTTTGTACTGCTCCCTGCTTATTATTTTTCAGCTGCTGCAAAACACTTCATTATTTTACCTTGGATAGTATAGACCTGAATCTTCACAAGCAATCTCTGACCTGGTGCAATAAATGAGCCACTGGAGGAACTCAGCGGGTCAGGCAGCATCAGTAGAGGGAAATGGACAGTTGACATTTTGGGTCAAGGCCTTTCATCTGGACTCAAAAAGTTGAGATCGCCAGTCAAAGAGGCAAGGAGGAGGAGGTAGTCCAAGAGCTGGCAAGCAATATATTACCTGGTATATCTCACTTACTTGTATTCATAGATTTTGGAATTTTCTGAATATTTTTGAATGATTGAAACATTCAGAGTGCTTTGGTTAAGCCAGGGGGTGTGACTGAACCATCTGTCAAGACTTCTTTGTGCTAGGGTGCTGCTGTGACATCCCTTGTCTATCCCACAAGATCACAGTTCATAATAAAAGGTCTTGTTTACGTGCAAGGCTTTGATGCAAAGCATCAATATGGTCTCAGAACACTAGTTACACCTGGATAAAGTACTCCAGATAAGTCAGTTCATTGATGGTCAGCAGTAAGCATGGGCAGTTCATCGCTGACCAGAAATTTTCTGTCAGTGGTGGAAGCAAATACAATAGCAGTGTTTAAGAGGCATTTGGACAGGCATACAAACAGGCAGGTATTAGATGGATGTAGACATGTGCAGGCAGGTGGGATTAGTTTGGATTGGCATCATTAGTAAGGAAGTGTTGATGAGGCTCTACGGGGCACTAGTGAGGCCTCATTTGGAATATTGTGCGCAGTTTTGGGCCCCACATCTTAGGAAGGATGTGTCGACGTTGGAGAGGGTTCAGAGGAGATTTACGAGGATGATTCCAGGAATGAAAGGGCTTACGTATGAGAAGCATTTGTCGGCTCTTGGACTGTACTCACTGGAGTACAGAAGAATGAGAGGGGACCTCATAGCGACATTTAACATATTGATAGGAAAGGACAGAGTAAATGTGGCTAGGCTGTTTCCCTTGGTGGGTGAGTCCAGGACCAGAGGGCACAATCTTAGAATTAGAGGGTACAGTTTCAAAACAGAGATGAGGAAAAATTTCTTTAGCCAGAGGGTGGTGAATTTGTGGAACTCCTTGCCACGTACAGCAGTGGAGGCCAGATAGATAGATATCTAAATAGTCAGGATATCAAGGGATATGGGGATAAGGCCGGTAATTGGGATTAGAATAGTTTTTTTTTTCTTCTTCTTCTTCCCCCATTCCCCATTTCTCATTTCTATTTCCCTTTCCTTGGAGCAGACTCGATGGGCCGAATGGCCTGCTTCTGCTCCCTTGTCTTGTGATCATGGTCAGCACAGCCATTGTGGGCCAAAGGGCCTGTTCCAATGCTGTACTGTTCTATGTTCCCTTTTGTCTGAGTGTTCATTTGTCACAGTTTTCTTGAGGGAGCTGTGCATTATTTACTGATTGTAATTCATGCTGGGTGACTGTGGCAGAAGCTATTTCCACCAAAGGAGAGTAAAATTTTCAGTCATAAATGACTGTCTGAAAGACCAAACTACATTTTTGATCCAGCATTATGGCTAGGTTAAATTTGCTCCAACGATAGGACTGATCTCCTGACCAATGGCAAGCCCCTCTGTGTCCAGCACGTTGGGTAATTAAATCTCCCCCTCTCTCTTCAAACATAAAACTATTAACAACCAAACATTTACTGGGATGCAGGCAGTTAAATTTCTTTATTTCACCATGAAAGAACACTCAAAGCAGCAGCTGCAATTCACTCAGTTATATCAGTGCAAATTAGCTCTAAAAATAACAAACACCCTGCACCCCAGGTGAGTGGGTCATCTAGCTCAATTTAAAATGACTCCTGACTATTCACTTCTGCAATAAATTTTTGTTCCCTCACATTTTGCATCTGCCTTGCATCTGGGGGTTTCAAATGCCGTGTGGATTTAAGTGTAGGTTTTTCTGTTTTATCAAACTGTTCACAGCCAAGAAGTCTTGTCGGACCCCCTGCAGTGCAGGTCTTAGAGGTGACTCAGCAAAACAACAGGTGTGAGGCACTTAACAATTTACCTAGAATAGTGAACATAATGCTTGCATGTCCACAGTCCAGAGGAAAACAGCAATCGACTGTCTCCTGCGAATTCTTAGCCGGCAGTTCCTTGGAGACTTCCACATCCGCACACACCAGTGCAGAAATATGGAGGTCAGGTGGAGGTGCACCCGATCTCGTGCTCTGTCCCTGGAGTCACCATGAAGTCCAGTGACAGTTCCCAAATGGACAGAGCTGAGGAGTCAGAGATACTGTCTGCGGCCCACTGGCTTTAAGCCACTGCAGACCCATCCAGCAAGGCCCCATTCATTTGAATGGAATTGTCAGCCTTTATTAATAAAGCCAGTGGTGTTGCATTATTTGCGTTTTCTTTTAATTATTTATGTTTTAATTAATTTACATGAGCTAGCAATGTTTATTATTTGTTTAAATACCTTCCTTTTTTTTAGCTACTTAGAAGTATTGGAACTCTTTCTAAATGAACTTGTTGATCAGGGACAGGCTGTGAGGTGGTCCAGGGGCACAGTCCCAAGGCCTACAAGCCACCTTGTGGATCAACTACATCCCAGGTGCCTGCAGAACTCCAGGAGCAGTGCAGCCATAAATAGGTGTGGATGCAGGTATCCTGTTGGAGGTGAACTCAAGGCAAGAGTTTGGCTGAGAATGATCTGATGCAATAAAGCTCATCCATAATTACTTATCATCTCAAAGCATTTCTTGGTGCATGATATAGCCCACTGCGAGTTGCATTGTGCTTAGCAAAGGGTTACGGCATACTGGCTTTTAAATTAATTGGATCAAGCTACATGGAGGTGTTGATGATATTTTGGACATGAAACTCAATGTTTGAGCACAATGTGGCATTGGGAGAATTTTATGATGAATTCTCGAGACAGAAGTCAGCAAGCTGCAAGAATAAGCAAATCTAATCCAAGAGACAGGGTGGAAGGTGGAGATAGGGACTTATAATCCTCAAGTCCAGGAGGAGAGTTCAAGCCCAAGGGTTTTATTTAGAGGATTGCCTGATTCAGAAGCGAAAGGGCAAAGAGAGAACTTGAGATGTCTGAGAGGCACAGTCTTACGCAAATAGGGCTGAAAATGACATTCACCTTTCCCTGAATTTCTCCTTACACCCCTTCAGCATTTGATGTCTCCGGGCCTGTACTCGAGGGAGTTCAGAAAGATGAGGGGTTGGAAGGAATAAACACATAGAGTTCCAAATGGAGCCTACCAGATACTGAAAGGCCCAGATAGAGTGGACGTGGAGAGGATGTTTCCATTAGAAGGACAGTCTCCGATCCAAGGGCATAGCCTCAGAATAAAGGGATGTCCCTTTAAAACTGAGATGAGGAGGATCTTCTTCAGCCAGAAGGTGCTGGATCTGTGGAATTTGTTGCTACAGAGGTCTGTGGAGGCCAAGTCATTGGGTATATTTAAGGCAGAGATTTATGGGTTCTTGATTGGTAAGGGGGTTAAGGATTACGAGGAGAAGGCGGGAGAATGGGGTTGAAAAACAAAATCGGCCACGATTGAATGGTGAAGAAAACTCGATGGGCCAAATGGCCTAATTCTGCTCATATCTTATGGTCTTAAGCTGTCAGGTTTCCTGAAGCCTTGGCAACTTGGATGTCCTCTGCGACCTGCTATACAGGTTTAATCAGAGGCTGTGAGACTCATTAAAATATATAAATAAAATTTAAATAGTCAAATCTGCTCTCTGGGATGAAGGTGGCTGTTTATATCTTGTCCTTTTGGAGAGATTGGATTCTGAGTACAGGTTTTTAAAATTTTCAAATCCAACTGCAACTCATCTATTTTAACATATTAAAATTAATTGCAAATAATTATTACAGCAGTAATTCATCATGTATGTGTGACAAGGACACAGGAAGGGACAGAACAAGGGAGAGACAGATGGACAGCTGCACACATACTGATTGACAGTGACAGAAAAAGTCCAATGCTCGGATGAAAGAGAAAAGAGAAGAGAGATGAGGGGGAAGAGAGATTGTCTGACAGAGAGTGGCAGTGAAAGTAATAACAAAGAAACAGAAAGTCAGGATATTTGGGAAGCAGACAGACACCAGAAACAAAGTGACAGTGATAGAGAGAAGGGATACAAAGGGAGGGATGGAGACAGAGAGATGAAAAGAACAGAAGGAAAATTATAAGCAGACAGCCACCTCAATAAAAAATGTGAAAGCCTTGTGTGCAGAGAATGAGTAGTAACAAAAGCAGGTTTGCCAGGGATACAAGATGCATGGTAAAGAGAGGGAAGTACAGGCATAAAGTGAACACCCAATAATTGTCCCAAACCACTAGGAACAGATGACAAACAGCTCTGGTACCTTTAATAAAACATCGAGAAACTTCACAGAAAGCATTATTAAATAGTCTGACACCAAATTGCACAAAAATCTAAGTCCATAGTTCCCTGAAAGTGGCAATACAAGTAGACAGAGTGGTAAAGGCAGCACATGGCAGACCTTCATTGGTCGAGGGATAGACTATCCTCAGGAAGCCACATTCCAGCTGTACAAAACTCTGATTGGGCCATGTTTGGAGTATTGTGTGTAGTTCTGGTCGCCCCATTACAAGAAGGACGTGGAGGATTTGGAGAGGGTGCAGAGGAGGTTCAGCAGGATGCTGCCTGGATTAAAGAGTACTAGCTATACGGAGAGGTTAGACAAACTTGGATTGTTTACTCTGGAGCATCAGAGGATGAGGAGAGACCTAACAGAGTTTATAAAATTATGAAAGGCCAGAAAGGGTAGATAGTCAAAGTTCTTCTTTTCCCCCAGGGTAACCATGTCAAACAGTGGAGGGCATTGCTTTAAAGTGAGGGGAGGGGGGGTGATTAAAGGAAATGAGATGAGTAAGTTTTCTTACACAGAGAGTGGTAGGTGTCTGCAATACACTGCCAGGGTGGTGGTGGAAGCAGACATGATGGTAGCGTTTAAGAGGCATTTAGACAGGCACACAAATATGCAGGGAATGGAGGGATTTGGATCATGTGCAGACAGATAGGTTTAGTTTTCATTTGGCATGATGATCGGCACAGACATCATGGATCGAAGGGCCTGTTCCTGCGCTATTACTGTTTTACGTTCTACTATGCTTAAAAATATTGGGAGGTGGAACCTTGGTTTAAGAGGAAGGTTTTAAATGGTGTATCAATGACAAGAGATGGGTACAGGTGAAATATAAGTGAGTTATAGTACATAGGACCTCGATAGCGAAGGTCCAGTGAGTAATATGGGGATGCAGAGGTGTGAAAATTGTGAGAGATTACAAGGATAGGAAGATAAGGGGGATTTAATAATAAGCATGAAAAGTTTAAAGATTATTTTTTGGCAGACTTGGAGGGAGTGCAGGTCAGTGCAGAGAGGGGTATATAGGACAAGGCAGGAGGTGGGATACAGGTTGCACAGCTTTGTGTGATGATTTCACTGAGGGTGCATTGTGAGAAGCTAGTCAATGATGCATTGGAATGGTCAGGCTTTGTGACAACAAAGGCATGGATGAGGGTTTCAGCAGATGAGATCTGATGATAATACAAGGCAGCAGGAAGCAGTCTTCATTGTAAGCTCACCCAAGGGAAAATGGGAGAGTGAGATGCAAACAATCTGGTTCAGCCAGGAAAATGAAACCTCATTCTTGTGCCCTCTCCAAGCCATATTTAAATATCTAGTGCACTGTAATGTCATGCTTAATTGCACTGAAATGTTTCAAGGGCTCAATTTCATTGCATAATATCAAATGATCTGTTACAAAATTTAATGCTGATATAATTATGAAACATATCTTCTGATCCACCACAGGAAAAGGTAACAAAGGTTCAACAACTTCCATGTAGCCAGTTAAAATACATTGTGTGGTTTCCTACATTTCTCTAAACTTTGCTTTGTAACATGAACAACTTTAGTCTTCATTTTGTACACTGTGACTCTATTTTCAGTCTACCAAAAATTGTCGACCAAAAATGTTGGTCTGCACCATTGGAAGAATATGTATCTGCTGGTATCTTCTCATCCATAGCCATACAGACTCTGAAGTGCTCTCTGAAACAGCTTAGCAACCCATTCAGTTTTGTCTAAAGAATGAAAGATGTAGTGACACAAGTCCAACAGAAACTCAATATTCTGCAGCAAGAGACTTATCTCCTAAATGCTAAAAGCTTTTGTGCTTTATAAAATGCCCAAGTCAGGAGAATGATGGGATACTTTCCATCTAATAAGCAGCCCAACATTATCCAAGATAAATGAAACTGCTTGATTGGGATCTATGTGACACCTATACATTCATTCCCTCCCCCCCCCCCCCCCCCCCCCCAGCGCATTGTGACAACAGTAAATCACCAGCTGCAATATATATTGCAGCAAGTCACCAAGGCTTGCTTGGCCATGACCTATCATCCAATGAATGACTAAAACAGAAACCTTCCCCATTATATTGGTATTCAAAAGAGATTAGGCTTCCAAGAGGTCACTGTAAACAAAAGCAGATGATGTAGTTGCTTAGCTGGTCTCATGAATCCTTTAAACATCCTGTTTTAAATGATCAAAGAATTTAATTTATCATGCATTAAAAAAAATACTTCTTTGATAGAATGAAAACAAAACAGCATTGCCATTGCTAACAGGTTTACTAGATTGCCAAATGATGTATTCATCTAGTTCCCATCTACTGATTGTAATATAGATATAAATGAACAGTGTGCTCATTTTATGATTCCATTTACTGAATGAGATTACAATAAGCGAGAGCTCTGGCATGTGACGTCTTTGAGAGTCCCAGCTAAAAATTAGTAGGCTCACAAGCAGCTGTCCGATGGACTATCAGTGAAGATGTCTTTGCCAAAATCAACTAATATGCCAGTAAATGATTACAACTCCAGCTGTTCATTCATTTTCAACATGAAGAAATGCTGTATGCAGACATGATAAAGTTTATGTAATATTTATTTTCCTTCCACCATCCTGTGATGTGACATAAATCAGAAGACCCGATGACCATATCAGCTGCCAAGGTTAAACTGTTGTCTTTGAATTTTTCCATGTGACACGCTGCATTTTGCCATTCCCCTGTCCTGGATTTTCATTTTATCAGGATAGCCACTACAAATGCTGTGCGTTTAGAAATCAGAAATATGTGTGAAGATTAAAATCCACTGCTGGTTAGATACACTGCTCAACCTTAAAAGAGTCTGAATATAATGAATGAACCAATGAAAACAAATTTTCTGGATATCTAACCTGTGGTGGTTCAGTCAGTCACTCACAAATAAGTGTCAATAATTTGAATTTGGGCAGGAAAATGACTGTAAAAATTAGTTATTCAATAACATGACTAAAGGAAGAACAGGAATGGAGAATATTAAGAAAAAACCTTCCCCTTAACACTGTGGATTAACTGAATCAGACGACTTAAGCTGCAGAAGGAGGCCATTCAACCCATTTCATCCATCTCAGAGATCAAGTCAATCGATCTGTTGTCAAATTTGTAAATGGTTTGGGAGTTCAGCAATATAAGCAAAAGTCTTCTGGCTATTTTAGACATTATGATAAAAAAATGTTTTCAAGTACAGCAAGATTTTCTGTACAGATCACTGAGCCCACAGATTTAAATACTCAAGTAAAATGGGTGGGGCATTGTATACAACCAATGCAATACAGGTTTGGACTCAAGCTGCAGTGTCACAACAAGGATTACATCTTGTAATCATGGGGTAACTGACAAAAACAAGGAGATAAATATCTGGCAATTTCCTCATGATTTAATTGTGGAGAAGATCAAAGGTAAACAAGTTCTGGTTGGCATGTAAAGAAAGTCTTGTACTTGAAAATATTGTGTGGCATGATTAGTCATGTAGTTTTACCAAACAAATCAACAAATAAATATTCTGTCCACTTCTGAGCCATAAAAGTTCATTACAAACTTAAGGGTTTCATAAAACAGAATAGATTTGTCCACCTTGTTCATTTAATATTGATAAAATCTCATCTGTATTTCAGTTTGTCAAGGAGCTTTTCAAGTTAAACATTTCCCAATGAGCACATACCCTCTGCATCACAATACAACCCACCCCCCAACCCCTCCCCACTCCAATTCGAATCATTTTAAAGAACTGTTTTATGTGATACATATGTTTTAGTCTTGACTGGGTGATGGGAAAGGTACAGGATAAAAGGACTGGCAACTCTCTATTCCAGAACTACTACTGCCCACTTTGATAAGTCTACCTTTGTGAATTACAGATTTGATGTTTGCCTGCAGACCAACTGCTCACTCTCAATTGCATATGATAAAGAGAAAACTAGAAAAGAACCAAGAAGGAAATTACAATTTTTATAAAAGCTTTTACATATTCAGTGATTGTAGCAATCATGCCTTATTTGATTAAAGCTGAACAATAATTCAAGCCTTGTTTTTACCATCAAAGAAGCTTAAAACCTGTTTGGATGAATTGGACAGAGGAATCCTTTTCTGTCAAGCACCAATGTAGAATTGTATGAATTGAGCACCAAAAATTCTGTATCTTTGTTAATGTTGGTGACCTTGGTGTTGTAGGATGCTCATAAATTGTGTCAGATGGACACTGCAGCAAGGGGCCAATAATTGTTCTGATCTTGGTGTGCCCCACTATGAACTTCAATAACATAATCTCAAAAAATAACAGATTTGTACAACACACACGAAATGCTAGATGAACTCAGCAGATCAGGCAGCATTTTGAAGTTATGCTTTGACTTCATTTTGCTCTTCTTCTCTTTCAAAAATACTCATTAATTTCAGGACAACTGGAATTCGGTGTCTAAATTGGAATGAATTCCTCTAAAAGGTAACTACTTCAGAAATCATGCTACCAGATTTTCAGTCATAATTGAACAGTGTAATAAGCCAAAGTTTGTGGAATGGGCCTTGAGGTTTTATTGAGGACTAAATCGCTTCAACAGAGAGCGAGACTAGGTTGAAAGGAAAACAAGCATGACACAGTTCTTGTCAATTTCCCATCACTTTAAAATGGATCCCTGTACTTTGGGCTGGAAGTGCTCTCTTCTTTGGCAATTTCAATCTCCTACTCAATTGACCACACTCTCTTCATCCGAATTGACTACATTCCTCTCCCTTCAGACAACCACAACCTACATCTCTGGTCACTTCCTCACCCTCGTCATCTCTCATGGCCTTACTCTACTCACTTGCTCATTCCCCTTCCCCACTTCCTTCTTCGTCCGCACAGAAATTGCCCACAGTTTCTAAACCTCAGCTGCTAATGTTAATGCACGACATTTTACTGCTACTGATCTGCTCAAACTAATTCCCATTCAAACCAACTAAGTGCATTTCATTTAGCATTCACAATGTGGTCTCTTTTATACTGGAGAAACCAAAGGCAGATCCGGTGCCTACTTTGAAGTTCAGTTCCATTCCCTTGAGGAACAGCATCTCATCTTCTGTATAGGCCACTGCAGCCCTTTGGGGCACGTTGGATTCAATAATGTCAGAGCCTTTCCCGACTGCATCAGAACTGGCAGTTCTACTGAAAGGTCATCAACCTGGAAAATCAATTCTATTTTTCTCTCTCCACTGATGCTGCCTGACCTGTTGAATATTTTCAGAATTCTCTTATAATAATAGGTTTCCAGTCGTGAAGGTGTTTTGTATCTCACAGCTCCAGCCTTGCACTCTCTCTCTTTCCTTTGTTCTCATTTTTTTCCATCTTCCTACATTTCCTTCAGACAGATCAGCTGCGATGAATAAGCCTTCACCACCCTCTCTCCATAACACCATCATCCCTTGTGTCACTCAGTTTCTCTTGATCTCCCCCTATTACAGGCATTCATTTTATTTTCATCCTGCCCCTTCTCTGCAACTTAGAACATGTTTGCTTTCTAAATTTTTCTCCTGCTGATGGAAAGTCATTCACCTGAAACATCAACATTGTTTTTTCACGGTTGCTGTTTTACCTGCTGAACATTTCCAGCCCAGTTTTTTTGTTTACATTCCCCATTTAAAAATAAACTTTACTTTATCTCAGTCTGGTCAGATCATGGTACAGCTCTCATCTCTGTTCCCTTCATTCTAGAATAAACGTAATAAGTAATGGTTTTAGCCAATCACTGCTGGTTTGGCTTGTTTACAAAAAGCTTGTCCTCATCTGCCAAAATTTGTTATTGCAAGAATGTCCAGCTTTCTGCACCATCTTCTTAAACATCTATCCACTGTTACTTCGGACCTTCCTCACCAACAATATCCACAAAACTATTATTTCATCCAGTCAGCTGCCCTTCTCTCTCTTCCAATAGCCTACTGAACTGAGTTCCAACATTATTTCTTAACCCTTGCTCTAGACTTGCAACTTCCTCTAATTTCTTTCTTGTCTCTTGTCAATCCCTCTCCCAACTCATCTTATCCATTGGAGCCACTTTCCACACCTTCAGCCCCAGTCTCAATAAACTGCTCGTCCTCAGCTTCCCGTCATGGTCCCATATGAGCTGATATTAACTGCTCTTTCATTTCACAATTTCCCCTCCTGTTCAAATCCGCCATCACTGCCTTCCCCTCAAAAAGAACATTGTTTTCTCCATAATTATAAGCAAGAGCCCCACCCACAATATTTCTTCCCTCCCTAAAATCCTTTGACATTCCTGAGTCTCCCACATTCATGCACATCTTTCCCAACATTCCTTGTTGAAAGCCTCCAATCGTGTATCTGGCCTGATTACATACAGCCTATCGTAAAGTCAGTGACGACATCCTATACAATTGTGATAAAGGTAAATTAATGCTTTTCTCCTTCCTGATGCATGTGTAGCCACAGAGATAGCTAACTACAACATTATTCTTCAACACCTCTCCACCGAGGTCCAGTTAAGTAGGACTACATTAGCTTGGTTCCATGCTTCCATCCAATATTAATGGGGAAATCACCTGCAAAGGCTTCATTTCTGCACCACCATTGTTACCTCTGTTTCCCTTCAATAATCTATCCTCCCCTCTTCTACACCTGCCCTTCAGCAGCACGAGCTGCAAGCATAGCATCAGTTTCCACCTGAATGTCGACAGTATCCAGCTACATCTTAACATCCCCTCTCCTTCCCCCTCCCATTCTTCTACTTGTCAGATCTACAGCCAACAGACCTGTTTATGCTAATGTACTCTTGGCCAGGCTCCAGTGTTATCCCTTGTAAAAACTTGGCTCCCCATGTCCTAACTTTGCTCACTACAATGAATCCCAGTTGAGTAATGTACTATTTTAAATCCCTTCATGGCCTTGCTTCTTCCCATCTCTGTAATCTTCTCCAACCCTTCAAGGTACCCGTGCTCCTTAATCCTTAATCTAAATGCTTCAGTTGTGCTCTTTTAGCTACAAAGGTCCTAGCTCCAAAATTCCTTCTATAAACTTTTCTGTCATTTCCCCTTTGAGAATCTCCTCAAAACTTACTTGACCAATAAGTTTGACTATTCACTGTAATATAGAGTCATGGTATCACAGGTACACAGCACGGAAACAGACCTTTCGTCCTAAATTTTCCATGCCAACCAAGTTGTGTTCCATTTGCATGCATTTCACCCATATCCCTTTAATCCTTTCCTATCTATGTACCTTCTTCCCAAGTTACTCACGGCCCTATTTTAACAATGCTCCTGCAAATCACTGTGGGATGTTATAATATCATAGAACAGTACAGCACAAGACAGGCCCTTTGGCCCACAATGTGGTGCCGCCCTTTAAACCTTGCCTAAGACTATCTAACCCCTTCCTCCCACATATCGCTCTATTCTAAATTCCTCCATATGCTTATCTAGCAATCTCTTGAATTTGACCAATGAACCTGCCTTCATCACAGCCCCAGGCAGCGCATTCCGTACACCAACAACCACTCTCTGGGTAAAAAACCTTCCTCTGATATCTCCCTTGAACTTCCCATCCATTACTTTAAAGCCATGCCCTCTTGTATTGAGCATTGGTGCCCTGGAAAAGAGGCGCTGGCTGTCCACTCTATCTATTCCTCTTAATATTTTGTACACCTCTATCATGTCTCCTCTCATCCTCCTTCTCTCCAAAGAGTAAAGCCCTAGTTCCCTTAGTCTCTCCTCATAATGCATATTCTCTAAACCAGGCAGCATCCTGGGAAATCTCCTCTGCACCCTTTCCAATGCTTCCACATCCTTCCTATAATGAGGTGTCCAGAACTGGACACAGTACTCTAAGTGTGGTCTAACCAGAGTTTTGTAGAGCTGCATCATTTCCTCACAGCTCTTAAACTCGATCCCTTGACTTATGAAAGCTAACATCCCATAAGCTTTCTTAACTACCCTATCCACCTGTGAGGCAACTTTCAGGGATCTGTGGATATGGACCCCCAGATTCCTCTGCTTCTCCACACTACTCAAGATCCTGCCATTAACTTTGTACTCTGTCTTGGAGTTTGTTCTTCCAAAGTGTACCCCCTCACACTCCTCCGGGTTGAACTCCATCTGCCACTTCGCAGCCCAGCTCTGCATCCTATCAATGTCCCTCTGCAATTTTCAACAATCCTCCACACTATCCACACCACCACCAATCTTTGTGTCATCTGCAAACTTGCCAACCCATCCTTCTACCCCCTCATCCAAGTCATTAATAAAAATCACGAAAAGTAGAGGTCCCAGAACCGATCCTTGTGGGATACCGCTAGTCACAGCCATCCAGTCTGAATGCACTCCCTCCACCACAACCCTCTGCTATTTACAGGCAAGCCAATTCTGAATCCACAAGGCCAAGCTTCCCTGGATCCCATGCCCTCTGACCTTCTGAAGAAGCCTACCATGTGGAACCTTGTCAAACGCCTTACTAAAATCCATGTCGACCACATCTACTGCACTACCCTCATCAATCTTCCTGGTCACCTCCTCAAAGAACACTATCAGACTTGTGAGACATGATCTGCCCCTCACAAAGCCATACTGGCTGCCCCTGATCAGACCATGATTCTCTAAATGCCCATAGATCCTATCTCTAAGAATCTTTTCCAACAGCTTGCCCACCACAGACGTAAGACTCACTGGTCTATAATTCCCTGGACTATCCCTACTATCTTTTTTTGAATAAGGGGACAACATTTGCCACCCTCCAATCCTCCGGTACCATTCCCGTGAACAACGAGGACTCAAAGATCCTAGCCAAAGATTCAGCAATCTCCTCCCTCGCCTCGCGGAGCAGCCTGGGGAATATTCCATCAGGCCCCGGGGACTTATCTGTCCTAATATTTTCTAACAGCTCCAACACATGCTCTCCCTTGATATCAAAATGCTCTAGAACATTAACCTTACCAACACTGTCCTCAGCGCCATCAAGGCCCCTCTCCTTGGTGAATACTGAAGGGAAGAATTCATTGAGGACCTCACCATTTCCACAGCTTCCAGGCACATCTTCCCACCTGTGTCTCTCATCAGTCCTACCTTTACTTCCGTCATCCTTCACATAAGTGAAAAATGCCTTGGGGTTTTCCTTAACCCTACTCGCCAAGGCCTTTTCATGTCCCCTTCTTGCTCTCCTCAGCCCCTTCTTAAGTTCCTTCCTTGCTACCCTATAATCCTCAAGAGCCCTATCTGTTCCCTGCTGCCTATGTCAAAGGTTCTACATATTCATAGATTGTTCTTTTTGTTGATGTAATCCTCTCTCAAAACAATTGGTGCCACGATACACACCACACTTTCACTTGATTTGTGGTTTAGCTATTACATTTGTAGATTGCGGTCAATGACTGCAGAATAAGTTGTTTCTTTCATGCCTTGCGAAGAGTCCAGGACTAATGAGAAATAATAAAGTTACAGGATTCATCCTTGTAACTTCTCTGGGTTATAATGACAGATACATACATACTTTTAGTTAATTAATGGTGGTTTTGTATACTATCACCCATGAGAAACTTGAGCTAAGGAGTGTGAAACGTTCAGTTGCTAATGCTTGAACCATCATTAAGTTCAAGGGATGAATGTTCATTTCCAAAATGGTTGCCACCAATTTATGCCAATCATTAGTCAAACCATCTTTTTTGGGAACCAAATATTCTGTAATATTCGTGTTTATTGTACAATTTTGGAGAAAGAAAACGTGGCAAGATTCCAATTCCTGCTTGGAGATAGACTTTGGGTTTGTCATTACACTTACAATCAAACTTCCATCGTCAAAGTGCCCAAATAATAAGTTACCAATTAGATAACGTTGAGCAGCCTCTCCAACATCTTCAGAAGCAAAATCAGATTTTTAAAAAATCAAAGAGGATGACAATAGTTGAGAAGAGTGAAGTGCTGGAGTTAATAAAATATTGAATATTTTTGGAATCCTTTTGGAGACTACTTTTACAGAATAAAATTACATTGATGCTTTTTAATCATTATAGAAAATAGTTGTACACTATTTTCTACAATGACCAAATTATTTTTCCAACTGATAAAATAACTCCAATCGTAATTCAAATATTGTGAAGGATACTATTGTCATTGATTATGAAGTATGAATGTAAACTTGGACCCTGCAATGCTCAAGCTATTTGAGTAAAATATAAATCTAAACAATCAAAACTTGCTTGCTGTGCATAAACAGAAACAGAATGTTGGAAGTACTCAGCAGCTCAGTCAGCATCTGCAGAGACATAGCAGTAACAATTTAGACCTTTCATCAGGGCAATGGCCTGAACCATTAAATCTGTTCCTTCCTCCACATTCACTGTCAGACCTACTGAGTATTTCCAAACCATTCTGTTTTTATTTCAAATTTCCAACATCTGTAATCTTCTGCTTTTTAATTAGTCCACTACGTGGTTTAATGTTCTGCTTTGTATTTAGCAGATGCCAGAACTCGAGTTTAATTCCAGGAGAAAATTAATGCAAAATGTGGAAGCTGACTAAAAGCTGGAATGAAATACAGCTTAATATCCAATTTAACTTTGCTTTGGAAATAGTAAGACGTTGACCTTATTTACAAGATGCACTGCAGTTTGTGAATCCTTCAGAGTTTGTGAATATTGAATAATGAATTAAATCTCAAAATGAAGAAAATTAAACAAATCTTTCATTTTTCATGTTCGGAAGATGAGCATGCAAAAAGAGCCTTCGGCAGCATACGACACTTTGAGTATGCTCACGTGATATCATTTTTCCAGCTGCATTAACAGTCATTCCATCAATTCAAAGCAATTTAACCAATATTAAGTCTCGAATTCAATGCAATCAAAAGTGAGTACTTTAAGCAACTAGTTTCAGAGTAAATGAAGCATTCAATTATAAAATCCAATCAATTTAGGTTGATGTTAAATACAGATTCAATACCTTTGGGTGACAGTGTTTTAATTCCCTAAACTTAGTTGGGTCAGTTACATGAGTTCAGCACACTCATGGGAACATCTTTTTATTAATGCAAATAAAAAATTATACCTTCACCTTGGTATGTGCATTGCAATGCAGTCTGCAGAGATCAAGACAAGAAAGTAGGTCATTTTAAAATGCAGATTGTTTCAGGTCAATTTGGAGGACAGCAAACAAGGGCCATTGGTTTTATTTTAAGTGTTACAATATGTCACTGGTTGGAATGATTTTATAGGGTACTGGATTGTCGATCTTTGTCTCAAAGCAGGATAACTCCAATCCTGCCACACAGTTATAAATCAATTTCAACCATCAAATGCCTTTGAAACCTTAGCTTCCAAGTCACAGAACACATTAAAAATATTTCTGTTGTTAGCAACACTGTGACCCATAAGGTTCTAAACAAGCAGTTTGAGAGTTGAGCCCAACCCGATGAAGCTGGGACCTGTTTACCTGAGGGGCAATGGTGTCCTTCCCTTTTACCATACCCCAAATTATTTTAGAGCCACAGAAATGTGGTCATTGTTGATAAAAAATGGAGTGGATGATTTAAAATAAGCAAGCTTTTGCAAATGACAATGTGATAATGAACAGTTTGTCTGTTGATTGAAGGGTAAACATTGCCCAGGACATTGGACATAATTCACCTGCTCTTCTTCAAAATAGTGCCATCAGATCTGTGACACCACATCAGATAGCAGATGGGTCTTGGTTTAACATGCCATGTGAAAGATGGATCACATCTGGGACACAGAGGAAAGCCTGGAATCATCAACAAAATAAAATCTTACAAACAAAGTTTAATGCAGCTCAGATTCAGTGAAAATCACAGTGAGGTAATCAGAATTAAAATCATATTTTGTAACACAAACAGAAAAATCTTCTATCAATGTATTTAAACTCTCACTGGTGTGCACTGCAACTCCACAGCACTGAAGAATATTCAACTGCAGTCAGCAATATACTCTGCAAAATTGCATCTACGTTACAATTATAGCTGTAGATCTCAGTATATCTATAATTATCTCTGGACAATTGCACAAATGAGAGAGTCTATCTATCCCACAATTCAACGCAAAAATAGTCTGCAGAATATCAATTAGCTTCTTACTAATGAAAACTGTCATTACAGCAATATGCAAGGGTACAAGTTCAATAAAGATGCATAATAATATTAAAGTCTACTTAATATCTGACACACAACACAAATCTCAAAATGTCATGGCATTGATTCAATACCTGCAGTAACAAGTGACAGTGCAGTCCATTTTTAAACCAAATATACGAACAATATACATCCCATGTAGAACTGTGAACTATCCTGAAAAGATGCAAAAGAGCTGACCCATTTGGTAAGAAACATTGAGTTAAACCTGTGTCAACTATTTGTTAAAATGACAAAAGTCTTTCCAGTGTCCTGAAGAGAATGTACGGAGTATGGAAGTTCATACTTGGCAGGTTGCTCATTCAGGTATTGTTTTTCAAATTCTAAGCAGTAACTTGGTCACTTTCAAGTTAAAGCTTTTTCAGAAGTTCAATTGATAATGCGAGCAGCGGACCTGAAAATGAAACTCCTTTAGCTGAACTAAACAACTTTTTTTCCCACAGTTACTAGTACTGGTTATATTACAGGTTAGATTGTAGGCCTGAATCGGGAACACAATATCATGTATTATCAGTGACGAGATGTTGATAACTTTGGCAGCTTAATTCACAGTTGCAAACCTCCTGATGTAGGTGTTTGCTTCTGAGCAAAACCTTGTATATTTGAATCTTAAATGCTGCTGTGAATTTCAGTCATGCTTTCAGCAGTGGAGCTTTGTACCTATATTTATCCTCAAAGCTAATTCCCAGCCAAGGTTTTTTTAAGTTATTTGGGAGTCTGGGGAGATTGGTGGTAGAATGAGTACACCATAGAAGTTGCCATTAGAGGTAATAGTGGGCAAGTCATCTCAGTTACTTGTTTGAAGCTATGATTACAAAATCTTTGGTGTGATCAGGAACCAGCACACTGACAGGTGTGTGAGGTGGACAAAATCATTCACGCAAAGAAGCAAACTCCAAGATGGGAGGAAGAAACAAGTTGGCTTTGATTACTGTGACAACAATAACATATCTTTCCAGTTCAGTGTTTAAGGTTACCTTCTGATTAGCCTTACTGTACCAGAAGATAAAGTAATTCGCAGTTCATAAGGACAAATTTCAGTCTTCATTTGCCTTGTTAATTACTTTGCATTCCACTGCATTTATGGTTGCAATTGGACATGGACGATGTTAGACCGAGCTCTTCTTTCAGTGCAAGTTGTCACTACATTAACAGTAATGGGAATCAATAAATAAATGTGCAGCATTCCTGGCTAATATGTCATTTCTGCACTGGATTGAAAGGGACATCAAAAGGAACTGAAACACATTGTTAATTTAAGGAATATAAAGCACAACATTCCTCAAGGAACCTGCTCCTAAGCGAAGATTCCTTCACCCATATGATCCATAAACGCTCTCTCAGAGAGATCTGCACCATGCAAAAGGCCCAACAGTTGCACTTCCAAAATTAAAAAATGCTCAAATATTTGGCTGTTTAACAATTTAATGGGAACTTCTTGTAAAGTGTGAATCTCTACATTTTTATGCTGCCCCACTTAATGAACTGTCCCTTGAGCTAAAATTTGAGGTCAGAAAAATATTGTGCGCAACATTTACCACAGTAAGGAACAGACTTCTGCTAAGTGTGTACCATTAATGTATTCATTATAAACAGTAAAAAATCATAGTAATGCTGAGCCATTAGGTGATCACAAAAGTAATGAACGTGGAGAACTGCAGGTAGCATTGCCCCCTTCACATCCCTGATTACATTGACCTTAATCTGACAACAGGAGTCTCTTACAATTTATCAGGTGCAGTTACAGAAAAGATTCCCCAGTGTGCTTGCTTATTTTCAACGAGCATTAATCTCCCACCATGTGGTTTCCTCTACATGCAACAGCCTAAGAGCCATTGAAATTTCCTAGCATCCAGTGTGTAACAGCAAGTTGCAGCTGCTATTTGAGGATTCTGAGCTGTTAATAACAGAAATCCAAGTGACTTGCCACTGTGATGTACTTATTCAAGTCAGTAAATGTGGTTTGCAGGTCAGTTGGTTTCCATGGTGGAAAATCACATTTCAGATCTAAAAATACTGCAAGTTACTGATGATGTGCTCCTTTGTGAGGTAACTTCCAGATTTTCAAGCGAATGTTATTCATCTTTGCAAAACCAAACCACTGGGTATCCTGAAGCCTTGGAGACCAACATCAGCTGAAACTTGAGCTTACTGAGATCAGCTGTGGTCTTGTGGAAGTTCTTTGGAGTGGACATGGTTCTTCTCAACAGCAACACCAGCATTTTTGCTGCATGTTAGCCCTGGATTTCTGCTCTATTTTTAAATAATGTCTTTCCAAAGTACAGAGCAGCAGGGGAGCTGAGTCCAAGTTGCTCAGCATCAAGTCTTCAGATACCTCTTCCAACATGGCTCAACCAATGCTGTTAAACTAATGCATCTCAGAATGAAGGAAGGAACTCCCAACAAACAAGAACCTATAAAACTATCAAATGTAGAATATCTCGTCCTTCTCAAATGGCAAAGGAAGTCACCCTTTCAAAGTCAGAAGGTTAAGGGTTTATATCCCACTCTAAGGCATGGCAGACAGAGCTGTGCAGAAATGTTTGAGCTGCTATCTTTCAGTTCAGACAAGAGTATACTCTTTCAGGAGGATATGTGCTCAATGAAAAGCAAAGTAGTTCTCCCTAGTCTCCTGATCAATATTTAACCCTCAGCTAACACCCAATTAGTCTATGACTGAATCATCCTTGATACTGAGTCTCGATGGAATATCTACATCACTGGTCAATCAGCTTCAGTGCACCTATGATGGTTGCTTGCTTCCCATTCTCGAAAATACATTCTGAGAGTGACATTTGGGAGGCCATTGGACACAACATGCTTTTCTCCCATTCAGTATATTGTAATGATCTCATGATGGACAAGTTTCAGAACCTTTAAGCACATTGACCACTTGAGTGGATACAGTAGGCCATTTACAAGGGCTAACAGATATGTAAGGCGACTGAAAAAAAAAATGAGAGTAGGGAATGTAAAGAGATGGTCAGGTGCACGAAGGTCCAAATATTTGAACGAAGCATGGAGTTAAAATGGAAGGATGCCAATAATTTTAATAATCCTTGTATGGCCTTTGACTTTCCTCTACAAAGAAGAGAGCACAGCATATCAGTTAAATAGAAAGAACCATTTAGTAGTAACAACTGCAGAGGAGGGGGGACTGGAGACGATAGTACGTCGGAAGGTATGTTCACCGGGGGGGAAGGAGAGACAATCTAACACAACCATCTATGACAGAATTCAATCCAATTCAGCAGCACTGCACACAATGCTGAGCCAAACAGACAAACTCAGCAGATAGTTAAAAAAAAGATCACGTTCATTTTGATAACTTTAAATTAGCAAGTTCTAACTTATGTTTTTAACCTCTCACAAGGGATTACTGCTTGACAGGATGGCTGACAGAACAATGATTACTCTTTCCCAGAGGGGGGTGCCTGAAGGGAGACCTACAGTGGACCTCAGGCCCACCATACACTGGCTCACACACTCGGTGGGTCTAGCAAGAACAGTGGTTGGTGTTCAACTGATGGTTACCACATCACAAGAGCAGAAGACTGCTGTGGAAAGTCCATATCATTGGGTGCAGGGGCATCCAAATTCTGCTCAGCCAGATATAGATTCCATACCTGAAGGTTAACTTATTAGCAAACTGCTTCTGGAATAGTTGAAGAGGACATTGGGTAAAGTGCAGGCATCCAGCCATTTGGCAATCATACACAGAGAAATCTTAAGGTTCTAAGTTGAACATGGGCAGTTTGACATTGTAGATATTTGGGATGCTTTTCCATGAAAACTACGGCCATCAACACACAATGAACATTAAACGTGGCAAACACGTGAGTACACTCAGGTCTTCATCAAGGAAATGCTGACAAAGCAAGCCACCTCACTGAAAGACATGCTACCCTAGCCCAGACACTTCAGAGTCTCAATGGTCTACAACTTATGATTTGCAGAGAAAGAATGGACATGGGAGGGGTGATGGTGAGAATGACCAAGAAAGTGGACAGATCACGCAAGACCTTACCATTTCTTACCAGTTGCCCCTTTCTCCCAGGCCAGTCAGCCAGAACCTGACATGCCATTTCATGTCCTAGTAGCCAAATCTAGCCCTGTACAAATACAAATGGATTGGGGAGGGGTCCCTCTCAAGGTCCAAAACCTTGAGGATGTCAGCTGAGAGTATTTGGGGCAGGCATTTGAACAGCCCTGCCACAGGGGTTGCATCAAATAGGAACATTAGGGCGATACCTGCTCACATTTAAAATCCAGGTCTCCATATTTTACCTGCAAAGTGTTGAGAGTTCAAATTTTGCACTCAATTGCACTTGTCATTCGTGGAGCGATGCTCAGTCTTTATACCAACAAGCGCACAGTAAAACTTTGCATCTACTTTTTTTTTTAAACAGATTGTATGGGAGGGATATTCAATCTAGTTTTACCAAGACAGGCTGACATTTTCTTTTTCAATCTTTTTATGGAATTTCAAATTAATATACATAAGATTGGTGATTATACACATGGTGCGAAGAGATCGGGATAACAATAATAACAGTTAATATATACACTCACAGGGAATAAAATATATAATCTGAACCTCCCATCTCTCACTAAGTGAGCGTGATACAAAAAAAATTTGAAAAGAAATTTAATTATATGAAAAGAGAACCCCCAAATTTAAAAAAAAAGTAAACAAAAGAAAACCAAAAACTTCAAAACAAAAACTGGACTGATATTTTGTCGGTTAAAAAAAATTATGTCATTAGCTCTGCTCCTTTGTATTCAAAGGTTATTGAAAGGGATTCATAAGAGGTCTGCTTATATCCGAGGCTGACATTTTATACCTGACACATTTTTACAAATGTTCTGAAGTTAAAAGCCCACAGCACTGCAGAAAACATTATGAAGCAGCACTGCTTCTAAGGAAAAATGCTTGATTCACTTATATAATCAACTCCTCCAAGATACTTGACAGAATACATATTCTATTCCAGTCAGCATGAAAACACAAATAAACACAGCAAGTCCATAACGGAAAAGCTTTGTTCTTATGCTGCAGTGATGCACTTTTATATTTATCTTGTATTTAAAAAATTGATTTATTTTGATGCAGACCTCATTTTTTTTGTAATTTTGAGCCTCGATGATATATGAACAGTTCAGAAATGGTTGACTGCCAGTCTCACTGGTGCACATGGCGCCAACATACAGAGCTTGAGCAAAGAAAGAAAGTAATTGAGCTATGTCCTGAAGGATAAACAGTAGAGCATCATCAGAATATTCAAGGGGAATCACTATGTTGGAGATGAATGGCACCTGTTGTGATGTTTTATCATGAACATATTCATCAACAATTCTGGTGAATGCTCTCCATTACCAAACTAGCTAAATAAAGCAGCAGGTTCCTTGGCTTTTGCTAATATTTTGCACAGAAATTATAATACAGAAAAAGGCATTCTTGTCCCAATGCCTTATTTGCTACAAGCATTAATGCCTGTAAATCTTAAAACTTACCTCGTTTGTCCTAGTATTTTCAAATCTGCATAACCAGTAAGTGACTTGGTGATGTCTGAAATATGAAAACTGAAATGAAGTTGCAGAAAGGTCAAAGACTTGTAGTCCAGAGTTTAGCAAAACCAGGGAACACATAATCTGTACTTTATTGTTGAGGGAGGGAAAAGCTAAATGGGTTGTCACGAACCAGCAACAAAAGAAACACACTGAGCATGATTTAGTGTTAAAACTATTTTATTAATCACTACTTATGATAATACGTAAAATAAAAGTAAAAATGTTAGTATGTTAGAATTCAAAAATGTTAAACCTCGAACGTTAACCCCAAAACTAAACTCTTCGTGTGTGTGTGTGGCAAAGTCCAAAACTCCCAGTTCAGGAATGGTTCTTAAAGTTCAGTTCCGCAAGCCATAAGGTGAAACATGAGCAAGGGCTTCTTCAACAACCACAGTTGTCTTAAGATAAGACGTAGACGTAGAGAAACAGAGAGAGTAAATACGAAATCCAAATGTTCCACGATGGAACCCCAAACGCCACTCCAGTGTTTACTCGGTAGTGACTTCCTCACCCCGAAAAGCATCCGAATCGTGGTCGTCCACACACACAAATACCTGTTTCCTTCTACAGGTCAGCAACAAAGTGAACTCCACCAGATTACTTCCAACTTCCATACATGGATTTCAGTGGCAGACACAGTTATTGTTTCTCATCCATCGATAGAGAAAACTAGCAGGCTGGTGTCTCTCTCCCTTCTCTCTCTCTCTCTCTCCTCTCCTTCTTCTTCTTCAATGACGTCATTACGTCCTTTATCTTCTATTGACGTAAGCACGCCCCACACACACATACACACACACACTCTCTATCTTAAAGGAACTTTCACTGAGTCCGTAACAGGGTCCATAAACATTGGCAACAACTGTGTAAAGTTCTCTGTGCTGAAGTTTTGTATGGTAAATGTCTGAAAGTGAGACATCAAAAGAGTGGGTACCCACAGGATGTGTGAAAAGGGGGGTCAACCACAAACTCCTCAACCAAAACGTAAAAGTACCCACAGATGCTGGAAATCTGATATGAAAGCAGAAAATGCTCAAAACAGTCAGCAGAACAGGTAACATCTGTGGAGGGGCAAACAGGATTGAGGTTTCAAGTGGATGCCCCTTCACCAGACCATGTGTCAGATAAAAGGTCCATTTCTATTTGTAAAATTCCTTGGAGAATGCATCACAAACAAAGCAGAATTTGAAGCATTTGGATGAGTGAACTTAGTCAAAACTCAGCAATAGAAAATAAAACAATGAAAGGGAAAGATTGAAGAGAAAGAGGGAATGAAACAGTAAAGAGAAAGCTATTAGAAGTCTCCAACAAACAATATCAGAATTTGAATCTAAGTGAAAGAATGAATGTGGAGCATGACAAAGTTAATTTTCAGTGCCAGAAAAATGAGTCAACAGTAATTAATATGTTTCATTACATTAAAATGGACACACAGACTAGAATAGAAAAGCCACAATTTTCTGTATTTTTGGCTATGTCAGCAACAGAACAACAGGTCGATCAATAGGTTTGAGTAACAAGCCAGAAGGTGACATATCATATTAATGCCGCACATGGGAATGATGTGCCTCTCTTCCAGATTTGCCCCTCTTTAACTGTGCTTGCCTGAAGTTGCTGTCTGATTTCCACACAAGTAATAGACATTGCACTTTCAGCCTCATTATTATTTTAACAGTGATTTCTGGCCCAAACTATTGCCTCAGCTGCCAGGTCTTCCCTTTCTGATTATTCACACAGTCAAGTTTCTGGATTTTGATGGATGAAGAAATATCGAAAGGGTTAAATCGGACCTTGTGTTACTCCTTCAAACGGTCATAAAAAGTATTAACTTGGTAGCTAATGTACACATTAACAAGAGAACACATCTCACAATAGTTCCTCATGGTCATTGGGTAGCCTTGAAAACAAGATTATATGGAGTCAAGAATCTTGTGTATAGCCCATTAAATAATGATTGTGGTTTAAAACTGTCCCCTAAATTAGCAATGCAGGTTGATAACAGTAGAAGCAAAATGACATTGATTAAAAAAAATAGCATTAACAATAGCAACTGTCCTTGGTATATTTTGTGACTGAAAATTAATAGCTGAGAATGAGTGTAAATTTTATGTGAAATCAGATGTGGACAGAGAAATTAAGAGGAAAAGGAAAGCTGGATTCCGAGATGGAAGGAAAAAGAGAAAAGGAAAATTTAAAAGAAATAAAACGTGACAATTTTAAAATCTCCGAAAGTAACTCACGACTTGAAGGACTGAGACTCCACGTATATAATCGTTTACTTTCCTGCATCGAAAGATGAATTTAAATCATTAATAATCTCTGTAATGTCAAAAAGCTGCTTGCCCAATTAATGGAAGTTTTCAATAACATTTTCAATGAATAAGTAACATGTAAGTACAGCAACTGCTTGGAAGTCACATGGAGGTTAAGCATACGATGCCACTTTCATGAACCCAAACAATGCAAATAACCTTATTTCAAATGACTGAGATTCTCATTTGAGGAAATATATAAAATTATTTGAGTGACTTTGGGCTATATGTGAGCTTCTTAAGTTAAAACTGAAAGTAAATTCTTAAGTCTTTAAAATGTATCTTTCTGTGCCACTGGGCACATATTTTTGAAGTTTCACTGAAAGCTTTCAAGCAATCAATGCTGATTAATAGTCCCCAAGGCATTGATAGTTCTTAGGCTGGATGAGGTCCTGCTTCAGAGATGATCATTGTTTATTAAACTAGGACAAAGGATCACAGAAATTTGGGTCGTGAAGAATAAAAGGCAAACTTAAAATTCATTGAACGTTTGGACTAATTATGACATTTGCAGCCAGATTATACCTAACAAAAGCAACACAATTCTGCAGAAATTCCAGAACTATTCAGTTAAACTCAGAAAACTTTGCAGAATTTATTTTGCACTATTGTTGGTATTGAGATAACCAGAAAAGAAACAACATCAAACTGATTAAACTAGTACCACAATTATATTCCACTCCCTCCCAATTTAAAATCCTTTAGATCCATCTTGTGAGGTCACGTAATGGCAAAGACCATCCTCTGAACATTGACAGCAGACATACCAATGCATTTGAAGCAGTTCAAGAAAAGGTTTACTGGACCGATTCCTGGAGATGGACTCTTGACCTCACAATCTACCTTGTTTGACCTTGCACCTTATTGTCTACCTGCAATGTACTTCCCTGTAGCTGTGACACCTTACTCTGTATTCTGTTATTGTTTTTACCCTGTACTGCCTCAATGCACTATGTACTAAATTGATCTGTATGAACGGAATGCAAGACAAGTTTTTCACTGTACCTCAGTACAAGTGACAATAATAAACCAATACCAAAAAGGTTTGACAAGCAAGGCTCGCATCCACTAGAATTTTAAAGAATGGCGGCAATTTCATTAAAATTAATAAGATCTTGGCAGGGCGGATGTGGAAAGGATATTTCCCCTTGTGAGAGAATCTAAAAGTAGGAGTCATTATTGAAAAACAAGGTGTCACCCATTTAAGATAGGGATGAGGTGAAAAGTTCTCTCTCAGAGGGCTGAGTCTTTGGAACTCTCATTCACAAAGGGCAGTAGAAGCAGAGTCTTTGAATACGTTTAAGGCAGACGTAGATAGACTCTTGACAAACGAGGAACAGACACAGGAATGCAAAGTTGGGATCTGCTATGATCTTAAATCAATGGTGGAGCAGACACAAGGACCCAAATCTGGCTCATAATCATATGTTAACATATTTGCATTACAACCACTGTAATAACTTAGTCTGTATGTTTCTATATTTCCCATAACATATTTGCTCACTTCAGGAAAGATGATTCAGCCTCAACATCTGATCTGGCAGCATAATTAAGTTGGAGTATTTCCTACCATGGAAAGCATGCAAAAAAATGGCTTTTTTTCTGTAAAATAGTGTAAATAATATTGTAGGACCTATTGCAGGAATGTTCCCCCTTCGCCTTATCTGTAACTCTCAAACCACCTTCTCTAATATAATGTCCTCAACCTTCTACTGATTTCACCCAACAAATATTTTTCTTATTTCTGTGGACCCTTACCGTATTGCATACCATTTAAAGGTATAGCAATGCTGATCACGTCCTGACATTATTGCCACTAAAACCACTTTTGTTGCATGTTGCACTGGCAGAAATTGCCTGTCTAATCCTATGTGTCAATGAACAATATGCTGTCTACAATCCAACAGCAAAGTTCATAGCTTCTATTAGACACTAACCCCTCCCAGGAGGTACAACATAAATAACAGAGCAGTTTTGAAGACAATTGCTGCAGGGACGTCTCAGCTTATTAAGAGGATATGGCTGGCGACGACGCAAAGCATTGGCAGTCTTCAGCATAAAATATCCATTGCATGATTTATGAAGCAAATATCTGCAGTGAAATTTGCTCCATAAAGTGTAACCACTGATTGGCTAAAAAAAACACAATGAGATATCAAGGTGAAGAGATAAAGCTGTAGGTGCTGCGCAGAGATTGAACAAAAAGGGGAAAGATGAAAATATATCTTGATTTCTGCCTTTTAAAAGACCGACAGAACAGGAGGATGGAAAAGCTGCAGAATAAACATTTCCCCAGTTGTGCAGTTTGATGGGGTTGAGAACAAGACCATGTTCATATCTTAATTTTAAATACAATGGGGAAATAGGATGAATTGAGTGCATAATGGAGATAAAAACAAGATCATATACTCCGGAAAACATAACAGGAAGAGATTAAACACTGCAAGTGAAGAGAGAAAGAGATCTGCAATCAGGTGGCAATATTTTAGTTTCTGCAACCTGTCTATGAACACAAGAGACCTTAATGCATCTCCCAGATACTAGATTATTACTTAACATTTGTATAGCTTTTACGCAGATATGAAGTTGTTGAAGGGAGAACAAACGTTTGACTACCATGAACAAAATAAAACAAAATCCTGCAGTAACTGCAAATCACAAAAAAAAAAATCAGAAAATGCAGAATAGACTCAGCAGATTAGGCAGCGCCTATCAGTAGATAACATTACAGTTGATATTTTGGGTATTTATTGGAAGTCAAGACGCATATCAGTCCAAAAGGAAGGAGGAAGACTACAATCACATGGTGAAATGATATCCACAGTGGGTACTGACCAAGCTACTATGCTTTATTTTAATAGTTGTTGCCTGATATTTAGTGTATTCAACATTTTCTGATTTTGTGATATGTTCACAGCATGAAATTAGCAATAGTTAGAAGAATTAGAGTCATAATGTGAGACACTGATAGCACAAGAAGTGATAAAGGGAATAAAAACAGAAAATTCAGGAAACACTCAGCAGGTAAGGCAGCATCTATACAAAGAGAAACAGAGTTAATATTTCAGGTTGAAGACTCTTTGTCAGACCATTCAAGATCTTCAAAAGCAAACATTAACCTTTTTTGATGTCTTTCCACAGATGCTGACGGACCTGCTGAGTGTTTCCAACATTTTCTGTCTCTCACAGATTTGCAACCTGCAGTGTTTTTCTTTATTTTCTACTGATAAAAGATGATTTGTGAGGGGAAAGCTTAAACACAAAAGATCAATGCTCAGTATTCAGGAAACTGGTGGTTGAATAAAATAGACATCAGTATGCAGATAATTCCATCAACACAGTATTCGGACGTGGAGGGGGAGAGTCCCCAGTAGTCCATCTACACCTTCCCTGAAATGCTGAGAGATCAATCCAACACTGGCAGTACCTGCTGTCAAACAGAAAACAGGAGCTACATTGAAGACATCATTGGAGGAGTCCAAGTCAAGTCCAATACAGGCCTGGTAGAAATCCCTGAGGAATTTTGAGGTCCACATTACTGCAGCTAGAAGTGGAGGGTCAGGCTGGGGAGAAGTGATGGAGGCATGAGGGAAAACTAGTGAGAAGATCTGACCAAAGTATGATGAGGCTTTAAAACTTCAGTATTCTACACATTCAAAGCAGAAGGGTTAGGCTCGATTTTTCTGATCAATATTCTGTTTCCACATCTTATTCTCAGTTCCATCTGACCATATTTCAACCACCCCCTGGTCCTTTACAAAATGCCAGCCTAAGCTTCAAAGGCTTTAATATGGAACATAGCTGAAGCTTTGAAGTTTTCTTTTTCTAAAAAAATACACCACTGAGATAACACAGAAAAGAAATGCACTCAATTTTTTTTTAAAAAAGGAACTTCTCGAAACATGTAGGAGGTCAACTACCATCCAGAGAACAAAAGACTATGGTGACACTTAGTCAGGAACAGTCACATCTGATGAAGAATTACACCCGAAGCATTAATCTCTTTCAGATGTGAATTATCCTGGTGAATGTCCTGTGAGAACAAGATGAGAGGGGGAACATAAAAACAGGACTTGGTGCTTTCAGCCTCACAGGTCTATACCTTCATTAAATTAATCATCATCAGCTTAGCAACAGCATTTTCAGACACCCTATTGATCTAGCTTGCCAGATAAATCTTATGGGGTTATAAAAGAGAACAAAATTGGGCAGGATGCAAACCTCAGAGATGCACTCAGACTCATCAACCTCCCAACCGACCAGAGAAAAGCAGAGTGGGTCGCTGACAGCATTTAAGAAGTGTCCAGATGAACACTTGAATCGCAAAGGCATAGAGGGCTATGCACCAAACGATGGGCGATGGGGTTAACACAGATGGGTGTCCACTGGACAGCAAGGACGAGTTGGGCTGAATGGTCTGCTTCCATTCTGTACAATTCTACACATGAAAATCAACTATCTTGCCATCAAGCCAGAAGGCTGGGTTCAAGTTCCGTTTTAAAGGCTGGTCCTCAAAATCTCAGCTGACACTCAAATACAGAATTGGAAGGATTTTTTATTGTTTGAAGTCTTTGGATAAATATCGAATGATGATCATTTTTGTACTCTGATTTTTCATAAAACTTCACCTAACACTATTCATGGAAACCATACAAGTTGTCCCAATATCAATACAAATGCTAAGCTCCTAAATATCTCATTACTGTTTGTGGGATCTTGCAATTCACAAAGCATCTCAGTTCTTACAATGCAACAAGTTCTAAAGTAATTCATTGGAGCATCCCAAGGCTGAAGGCAGCATTAATGAATTTCATTTTTTGATTTAAAATTCCCAGCATTTCGGCTTTATTTTTCTTTTCATCGGAATAAAATCTTTCATTATTTAACAAGAACCCTTTTATACTCTTTCATGCATTTTGCATCTGATTAGCTGCTGAATTTTACAACTTTAATTCAATCACTTTTGATTGAAGCGTGACATTGAAACAGCAAAGGTAAAACTGTATATTGATAATTAAAAGATAACTAATATTTTCAAATTCCAATGTTTCAAAGGAATATTCATTCAAACATTGGTCAGGAATTTCCTCAGAAAAGGGAGAGTGTGAGACGACCTGGCTAGGAGGAGGAAAAAGGAGAAAAAGCCAGACATCTCAGATGTTCTGGAGTGGAAGGCCTCATCTCGAGAACAGATGGACCGGCGATGGAGAAACTGAGAGAGTGGAATTTTGTCCTTACAAGCGATAGGGTGGGAGGAGGTATCGTCCAGGTAGCTGTGGGAGTCAGTGGTTTGTAGTTGTCTGCTGCCTCTTGTGTCTCCATTTACTTCTCTTGTGTGAAGGCTCTTCAAGGTATGCCTACTCTGAAGGAGTTTTCCTTCTCTCTTCATAGGAGTTCTGTGAGACCCTCTCTCACTACTCCCCCTCTGTGATTTCTACTGCTCTCTCCAGTGACGTTTACTGCAGATCCACTGACCCGCACACCGACCTCACCGAAATCACCACTCATTCCCACAGTGACCTGTCTGTCCTTGTTCTCCTCCATTGCCGGGGTGAGAGCAAAGGCAAACTGGAGGAACAGCACCTCACGTTCCACCTGGGTAGTCTACAACCTGATGGCATGAACATTGAAATCCCAATTTCAGTAGCTTGCTCCCCATTCTCTCTCTTTCTGATCAACCCATGTCCTCTCATACACACCCTTCTTTCCAAACCCTCTTCCTACTCAGTCCCCTATTACCCAGCTTCGTCCCCCTAACCCACCGACTCCATCTGTCCATCACCCACACATTCCTCCCAGTAGGTGCCCTCCCACCACAACTCCCATCTACCCACCCCATCTCCCTTACTTGGTTCCATGTTCCACCTTCCAGTCCTATCAGATTCCATCATCTGCAGCTCTTTGTTGCCTCCACCTATCACTTCCCAGCCTCTGTACCTACTTCCATCCTTCTCTCCCTCACCTGACTCCACTATTCCTGCTCCAACTTGTCACATTCTTGTAGTCCTCAAGAAAACTACCTCCAAAGTGATTGGCAAAGCCCTGAGCAGTGCAGGGCCACACTGATTAGAAACACTAAACAAATGGAGGCCTCAACAAGCCTCATCCACGCAATTCATTGGACAATGAGTTAAGCCAAGCTTCCAGGCTGTTTATGAATGTTTGAGGCATTTACATTCTTCTTTCCAAATCAACAAAAGCAAATAACAGCCAAAATACCATTTAATGAGGTAGAAATTAAGTTAAAACTTAATGGGTTGTGTAGCGTACTCCACTTCTTAAATTTGTTTCCATTGAAATCAATGGAACCAAATTTCAGAAATGGACTATATTATAAATACACTACGATTCTGCACATATAACATCTGCCCTCAGATGATCTGAGTTTCTACCCCAATGCCTTTGACAATCCATTGTTCGAAGGATTAACATCAATTCTGACTTCTTTTAAACCGATTCCAAAAGAAACTGTCTATCGTGAGTAATGTCCAACAACAAAAAAAACTTACTTTAATGATATTTTCATTTAGATTCCAGGACATTTGCAAATTGTAACAATGGTATTTAAGCCAGTCACTGGTTTATTACAATATTTTTGCAAGTGCTTTGCATGACCCTTTTAACAAAATATAGTTACCGAGATCTTTCACCACTGGCAGAAAAAAGTGACAACCTTCCCCAGATTACCATGTTGGGATAAAACAGAGACTGTGCTTTCCAACATGCTCACCATCAGAACTGGCTCGGTCTCAATTCATCTCCATCTGAATGGCAAGGCAAATAATTTTAGCACTTCAATATAAAAATAATATAAATATGACCATAAGGCAAATAAATATAATCATTTGATATTTTGCATGCACAACCAAATCGTGATTATATTTCATCAAAAGCTACATGAGCACTGGATGATCATGACTACTGAACAACACAAGGCATTTGAAAGAGTGGGTAGCAACATATGTACTGGAATAAGGCTCATTGAAAAGTAAAATAACAATCTCCATCAGCCAGTAAAATAAATCCTGATCTCTTTACAAATGCATGGTACACCAGCAGAATCCTACTGTCTATTTGAAGCTTATAATATGCTTATTTCCCCTGCTGTGCACACACACAGACCACCTTCAATTTGTATTATATTTCAATAAATCAATGGGGAAGAATTGGGGACTGTGCTGCAAAGCTGCACCACACAACATTGGAAATATTTGAAAGTATAATGAAATGTTTGTATCAATCATGTCAAACCTCAAAAGCTTTGCATCAGAGGACATCATATCTGAGGGAATCACACGTCACAGAACAAGATATTGCCATTAGCAATTACTTTTTAGCTAATCAAGACTGAATAAATACACATGAATTTTGATTGATCTGGTGACTACGAATGGGGGAAAAATAACTGGAATTTCTAATTCAAGCCCTACAAGTTCTAGTGTTTTCACAGAACAATCGTAAAACATAGAACATAGAACAGTACAGCACAGAACAGGCCCTTCGGCCCACAATGTTGTGCTGACATAGCTCTTCCCTCCTACATGTAGAATGCCCATCTCTCCCTATTTTCCTCGCATTTTATTAATTATCAAGTGCCACAAAGTCAGCAAAAAATTGCTGGAATAATACAGGTGAATTTCACCTTGGGCTGTTGTCAATTTTCTTATCAATTAAAATGAAAATCACTACATGATTGCTGATGACACATTTTGATAAAGAAGCCCATTTCTGCATTAAATGTGACTAGAGTCTGAGGTTTGTTCAGAGGTTCAGGCACACTGTCCCACTCAGATGCCCAGCAATTCCTTCTCAAAAGAATATTATCCCCCCCCATACTATCCACAACGTAAATGCAGAAAAACAGCACAAATTTAATTAAAATAGGTTAATTAATGTTAAAAATACCTACAAAGCTTTTCCCTTCAGTTAGCACTCAAAGAACACCAGTTGATTGATTAAGAATGTTCTGAGAGTGATGTGGAGAATTTCCTCAGCTGATATCAACTGTCCTAAATAACCTTCATCAAGAGCCATACATGATACATCTGCACTTTGGTGTGGTTGCCCTGACTGAAATCTGCCAGTCACTTCCGCTGCAACAGAAACCTCAGAGGAGAAAGTGCTTTGCATTGCCAAGGTTGCCATTAGCATGGGCCACACTCATTCCAGTTTGCAGTTATTTGCCATCTCCCAGTCAGTTATCCACTGATGTTGGAAGAAGGTCAGTGAGAGTCTCTGTTTCAAGGTAATTGGCTGCATTTCATTCTTTCTTATCGAGAAGAAACAAATGGAAAGGTGTAGCGAGGAGAAGGAGTATGCTTTTCATCATCTGCAGCTTCTAAATGAAAAAGACAGTGGTAATGGGAAAATGGGTTGCTGGATGGAGGACATCATCACCTTCGACCCTTGCAACATTGCTGCTGACCCCACCCTCAGCAAAAGCCATTGCAATCATGGTGAACACTCTCTTCCATGGAGGTGTCAGGTCATTAAGCCCTGTCTAATCCCTAATTGCTCCTGCTTCTAGCCCTGAGCCAACCTCCCCGGCAAGAGAGGCAGATGTTCATCAGTGGGCAATGCACAATATGTTTGGGTGATATCCCACAGATGCTGCTTGACCCCCTGAGATCCTCCAGCAAATTGTTTGTTGCTCCATATTCCAGCATCTGCAGTCTCTTGCCTCTCTCTCTCTCTCTCTCTGGATGACACAGTTGATCGATTAACAGTGTAGGCAAGCTCTGCAGTGTGGGTGTGTAGTTCATAACAATGAGGTGAATTTATGAATGTTAGGGTGTATGCCCTGACTGGTAGAGATTGTTGCTGAGTGAGTGATGGGCACCTTCTGAAGCTGGTGGTGCAGTTGCTGGTTGTGCCAGTGGATGCACTCACTGACCTTAACCACTTGTGTGAGATTTTTGACTGCCAGTGACTTGAGTCCTGACATTGATTGTCACAGCTATCTACTCCTACCAGCTTCAGGGTAGAGGGCTATAAAGTGAAATGAGATCTCTAGACAAGCATCTTAATTGTCGTGGCACTGAAGACGATGGACCAATTGCTGGTAAGTGGGTACTTGATAGTCAGCAATGGACATGGCCAAAGGGCCTATTTCTTTGTTGTCTGACTCTGTGGCTTACTAGGCATTTGACAGAGCACAGCTCTCTGCCCCTCCTCTTCCTTTAGAAAGTTTCCACTTATGGAAAATCCTGCAGTCCCTCTCCACCTGTGCTGTGCTAGCCTTTGCTGAGTGCAGTGCTCTATCTCCGATGCACTTTTGTCCATCACTTAACCTGCAAGTTGTTAACACCCAAGGAGTTTTGAAAAATTGCAGCCACTACCACCTCCTCCACCCCAATTTAACACCTGCCAAAGCTGCCAACACTGAAGTTCAATGCAGCAATAGTTATAAATGAACACAAAATAACATCACTTAAAACACCTTCATGTCCTTAAAAAAAAAATTACTGAAAATAAATAATTAAAATAAAAACTACATTTTGTTTTCTGAACCATAAAATCTCCACTCCAATGAATGGGCTCACTGATCCTGTGACCAGATTCCCCAGCTTAATTATGTTGGGAGATTCTGGCAGGCTCACATTCCACACTTACCGTGTACCGACAGGAAACCTTCAATATATTTGGGACATTCACATGCCGAAATCTCTTTATTGGGTTTGTCGCAAACCGCCAACATTTAGCTGCGTACCTGGCAGCAGGGGTACCTGCTCCAGCTACAATGCACATATTTTAAGGGCAGTTTGTATTTAAGTGGCACTTGGCACTCAAAACATGGGTTTCCTTCTACAGCCATTGAACAGCACAGGTTGCATTTGCAAGGTTGGCATGATGCATGCGCTTGTACCGAATATGTGCCTCTGCCAAAGCCCAAAACTTGCTGACATCACACAGGTAAATGCATTACCAGCATGTTTCACGCCAGAGAGTTTTCTAACTACATGTATTTTCCAGATGGTGAGGATGCTTTTTCAAAGAAAACCACAATGGCTGGTTCATAATGTTGGATTTTACTCCTGAATTAGAAGTTATGGAAAGAGACACTGATGTTTTTTTCAATTTATGTACGTAACTGAAAATATGTACTTACATATCATAAAATACAAAATTGCATGGATTTCATTTGGGCACCAGAACAAAGAAATCATTCAGGTAGTTGTTGGGGTTTGGATTTGTAATTTGGTAGAACAGTCCTTTGACTACCCGTGTATATTAGTTCTCGATGCTTCTTTGAAGTAGGAATCAGAAAACTGCTGACTGAGAAAGTAGCAATTTCAAATCTTTTTCTGAAATTTTAAACATTTCAGAAGATTTGCGAGCTCAGTGGTATGGATCAAATCTTTGACTGGTGAGGAATTATGTCAATCAGTCCTGCTATGAGTGGCAGATATTAAAAGTTCTGTTGTTAACTATTTTCCCACATGAAAGAAACGAGGAAGAGCATTGTTTATTACGCAATTAAATTATATAACTTCTCTACAATAGAAGGGAATTCAAAATTTATAGTTGAAGGCAATAACTCGTATCTCGTGCTCGAAATACAAGTGTGCCTTAGAAATTCACTAAAAATTTAATTTCCCTTTAACTTCTATGTCACCATTACAAAGCCAATAAAATATTATGGCCTAAAAAAAATAAGAGAACAAATACTTATACATTTATCACAAATAGAATTAATCACAGCAATATAGATTCATTGGACTATTTATGACAGAATAATATAAATTATGACCAATCACTTTATCAGCCAAGTTAAAAGTAGCAGTAAAAAAGGTATGCGTCCACCAATCCCTCCTTGTTAATAATTCAGTCAGGACATGCGTGCAACATGTCAAGATATTCATCTGTTAGGTAGCTGAATATGAACCCAAACAGCTTCTTAGCATCATTTTAAGTCAGCCTTCCAGAGGCCTGCCAAAAACTGGAATACAATTTTTTTTGTTTACAGATTCTACTTCATTTTGCCTATTCCTATTCAAATACAAGAACATACATTATAGAAGCTGGAGTATGGTGTTTGAGCTTACTCTGCCATCCAGTAACATCATGGCTGATCTGATCCTGGCCTCAAATCCAGTTTTCTGTCCTGTCTCCAAAACCCTTTATTCCCTTAATGTCTAAAAATTCATGAGAAGTAATGATTCTGCTTCACAACAACTCTCTGGTGGTAAAGACTCACGACCCTTTGAGAAAGGAAATTATTGTTCGTGTTTGACTTCAGCTGATCCCTTATCCAAAGTTCATAGGCCTTAATTCCAGATTTCCCCACCAGATGAAACATTCTTTCAGCATCTATCCTGTCCAGCCCCTTCAGATCCCTGTCAATATGTCCTATTTTTCCGAGCTTCAGGGAGTAATAGCACAATCTGCTTAACTTTTTCTCATAAGATAACACCTTCTTACATCAAATCAACCTTCTCTGCATTGCCTCTAAAAAGGCAATTATATCCTTCCTTGATAAAAGGAGACAACACTTGCTCCAGGTGTAATCTCATCAATGCCCTGAACATTTGCAGCAAGGTTTCCTTATTTCGGTAATAAAATCTGAAAATACAATAAGCATTCAGCAGGTCAGGCAGCATTTGTGGAAAAAGAAACACAGTTAATATTTCAGGTTTCTCAGAAGAGGGGAAGAGAGAAAGCAAGTTCATTTTCAGTTGCAGGGAAGGTGGGGAGAGTTGGATAGAGAAAAGGGAATGAGACCAAACGAGTTAACGTGGCAGTCCAAAGCAGACTATTTTTTTTTGTCTGTGTTACTTGTTGCAAATAACATGGAGCATGCCCACTGGGCCATGCTGCACTGATAGAGAGAAATAAACCTGAACTACAAAAGGGCAAGAATGGAGCAGTGGGAGGAATGAGGCACAGACAAGTCCCTCAGCTTTCAGAAGCCCCTCTAGAAATGCCATTGAAAGAGGGAATGGTAACAAGGGAACTTCTGCAGAAAATGGTTCCCAAACATGATATGCCCCCAGGCTGTAAGATCCAGGAGGACAGCCTCAAAAGCCATTGACAACACTGGCTTTATGACCTCACTTGAACGAGCTATGGTTTTCAATTATCCATTTCTTGCAAAACCAGTTGAATTATGTGTGCATGGGGCATAATTGACTGCAATCATAGGGCTGTTATGGCCAAAAGATGATCCGGGAGCTTTAGTATGCAGAAAAAGCCCTCAGTCTATCATTGTGCAATGGCTGTGTAATTACTGAGATCTCCTTTTGGTAGAAACAGCTGTGAAACCTGGGCATCCAACAAACCTGGCCTCTCATCCATTCACTCCATCTTTACTCCTTAGTTTCCAGTCAAATCAGAGAACGGCTGCTCAATCCACAGCCATGGAGTAATCAGAGCAACTATCCAGAATACATGATACCACTTCATTAATATGTAATAAGGAGGAGAAGAAAGCAGTCTCACGAAATGTCAAAACAGAAGTGTGGGCCAAACATGGGCAAGTGGGACTAGCTAAGATGGGCATCTTGGCCAGCATGAACTGGTTGGGCCGAAGGGCCCATTTCCCTGAATTATGACACTATGCCCATACGATAACTATTCAGGACAACAGGAGGATGCCTCTGAAAATATTGCTTTACTAATTAACGTCTGCAGCATTTTGTGCTGCTGCTCAGTCTTCTGGCTCTCCATCCACTTCCTTCAATTCTTTGATGTCAGCAGATTCCTTAAGTTTCTCCGCTGCATCTACCTGCAGTGCTCGGTAACGCTGAAGACAGCGTGCTCTAATAATGTGGGATATTTTGTTTGAGCCATATTGAAGGATGCCCCAGTTAATAAAAGACATGAATTTGGCTTCAATGTGCCACACGTTTGCTCTGATTATTCCATGGCTGTGGATTGAGCAGCCGTTCTCTGACTTGACTGGAAACTAAGGAGTAGAGATGGAGTGAATGGATGAGAGGCCAGGTTTGTTGGATGCCCAAGTTTCACAGCTGTTTCTACCAAAAGGAGATCTCAGTAATTACACAGCCATTGCACAATGATAGACTGAGGGCTTTTTCTGCATACTAAAGCTCCCGGATCATCTTTTGGCCATAACAGCCACATGATTGCAGTCAATTATAACCCATGCACACATAATTCAACTGGTTTTGCAATTCCTAGAATGTACACAATCTGGCTGTTGACATCCCCTAGTCTCTAAAAGTAAGGACATTGATGACCTAGTTGATGTATCTGAGGAGCTCAGACCAGAAGGTACAGTTGCTGCAATAATCTAAATGGCCCATCTGCTCCCTGTCCTGGTGTTGAGATTGCTGCTATTGATCCTGCTTCTGCTGTACCTTCAACTGATCCTCCATTCAAAAACACGGCAGCTTCGACAGGAGGCACTTAATTAGGGCAACCGAAAAAAAACACAAAAGCATGCAATCGCCAAGTTCAAAAACAGGAGGAACTGACAATAAAAAGAGGAAGGTTTTCGTTTGTGTTGGCCACCTGAGTGTGCCATTTTCTGTGAACTATAAAGCCCAAAGATGAGAAATCCCTGGGATCTGAGTGTATCTTCATGTTATGTCAGTTTCAAAGCTACCCCATCATGATGAACTTGGTGGTATGGACAATGAGTGTCGCTACTGGGTGTCCAGTTAAAATTGCATGAGGGTCTTAATTATTAATTTCATTAATCAGGCATCTACTTGTGCCCAGCAGTTTTATTTCCACTGGACCAATCTACTTAGTTAAAGTGGCAGTCGGCAGGTTTACACTGGAATGAACAGTGTTACCTTTGATAGATTAACAGTGTTCCAGTGCCTTAATTATGCCATTGTCAATATTAGTGGCCGGTTACTTATTTCCTTCCAGACAGTTAATTAAGTGGGAACCTACACGACAGGGTAAATAGACAGATAAAAGCGTTGGAGCTCTATTATTCGGGACTTCTCATGAAAATAGCTTGTTGCATTTTGAGAAAAAAATAAACATTTGTTCCGAGCGCAGGCAATTCTAGTACATAACCGGCAATTTGCATTTAGAGCACGTGCAACTTCTGATGACATTAACACAATTACCCCCAACCTGGAGGTTTGCTGTTTTTCAGCTGCGGTGTTAAACAGTGAGAACGTAGAGCAATGATAAAGCAGAGAAATCTCTGATTTGGGAGTCTTATTTTTCTGTTGACTAATAGGATGAAGAACTTTAATAGTCAACTTCCAACATAACCCTATTTACATCACCAACAAGATGGTTGGAAGCCACAAAAGAGAACAAAAAAAAACTCAGAAAATGCTGGAAACACTCAGCAGGTCAGGCAGCATCTGCAGAGAAAGAAACAGTTAATGTTTCAGGTTGTAAATCTTCCATCAGAAACACCTAGGAACACTAACAGTTTCTCTTTCCACAGATGCTGCATGACCTGCTGCGTGTTTTTAGCTTTTCCTGTTTGTATTTCAGATCAACAGCATCTGCGTTTTTTTTTACTTTCAAAAGGAGTAAATAATGTATTGCTGTGGCTCTCAGAAAAACATTTAACACAATCTTTGTCACTGCAGCCAATTCTTAAAGGCACTGATAAAGAACATTCCTAAGTTTGGTTGCCTTTGGAGAGCTGATCCTTTCTCAACTTTTAGGAAAGTTAGCATTTCCTTTTACGTTTAATTAACATAACATTTGTGCAAACATTTTTGTGGGGTCAAATTTACAACACACTTCTGAGGACCAGCCATGAGAAACAAGCTTTGTCTTATTCATATGTAACCAGATACTGATTTGTTACTCATGTTAAGAGACACAAATGCAATAGTTCCCACTGCTTCCTCGTCTTCTCCTGGTTGCTCCACTCACCACATTTCTGAAGTTCATTTCCAACAAGCTCAATATCTCCCACGCTGTTTTTAAAAACACAGTTGAGTCTCCCTCTAGTTGGTAAGGGAAAGGGTTTTATTTGAATGATCCAGCCACAACCAAATGGTCACTTGGACCATGTGGAGCCCCTGACGCAGGCCAAGTGCTGAGCACTACTGTTTCACGATAATGGAACCTTCTCTGAATTGAAGAGTTCCAACTGAAGGAAATCCATTCTTCAACCAGTCAAGATTGGAAAGTTAACACCATGAACTTCAGGAGCCTGGGAGTGTGGACCGTGAGTAAACCTTGTGGGAAAGAAACAAAACTTGCAAGGTGGCTGGAGCAGCTACAGTGGCAAATACAAGCAAACAGCCAGGTTGCACACAGACAGTAAAAGACCCACCCCATGGGCCATATGTATATTTCCAGTGTTACAACTTACTGAAATCTCTGCACTTCATGCTTTTCAATGAAAATTGTTATTTTCCACAAGAGTATGAGTGACCACATAAGTTAAACATATTTGTCTCATAATTATTCTTTACCATGCACAATTTTCCTTGGACTTCCTAATGACTTCTGTACTCATAGTGAGAATAACTGATGTAACTCATGGTTAAGACTGAAATGTTACTCCACTATCTTCATAAAGATGTACAGTATCTGTCAAAATTATTAACTACACAGTGAACATGCAGCCAAGAAGTATAACACATGGTGTGAGGAGCCAGCAAGGGCCATGCTATCTTCAGCCACACAGGCACAAAAGATTTAACAGGACTGGTTTCACTTGTTTCTCATTCGCTTAACCTCTCAGCCTGATTACCAATCAATATCTGACCCCAACACACACTTCCAATCACAGGCCACCAGTCCAGATCACTGAGTCCATTCTGGTTCCAGGTAACTGACCTTCTCTTTTGGTCACAGGCCACCAAATTCCTTCTTCCAATTCCAAACCACTGACCCCACCCACTTCAAATCCCAACCTAGTTATTCCCCTTGTCATACCTTTCCTCTTTTAACTCAATCAGCATCACTCTCACTTCCCCTCTGCTTCATATGTGTATCTGGTCTTCCTTAAAATGCATCTAAACTATTGACTCAATGCCGCTCTGTGGTAGTGAGCTCCATATTCTCACCACTCTTTGGTGAGAAAGTTTCTTCTGAATTCCCTGTTGGAGGATGGAGGAGCTGAGATGTGAAAAAAGGCAATTCTGTGAGTATGACTATGTTCTGCTATTGCTTAACTAATCTGTGGGACAGCTCTCTCAGTAAGTGCGATTTTACAGGGTTTACTGGGCTTGGTCTATGTTTATCACGTCTGAATTTGATGCTGAGGTTAACAGTTTAAGGTCCATCCAGGTTTCAGGAAGGAATTAAGAGGCAACACATTACTGTATATCAAGAGTCTCTTCGAGGCCGAGCTGGAAAGAATGGATTTTTGCAGTGGTTTCATATGAGCTGATATGACGTTTTTATTTCTTATTATTTAAATACTGTAACTGAATTTAAATCATCAAGCGCCCACGGTGGAATTTAAACTTATGTCTCTGGATCATTAGTCCAGGCCTCTGGATTGTTAGTAAAATAATACTAAGCTCACGCTCCCTCAGGCTTTACAACATAAGGACCATATCTGACATTCTCAGTCTTCAACTGAACAATGATTTTCAGGTCCAGGAAGTTTGTAAGATGCTTAATTGTCAAATTGGGGGGAGAGACGGTGTGAGTGAGTGAGGACAAAGGGTTCTATGTACCAGCTTCAAACAATCAAAGCCACATAAGTTATTTTAACCAATACTGCTTTTATAATTACCAAAAGCAATTAGAGATCTAAGAATAATGTGTAAAGTGGTAATGGAATCAACGCCAAAAATAAAGCCACATGTGGGACAGGGACTGTTTTATTTATCTCTGAGGTAGCATGACTTTACTGTGATTTAGTTCTTGAACTCATACATATCTGAAAGCTTGAAGAACTGACATGAGTGAAATTCTCATCCACTCAATGTGTGTCGGCATTGGGTCAATATAAGCAGATGAAAATACAGTGGTGTATATCAGAAGATATTACGCAACAGTAAGGGTTTCAAGGGCTGTGGCTGAAACCATTAAGACCACCAAGGATGAAAAAGCAGTTCATGGAGAGGGATCAGAGTGAAGGGGAGTGAGACACAAAGGGGATACTATCCTGTGACAATATTTATGAAGGGTAGAATAAGATTTTCTATGATAGCAATTGGAAAAAAAAGATCATTTTGGTCAGCATTCCCAAAGAAAAAAATGTGGCAAAATAACTTCACAAATTACTGGCACCTAATTTTGATTTTTTTTTTGACAAAGTATAGCTTGGTTATGATTACCAAATAATCACTATCAGAATGCCCATTAGATACTGCTCTATTGTAAGTAAAGAGCTCAGAAGAAGTTCTTTATAATGGCTAGAGGCCATTGTAGTTGGATTTTTAAAAAAATTCTAGGATATGGATGTCCTTGGCATGACCAACATTTTTTTGTTCATCCCAAATTACCCATGAGTTGAGGAGGCAGTTAGGAATACCAACACACCGGTGGGTCTGACCAAATACACAAAGCAGATTTCTTTCCCTGAAGGACATCCGTGAACCTGATATTTTTAATGACAATCCAATAGATTCATGATTATTGTTACTGAAAATAGCTTTTAAGTTCTAGACTCATTTAAGTACTTGAAGTTAAATTCTTCACCTGCCATGATGTGATTCAAACTTATGATTAATAGTCCAGAATTCTGAATGCTCATCTCGTAACTTAATCATTTTACCACCGTATCCCTCATGGCAAGTGTTTGATCACCTATGGCCAAATGTTAAGCAAATGGGAAGTTTAAAATTAAGCAGCTTCAAAGTTAGAGGGAGCAAGATTATTCAACAGCAATCTCAAACATAATTTAAGTTGGCAATGATCCATACCACATTAACACTGACCAAAGGTTTTACAATCAGAGATGTTTTTGGAGATAAATAATTATCAAGATTTATTTAGTCAACAAATTAAAAAGGACAGTTCATTCTTGTGTGTTTTCATGTTATTCTCTCAACAGAATATTTAATTGTCCAGTATTTGTTTTGATGCGATCACTTAATCAATTATTGTCTAGAACCAAAATGTAAAAGCAAAAATTTTCTAAATATCTGCAAATGTGCAAAAGTATTGCTTCATTAATCTTGAGCTGAGTTGATTATTTTTGTGCCTCTGTTATATCACTTCAGTATAATTTGATTAAAAGATAGATTCAGGATAGAAGATTTATGATCTGACAATGTCTGCAATTTGTGTGTTTTTTCTGTAATTTTCAATAATCCTGCACTACATTGTTATTGCTTGATATAGGAGAGCATTTTATATCAGTGAAGCCTAGTATTTGAGACTCTTCGTTACTGAATAAAATCAAACATGAAGAGATTTATATAAGACGTGTATTTTCAAAGGATTTGAGATGTACGTGCTGTGAAATTCTGTAGAAAGTTAGCCCCTCGTTGTTTCATAATTACAGTAATCTTCTGATAAATTTCCAACACTTGGGTCCAAGGGATTGAATATTTGCATTCATCCATTCATTGGGAAATCCCCAAAGATAGGTAAATCACCCAGAGACCACTTGAAGTAGCTTCCCCTGCCCCACCCCAGTGAAAATTTTTGAGTAAAACTCTGCTCATCCACACCTCCTCCCACCTTCCTCTTTTTCTCTGAACCCCGTTGACCCTCACCAATTTTTGTAGATGCATCATAGAAAGCATCCTATCCAGATGCGTCTCAGCTTGATATGGCAACTGCTCTGCCCAAGACTATAAGAAACTGCAAAGAGTTGTGGACACAGCTCAGTCCATCACAAAACCATCTTCCCCTCCATGGACTCTGTCTACACTTCCAGCTGCCTCAGGAAAGCAGCCAACATGATCAAAGACCTCTCCCACCTAGGCATTCTCTCTTCTCCCAACTTCCATTGGGCAGAGAATACAAAAGGTTAAATACACGCACCACCAGTCTCAATGACAGCTTCTATGCTGCTGTTATAAGACTCTTGTACGATAAGGAAGAAGCCTTGACCTCCCAATTTACTTCTTCCTAGCCTTTGCACCTCATTGTTCACCTACACTGCGCTTTCTCTGTAACCGTAACACTATATTCACCAGTTTATTTTTGCTTTTCCCTTTGTACCCTCAAGATACTTACATCTGAAATGATCCGTATGGATGGCTTGCAAAACAAAGTTCTTCACTGTATCTCAGCACATGTGACAATAATAAACCAAATACATAGATTAAAAACATAAAGCTGCCTATAGACTGCAGTCCAAAAGCAACTGAGATGGAACACTCAAATTATTGTAATGCATTTTAAGAACTCCAAAAAAAAACTTTACATCTGAGCAACACAAACGAATAGTCGAATTTGAGCTCTGTGTTCCCAGCTTGGAGTCATACTTGAGTTACGAATCCACTGTCAATGGAACAGCAGAGTGTTTCAAACCCAATTCTAAATATTTTGCCATGTATATACTTTTCCAGTTTGTTGAGCAGTTAAGTCTCTGAGTAATTCTAACATATTCTGGCATTGCATTAAAAGTTTGCATGATATTTGTGTTCCCAATTGATTCTTAATCTCTAAAGAAATCAATTATAGAGTGTACAGATTGATGCACATATTTACAGAGAGAGCTCAAGCAATATCTACCCATTTCATTTTCCACAGACTGTATTTGGAGCTTTCTATATACATTTTTGCAAGCCAGAGAGTGGTTAGTATATTACACAATCCTTAAAGGGATGACAGCCTTAATGTAGTCATTATTATTCACAAATGGCATGATCTGCTTAGATGGTATGCAAGCAAGAGCTTTTCATTGCATCTCGATACACATGACAATAATAAACCAATACCAATAATACTTTGAGATATTGTGCCCCCACATTTCGTTAGACAGTATTTGTGACACACTGGATCTGACCAATGTGAATCTGATCTCACATCAAATCTTAGATTATTTCATGCATGTTCCAATTCCGTCATTTACTTGACATATTTCCTGTTTGAGTAAGGACTTGGTGTTAAACCAATTAAAGCCATCTGAAGGGACAGGTGCTATTGCAAACTCAGCAAAACTAAAAATGTCAGAAAGTTAAAGTGAAGCAACACATGCGCACATATCTCTACTGAAAGAATTCTGCTCATGAAAATAAAAAAAAGAATCTCTTGTAATAACAACAATATAAAATAAAACTGTAGATGCTGGAAATCTGAAACATAAACAGAAATGCTGGAAGAACTCAGCAGGTCAGGCGGCATCTGTTTCAATGTTTCAGAATTCTGCTTACCCACGAACATTTAAATATTTCCAAAATTTTTGGTTGAGTAATAATATTTGGTTCATACATACAGATCTCTGTGGTTTAAACATCAATGTGTATTGCATATTTTATTTGCAAGGAACAGTTCATTTAGTTCTGAAATGTCTGCCATTTGTTCGTCAGACAAATGGCTGAAGCACCATCCCTTTCTGGAAAGCAAGTCCAGGCTTTGTTGTGTAATGAGCAAATATTTTGTCTTCTTCTCACCCCCTCTCACCCTGCCCACCACTCCATAGGAGTATATAAAGATGACCCAATTGCTCTGTTTAGCTTTCTGGTTTCTAACTTTTCCAGATATTATACTGACGGAATTTTAAATCAGACTTGATTTGAGTAAAACAAAGGACACTATTTGTCTGGAAAAAAAATGGTAATTGAAATACCATGTCCAATGGACATTATTCCAAAAGTCCTGTCAATTTAAAGATCTCCTCATCTTCCTTACTTTTTTTCCCCAAATGGATACTGGAAGAAAAACCAGAAAAAAAATCCTTGCAGAAACAATGGGCTGTGTTTTAATGAGGTTTGCTTATGACTGGTATACAAGTCTTCAACAACCCAAATGGTCTCCCACCATGTTCCATGCAGTGCAGATGAACAGTTGGACTGCAATTGCTAGACCAGATATCGTAGACCCTGCAATTTTCCTGCAGCTCTTTGGCAAAGGATACCAATGTTACTTGTCACACAAACAATGAAGGCACAGTGGCAACGTTGGAAGTCAAGGCAGGTTCACATGCAAGACGGCTGCTTACGTAAGGCACAAGAGGGTGACTTGTAGAAGGTATTGGTCAGACAAATCAATAGTTATGAGGATTCTTTCTTTTAAAGTGCCTTTTATGGGAGTTTTTGGAGAGAAAGAGGTGAGGGCAAAGCATCAATGAAACAATATTGTACACCAGTTTAAAAGAGACACAACAGATCTTGAACAATCAAAGTCCTTCAGGAATGACAGCATCTATTCCAGCTCAGATTCAGTATCAGCCAATGCTGGTTAGAATTACAAAACCTCTGATGTGTCCTTCCCTGCTGTACACTTTTGCTATTTAATCTCTTTGGTAGAAATAGCTGTTAATAGAAAAGTTCAATAACTGAACTTGGTTGCCAGAGAAATTTCAGAGGTCAGAGAACAGAAACCAAGATTTGTGAATGGGACACAGGTCATGATGACATTTTTGAAAAAAGGGGTAAAAATTACAAATTCAAGTTCAAGACAAGTTTAAGCTGCCTCTGCAGTCTGCAGCAGAATGTTAATTTTCTTTGGGAATCCCAGGTCAAATGCTGGGCAGAGTGACAGAGCACATGTCCATCTTGTCCATTAGGTCGAACAATCCTGTTACTGGAGTTGTGATTTGGAGGACCTTCTACACAATTTGCCAACCTGACTTGGTGAAGGACCTTTAAAAACGAGCAAAACGGAAAATTCATTCAATCTTGAAGCAGGTATTCTGAACTCAGGATGAAGGCAGGTTATTGTAAAGTTGCAGAGGAAGCTTAATCATGTACAGACTGATCAGGACAAATTATACCCGCAACAAACAATCTGCTGGAAGAACTCAGCAAATCAAGCAGCATCTGTTGGAGGTCAGAAATTGTTGACGTTTTGAGTCGAAATGCTACATCAGGACGGTTGCAGGTTTCGACCCGAAACGTCGACAATTCTTTTTCTCCCACGGATACTGCTTGACCTGCTGAGTTCCTCCAGGAAATTGTTTGTTGCTCCAGATTCCAGTACCTGCAGTCTCTTGTCTCTCCAAACTATACCCAGGGCAGGGTGGAAATGAATGTTTGCAGTACTGAAGAGCCAAAGGGTCTGCCAATCTGCAATCTCCATTTTGCACCACCTGACAACTTTACTGCAGCTCTTCTCCGTAGACAAACAATGAACGCACAGTGGTAATGCTGGAAGTCAAGGTAATGTAATTTCACCCAGATTCACACTAAGGATAGCTTCTTGAGAAAGGCACCAGAGGGTGATTTGTGGAAGGAATTGTTCCTACCTATTCAATAGTTGTGAGGTTTCATGGTGTTCCTTGCTCAAGGAATGAAAGTAATGTCCTCGACTGAGTTCATGGATCACCACAGGTGTTTGTATGCTGTATGAAAATACACTGAGATCACCTGCACAAGGAAAGTTTCCCTATTCCTGCAAGTGTCAAAAAAAAAGGCAATGGCAGGAATTTATCAAAATGCAACAAGGCATCATTTAAGCAGTGCCTCACTGCAAAGAAAAATAGAGAAGACAAAAATAGACAAGAAAATTCTCTTGTCACGTCACAAGTTACCTTAAGCAGATAAGTACACTTTATTGTCATGCAGCATTGATTCTTCAAGTGAGTTGAATAAAAATCTGAATTCTCCTTTCTCGAGTCAGTTTGCATATTTCATTGGTACTCACATCAGACTCATCATATCATTGGAGAGTTATCAGCTGCACTTCCTACATTAAAACAGTGATTCACTTCCTGGGCTTTAAGGCACTTTGGGGGATCCTGAGATCTTGAAAGTCTCCATGTAAGTGAAAGCTTGTTTCTCATTTTGAACACAGGTGCGATTCCCTGCTCAGAACAAAAGGAGACAGTTCTCTTGCTGCCAACACAGATAATGACCTTTATACTATGAGAAAGGGACACATTAAGTGACTTGCTTCCCTTCAGGGACTGTTGCACTATAAAAACGATTGACTGCTCTTGGAGATCAAATCTTCAGATATATGGGCCATGGAGAAATCTGTAAAGATTCATTGTTAATGTATATAAAAACAGAACACTGTCCTTCAGAACATGAACCAGGAGTTGATAGAGCTATGTGTGGTTCAGCAAGATCTGGTGATATATAGCTCAAATAAGTTGTGTAAAATTGTCAGGCTCTTTCTGCACCACTCTTTATCTCTTGGATTTAAGGAGGTGGAGATAAAAGTTGTACGGGGGCAATTACCAATGTGAGAGTGTGTGACAGGTTTAATAGAACACAGGTGAATGGAAGAAATGACATGATAAATAAAGGCCCAAGGTCAGACAGCTGGGATTTGCAAGTGCAGGCGCAAGTAACCTGGGAGAGAGCTTTTTGCAGAAGTCACAGCGAGCCTGAAGCAACAGCTAATTAGCAATAGCTTCAAACTTCATCTGCTTTTCTTCAAAGAAGTTTAGCCAAAACTAAGAACCTATCTTCAGATTGTACCTTAGGATCCAAAGGATGTGAAGACCTATAGAACTGCAGAAGAATCTAACGTGCACGTTATCTATGACACTGCACCTGGGGGGAGCATCAAAGGAAGCTATTTTTTTGTTTTAAAACTCCTGAATAAACTGCATTGATAATATTCGTGATGCCATCACCCAGATGTTTGTCTTTATCACAGTGAATTATGATGCCAAAGGAAACCATTTGGTGCATTGCATCAAAAGAACTCTGCACCTAGTTCCACCTTCCAGAATTAGGTCAAAAAGTCTGCATTGGATGTGATGAAGGTTTCTGTCTCCACCAGTTTTTCAGGCAGTGAATTCCTGACCTTTCAACAATGAATTCTTTGTTTTCTCATCTCCCCTTCATCTTCTTTTCAATTGCAATGAACACTAGTGCTTTGTTTCCGAGAGTTTTAGCTCCAACTGTCAAGTCTAAGTGGAGAACAAAGCCGGTGAGAGATTTGTAAATACCTATTACAAATCACATTTTTTCCATGAATCCAGTTTGACGTATTTTTAAGAGAACTGGAATTTGAATGAAAATCTGATTGATTATATTGGCTTCTTGAATCAATGGTCTTTCTGTCATATATTCCATGCATCTGAAGGGAGCATGGTGGGGCTGCAGAATGAGTCATCATTCAATACAACAACAATTATCACTGACATATGTCGTGATGGTTGTTTTTTGCAGCAGCAGTACAGTGCAAAACAAAGACATAAAAATTACGGTAAGTTACAAAAATAAATAAATAGTGCAAAAGAGAAATAACGAGGTAGTGTTCATGGACCGTTCAGGAATCTGATGACAGAAGGGAAGAAGCTGCTCCTGAAATGTTGAGTGAGGGTCTTCAGGCTCCTGTACCTCCTCCCCAATGATAGTAACACAAAGAGGGCACATGCCGGGTAGTGAGGGTCCTTAATGATGGATGCTGCCTTCTTGAGGCACGTCCTTTTCAAGATGTCCTCAATGGTGGGGAGGGTCATGTCCGTGATGGAGCTGGCTGAGTCTACGACCCTCTGCAGCCTCTTTCGATACTGCACATTGGAGCCTCCATACCAGGCGGTGATGCAACCAATCAGAATGCTCTCCACCATACATATGTAGAAATTTGCAAGAGTCTGTGGTGACATACCAAGTCTCCTCAAACTCCTAACGAAGTAGAGCTGCTGGCATGCCTTCTTTGTGATTGCATCAATGTGTTGAGCCCAAGATAGATCCTCTGAGATGTTGACACCAAGGAGCTTGAAGCTTCTCACCCTTTCTCCCGCTGACCCCTAAATGAAGACTGGTGGATGTTCTCCCTACTTCCCTTTCAAGTCCACAATCAATTGCTAGGTCTCGCTGATGCTGAGTGCGAGGTTGTGTTGTGACACCACTCGACCAGCCGATCTATCTCACTCTTGTACGCCTCCTCATCGCTATCTAAGATTCTGCCAACAACAATGGTGTCATCAGCAAATTTATAGCTAGTGTTTGAGCTGTGCCGAGCCACACAGTCATCATGTAGAGATGAGAGCAGTAGGCTAAGCATGCATCCTTGAGGTACGCCTGTGTTGATTGTCAGTGAGGAGGAGATGTTACTACTGATCTGCACTGACTGTGATCTCCTGATAAGGAAGTTGAGCATCATAATTAGTCGTTTCCCGATAAGGAAGTCGAGGATCCAATTGCAGAGGGAGATACAGATGCCCAGGTTTTGAAGCTTGTTGATTAGTACTGAGGGGATGATGGTGTTGAATGCTGAGTGTAATCGATAAACAGCAGCCTGACGTATGTTTTGCTGTTGTCTCGGTGCTTCAGAGCTGAGTGGAGAGCCAGTGAGATCGCATCCACTGTAGACCTGTTGTGGTGGTAGGCAAATTGCAATGGGTCCAGGTCCTTGCTCAGGCAGGAGTTAATTCCAGCTATAACCAACTTCTCAAAACATTTCATCACAGTAGATGCGAGTGCTACCGGGCGATAGTCATTAAGGCAGCTCACTCTGCTCTTCTTGGGCACCAGTATGATCGATGCCCTTTTGAAGCAGGTGGGAACCTCCAACTGCAGAAGTAAGAGACTGAAGATGTCCTTGAACACTCCAGCCAGTTGGTCGGCACAGATTTTCAGTACCCGGCCAGGTGCACCGTTGGGGCCTGACGCCTTGGGGGTTCACCCTCTTGAAGGATGTTCTGACGTCAGCCTCCGAGATAGAGATCACGGGGTCGCCAGATGCTGTGGGGATTCGCACAGGTGTAGTGTGATTCTCCCTTTCAAAGTGTGCATAAAAGGCGTTGAGCTCATCAGGGAATGAAGCATCACTGCCATTTATGCTGTTAGGTTTCACCTTACAGGAGGTAATGGCATGTAAACCCCGCCACAGCTGTCGTGCGTTTGATTGTGTCCCTAATTTCATACAGAATTTCTTTTTCGCTCCTCGATCACAATTAGTTTTTCTTCAAGTTCAAGCCGACTTCAGCCCACCAACATCGTTAGTAGGGGTAGACCTGTGGATTTTAGATCAGAAACTATTCACAGAAAGTGCACTCAGGCTATTGAAGAGGAAAGCTGTGCAAAAGAGCCAGGAACCTTCATAATCAATGGACTGGAGCTAAGGGACCATCTTGGATTAAGTGAGCATTTAGCTGAGGCACAAATCAGCATTATGTTGAAAGAATATATTTAAAAATCTTGGATGTAAAATTGTGGGGAAATGAGAAAGTAGTTTGGTAAAGCAAGCAGAAACTAGCTGGCAAATCTACAATGAAAAACTTCAAAGGATTGAAAATTCATTACCGTCAAATCATATCAGATTTAGCTGCAGCATTAAAAATTATGAAAGAAAGACTTGCATTTACTTACAATCTTTCCTGACCTCAGGGCATTGAAATTGCTTTTCAATCAATTATATGCTTTTGAAATACAGCCATTATAGTACTGTACAAATTGTGGCAGCCAATTTACACATAGCAAGGTGACAAATGCATATTAAGGAAAACAAATAACCGCTTTTCATGATGTTTTTCTACATTTTTTTTAAAATAGTGAGTGATGTGGGATCATTTCCTTTACCTGAAAAGGCACTATCCAAATATACTGTAGGTGTGACTACACATTGCTACACTTCTGAAGTTGTCCCAATGAAATCAATGGAATCGAATTTTGGAAGCAAAGTACAACTTGCAATCACAACGGTATTGCAAAGTTAGTGCAAGCACTTGAGATATTTCAGCCTGTGATTCCTTGAATTCTGAAGGCTAGTATTAATGATAAACTGAAAGTATTAAAAGGTTTGAAGCAATTACAAGACATTTGATTAAACTGTATGGGCCAGACATATCATAATAAACGCTTGGAAGTATCAAGGATACACACGTAACTAAATTTGTTCGGAATGATTGCATACAATAAAAGCCTTTTCTCCAAACAAGTGCACTGTGAACAGAAGGTAAGCAAAGTGTTGCTCCATTTAAAAGTACCATGCAACAAAAAACAAGAGCTTTTAAAGAATTATATGTGATCTATCAATGTATGAGAAAGAAGAATTACCGATGGTTTGTTTTGCGATTTCAAGGAGTTAGTGGGGCTCAAATTTCTCCTCAACTTGCAACATAGTTGATTTTGCTTCCAAAATTCAATTCAATTGATTTTATTGGAACTGAACTCCAGAAGTTCAGCAACATGCAGCAACATCTCTATTGTGCATTTGTCAAAAGAGACCAAGGATGAATTTTGAATTGATGCTGGAGGCTTTGGTGACCTTTATCCCAGAACCGAGATAATGTAAGTTGAACAGTTTTACATTTCTCCTGTCAATTTGTAGGTGAGGTGCAATGTTGCTGTGATAAACATCAAGATGAGGATTGGTGCGCTGACACCAATTCTGCACAGGGCATGAATCTGTGTGGGGTAATTGATTAGAATCAGCAATATGGTTAAAATCATAGAACTGTAACAAATTTCAGACAATCAACGTTTGAAATTCTCCATTATCTCTCTTGGTTGATAGAGTCACAGGCTTTCATGATGTTGAAAAAGACCACACACTGTGGTTGGTGATGGCCTCTTCATTTTTCTGGAATTGTTAAGCAATAAAGATCATGTCCATTAATGAATGGAAGTTGCATTGTGGCTTTGGGAGGAGACCATTGAAAAGGCCACTTGTGATTAGTTACCCTGTGGGAGACTGCAGAAATATCCCTCTGCAATTACCACAATTGGACTTGAAGACATTCATTATTATGGTATCGCTGAGATCCACTGGCACGCTCAGCTCCTCCCTGATGAATTCATACCCTCATTCATTTTATGTTAGAAATACTTTTCCACCACGTTTTAGTAATCGTGGATTTTGTCTGCTTCTGAGGTCTGTCAGAAGGCCTTAATTAACCTCTTCCCAGGGCTGGGTAGCTTCAAGACCATCAAACAAAGGGCATTATGGCAAATCCTGCTCAGATTTGCCTGCCCTAAATTCAAAGTCTACAACACAACAATATGCAAGCCACGATCATAGCTGAATTTTGTCAGCATTTATTCTTTCAATGAAGCACCCAAGAGGATCAGCCTTACCCCAAATATCCAGAAGATAACTACCAACCTGCCCCTACCAAACATCTCCACTTCCTCCCACCCCTGCCCTCTAATCTCACCATTCAAGATATAGGACAACACTCTGGAAAATGTGCATCACTTTCCATATCTCAGGCACTGCACCTTAACGAAAAACTGCCACTGCCACTTGTGCCTCAGCACAGACTTCAGCCCATTGAAGGGAAGAATGTTCAAAGTCCATGACATCAAATCCAACATAATCTCACGGTCTCCAAAGTAGTAGGAATCTCAGTTCTCCTGTAAACTTCGGAAACATTGACTCTATTGTCCAACAGATGTTTAAATATTAAAAGAATCAAGCGATATGGTGTTGTGCAGGGAAATGGCACTGAGGTAAAAGTTTAGCCATGGTCTTATTGAATGGCAGAGCAGGCAAGGGGCCTCAATGGCCAACTCCTGCTTCTATTGCTTACGTTCTTTTGCAGTTGGCACCTGGAGATGTATGGCGATGACTTCTGCAAAGACCTCCAAATCTATTGGCAGGAAAGACAATGTCCTCTTCCAAGCCAACATGCCCAGCATCAAAGCTCTGATCACACTCGGACAGCCACAGTTTCCACAAGTGCAACACCAAACTCCCAAGGGAAGCATTCTACTCCAAGCTGCATCGCGGCAAAAGGATTCCAGGAAGACAGAGAAAACACTTCAAGCATCTTCTCAAAATCTCAATATAATGCTCTCACTGGTTCTTGAGAATGTCTCATGAATGATCCTTCACAATGGAGAAACAGCAACTGGGAAGAACAGAGCATCCTGAGGCTCTACAAAAGCAGCATGTGAAGACCATGCACAAACAAAAGGAGCACACAAGTCCCCAAACAACACCTGCATCTGCCCCATCAAGCACCATATGTTGCTCTTGCGCCAGGGTGTGCTGATCGTATAGAGGGCTCTTCAGTCACTTCAGAATGAAAGTGAAAGCAAGTCATTCTTCGACCTAACAATGGGGCTAGACACATGCACATAGCCAAAAGACTGAGTTGTTACATTCTTTACCGAAACAGGTTTCACCCTTAATTCATGAGGGAGAATGAGAATAGGACTTGTACAACCTTAACTGACATTTTGTAAGTTCTCTTTATTCAAGAGAAAACCTTGAAGGTTGGAAAGCTTCCTGAAAACTGAAATGTATTATGTTAAACCTTCATTTTAGGGAACGTCTTAATAACATATTTTGGAGAATCAAATACAGGCCAACCATCATCAGAAATTATTCTGGAAAAAACTCATATCTAATTGGCATGGTAAAGTGATTGAAAAGCATTATTCACACAGTTTGTGAGCAAAACACTGTTTTATAAAACGGATTGTTGCAATATACATGGGGAAAACTTATGCCAAGATCCACTTCAGCAATTTATATTAGATAATGAATCAATGGATTGCAAAACTGGATAAATAAATAACAAAAGGGTGGACTACAAAATAACTCCAAGTTTGGTATTACAGGAGTTAGCTTGGTAAAGACGAGCATTTTGAATAGAATAGGCTATGGCAAATAAAAGATACGAGAGTGGTATTCAAGAGGCTTTTAGATAGGCACGTGAATATGCAGGGAATGGAGGGATATAGATTATGTGCAAGCAGAAGGGACCAGTTTCATTGACATCATGCTTAGCACAGACATTGTGGGCTGAAGGACCTGTTCGTGTGTTATACTGTTCTATGTAAAAGCAGTGGAGGTTTGTAACTATTAAAACTAGGAGATAAGGACAAGAATTTCAAAGGATTCAGCAGTTGAAGTAAAGGCAGGAGGTTAAAAGGAAACTGACCCATGTAAAAATAGTCACGAGAAATATATACCCTGAAAAGGCAGAAGAAGGAGGTGGCTAAAGTGATTTCAGAAATTGGTTAGATAAAATTACTTTTTTTCTGGCTTGAATATTCTTATGAAATCATCTTGCTAGTAGCCAATAAAACGGCTGTAATGGTGAAGTTTGCATTATGCATTGTGATTATAAGCCCATCATTCTTATTCTACTTATCTCGATATAATTTGAGTGAGTTTTCCTTTTACTAGGAAAACAATAGTTCAGATTTTTTGAATCAGTAGGCATTTATTTCTCGAAACAAAACATAATTTATGTTCCAGCTAACTAATTTAATCACACGTAAGAGGTATGTCACAGACAGGTGAAATATCCAAGAATACACGAAATTTCCCTTGAGGTTCATGGATAATTAAACAGCTGCAGGATCTCAACGCAATTTATGAATTCAATCTGAAAACGTTTTCAGGTCTCAAGATAATATTCGAGAAAATATTTGATCATTCACATCCTCACATCACCTCTCACCTTCCATCCTAATTTTAATCCGATTAGTTCTTTTTGATGGAATCTGTTCCCTCATATTCATTATAATAGGCTTGTACTTAAATTTTTCAAATCAGCACTCATAACGTGTTGTATAAATCACATGCATGGAAATGAGCAATTCTTGCCAACATTTTAAAAATCAGATTCATGTTTTCCCACAATGGGATAAAAATTCTTCTGATCATTATGTGCAGCAGCATCAAAATGTGTTCAAAAGGAATGTATTCATGACTTCGCTTCTCGTGGTGACAAGCATTTTTCCCTCCAAGATTCCTTCCTCATATAAAAATTGGCTTAATTCAGCAAACTTTGCCTTAAGAGAATTTGAATCACTAAGGCATAGAAGGCTACAGACCAATTGTATAGCTGGCTATTTGATGGTCACATGGGTCTGCTTCTGCGTGGTATGACTCCATGAGTAAGACTTTGAAACAACCACAATACTTTGGTTTGAATCTTCCCTGATGCAGAAGTCTCCTCTTTAAGTTTATAAGTTTTTTCATATACGTTCTCATCGGGAATAGTGGGGGCAGGACCGAGCAGCCACGTGACGTCAGCAGGTAAAGCGTGGGCAGTTTAAAAAGCGGGTAAAAAAAAACTTCGGAGGTTTTGTGGGTTTTGCTTCTGCAGGCGTCGGGACTTCGGAACAGATAAGTTTTTCTTTTTTCTTATATAAGGTTTTGATTATAAGGTTCTTTTTTATAAGGTTCTTTTTTATAAGTTTTTTTTATATAAATTCTCATCAGGAATAGTGGGGGCAGGACTGCGCAGGCGCCTGACGTCAGCAGGTAAAGCGTGGGCAGTTTAAAAAGCAAACTGCCATATCCAGCGGGCAGCGGAGTGAGGGGGAGCAGAGTGATTTGGGCTTTGGCTCAAGGGGCTTCGGCTTAAAGGGGTGAGGCAGGTGAGCAGCCGGTAAGTAAAGGTAAGGTTTACCTGTTATCTGATAGAAATATTTAAGTAGGACAAAACTAGGTGGGGGAGGGAAAGAAAAATAATTAGTTCAGATGGAGGACATGGTGGTGTGCTGCAGCTGCTTGATGTGGGAGCTCGTGGACCTTGCTGCGGTCCACGATAGCCGTGTCTGCAGTAAGTGCTTGAGGCTGGAGGAACTTGGGCTCAAAATTGACGATCTAGAGTTGCAGCTTCAAACACTGCGGAGCATCAGGGAGGGAAAAGAGTTATGTAGGTGCTGTAGATAAGGAGACAGTCACCCCACCCCCCCCCCCCCTTCGAGCAGGTACTTCTGTAGTCCAGGAAGTAGACAGAAGGGTGACTGTCAGAGGAGAGAAAAGGAAAAAGAAAACAAACAGGCAGATAGTGCAGAGGACCCCGGAGGCTGTTCCCCTCAGTAACAGGTTTTTTGCTTTGGAAGCTGTTGAGGGGGATGACCTGCAGGGGCCTAGCAACAGTAGCCAGGTCTGTGGCACTGGGACCGGTCCTGCTGCTCAGAAGGGAAGGGAGGAGAAGAGGAAGGCAGTAGTGATAGGGGACTCGATAGTCAGGGAAACAGATAGGAGGTTCTGTGGTAGTGAGCATGAATCCCGGATGGTATGTTGCCTCCCAGGTGCCAGGGTCCCGGATGTCTCTGATCGGATCCACAAGACTCTTGAGCAGGAGGGAGAACAGCCAGAAGTCGTGATTCATGTTGGTACCAACGACATAGGTAGGAAGAGGGATGAGGTCCTGAAACGTGAGTTTAGGGAGCTAGGCAGAAGGCTGAAGAACAGGACCTCAAGGGTAGCAATCTCGGAATTGCTGCCAGTGCCACGCGATAGTGAAGGTAGGAATAGGAGGAGATGGCAAATAAATACATGGCTGAGAAGTTGGTGCAGGAGGGAAGGTTTTAGATTTTTGGATCATTGGGATCTCTTCTGGGGAAGGTGGGACCTGTACAGAGAGGATGGGTTACGCCCGAACCTGAGGGAGACCAATATCCTTGCAGCCAGGTTTGCTAGGGTGGTTCGGGAGGGTTTAAACTAGTTTGCGAGGGGAATGGGAACTGGAGGAGTAGGTCAGAGGAAGAAGGGGATGGGGAAAAGTCAGATCTAACAGGCAGAGAGGATTTGAGAAAGGAGAAGCTATAAAAGTAGGAAGGCGGATGGGCTAAAGTGCATTTACTTAAATGCAAGAAGCATCAGGAATAAGGGAGATGAACTGAGAGCTTAGATAAGTACATGGGACTACGATATTGTGGCTATCACAGAGACATGGCTGACATCAGGGCAAAAATGGATATTGAATATTCCTGGTTTTCAGTGTTTTAAAAGGGATAGGGAGGAGGGAAGGAGAGGAGGAGGGGTGGCGATACTGGTCAGGGGTACTATTACAGCTGCAGAAAGGGTGGATAACGTAGAAGGATCCTCTGTAGAGTCAATATAGGTGGAATTTAGGAACAAGAAAGTAGCAGTTACTCTACTGGGAGTATTCTGTAGGCCCCCAGTAGCAGTAGGGATACTGAGGAACAGATTGGGAGGCAGATTATGGAAAGATGCGAAAATAACAGGGTTATTATAGTGGGAGACTTCAACTTCCCAGATATTGATTGGCACCTACTTAGTGCCAAGGGTTTAGACTGGGCAGAGTTTGTTAAGTGTGTCCAGGACGGATTCCTGTCACAGTATGTTGACAGGCCGACCAGAGGAACTGCCATAATAGATCAAGTTTTAGGTAATGAACCGGGTCAGGTGACAGGTCTATCAGTGGGTGAGCATTTGGGGGACAGCGATCACTGCTCCATAACCTTTAGAATTGTCATGGACAGGGATAGGAGCAAAGAGGACGGGAAGGTATTTAATTGGGGAAAGGCAAATTATGAGGCTATAAAGGCAAGAACTTGAGAGTGTAAATTGGGATGACATTTTTGAAGGGAAATGTACTATAGAGATGAAGTCGATATTCAGGGATCTCTTGCAGGATGTTAGGAATAAATTTGTCCCGGTGAGGCAGAGAAGGAATGGCAAGGTGAAGGGACCATGGGTGACAAGAGAGGTGGAAAAAACAGTTAGGAAGAAGGCAGCAGCATACATAAGGTGTAAGCAGCAAGGATCAGACAGGGCTCATGAGGAATATAGAGTAGCAAGGAGGGAACTTAAGAAGGGGCTGAGGAGAGCAAGAAGAGGACATGAAAAGGCTTTGGCGAGTAGGGTTAAGGAGAATCCCAAGGCTTTTTACTTGTACGCGAAGAGCAGAAGGATGGCTAGAGCAAAGGTAGGTCCGATTAAAGACGAAGGTGGGAGGATGTGCCTGGAAGCTGTGCAAGTGGGTGAGGTTCTCAATGAATACTTCTCTTCAGTATTCACCAAGGAGAGGGGTCTTGATGACGCTGAGGACAGTGTCGGTTAGGGTAATGTTCTAGAGTATGTCGATGTCAAGAGAGAGGATGTGTTGGAGCCGTTAGAAAATATTAGGACAGATAAGTCCCCGGGGCCTGACAGAATATTCCCCAGGCTGCTTCGTGAGGTGAGGGAGGAGATTGCTGAACTGTTGGCTAGGATCTTTGAGTCCTCGTTGTCAACAGGGATGGTACCGGAGGATTGGGGGGTGGCGAATGTTGTCCTCTTATTCAAAAAAGGTAGAAGGGATAGTCCAGGGAATTACAGACCAGTGAGCCTTACGTCTGTGGTGGGTAAGCTGCTCGAAAGGATTCTAAGAGATAGGATCTGTGATCATTTAGAGAAATATGGACTGATTAGGGACAGCCAGCATGGAGTTGTGAAGGGAAGATCTTGCCTCACTAGCCTGATAGTGTTCTTTGAGGAAGTGACCAGGAAGATTGATGAGGGTAGTGCAGTGGATGTGGTCTACGTGGATTTTAGTAAGGCGTTTGACAAGGTTCCGCATGGTAGGCTTCTTCAGAAGGTCAGAGGCCAAGGGATTCCAGGGAGGCTTGGCCATGTGGATTCAGAATTAGCTTGCCTGTAGAAAGCAGAGGGTTGTGGTGGAGGGAGTGCATTCGGATTGGAGGGCTGTGACTAGTGGTGTCCCGCGGGGATCGGTTCTGGGACCTCTACTTTTTGTGATATTTATTAATGACTTAGATGAGGGGGTGGTAGGGTGGGTTAGCAAGTTTGCAGATGACATGAAGATTGGTGGTATTGTGGATAGTGTGGAGGGCTGTCGAAGCTTACAGAGGGACATTGATAGAATGCAGAGCTGGGCTGACAAGTGGCAGATGGAGTTCAATCCGGAGAAGTGTGAGGTGGTACACTTTGGAAGGACTAACTCCAAGGTGGAATACAAGGTAAATGGCAGGATTCTGGGGAGTGTAGAGGAGCAGAGGGATCTGGGGGTTCATATCCACAGATCCCTGAAAGTTGCCACACAGGTGGATAGGGTAGTTAAGAAAGCTTATGGGATGTTAGCTTTCACAAGTCATGGGATCGAGTTTAAGAGCCTCGAAGTAATGTTGCAGCTTTACAAAACCCTGGTTAGGCCACACTTAGAGTACTGTGTCCAGTTCTGGTCGCCTCATTATAGGAAGGATGTGGAGACATTGGAAAGGGTGCAGAGGAGATTTACCAGGATGCTGCCTGGATTTGAGAGTATGGCTTATGAGGAGAGACTAAAGGAGCTAGGGCTTTACCCATTGGAGAGGAGGAGGATGAGGGGAGACATGATAGAGGTATACAAAATATTAAGAGGAATAGATAAAGTGGACGGCCAGCGCCTCTTTCCCAGGTCACCAATGCTCAATACAAGAGGGCACGGCTTTAAGGTAATTGGGGTGGGGGGTGACTGGGGGAGTTCAAAGGAGATGTCAGAGGGAGGTTTTTCACCCAGAGAGTGGTTGGTGCATGGAACGCGCTGCCTGGGGTGGTGGTGGAGGCTGATACGTTGGTCAAGTTCAAGAGATTGTTAGATAAGCACATGGAGGAATTTAAGATAGAGGGATATGTGGGACGAATGGGTTAGATAGTCTTAGGAGTGGTTTGAAGGTCAGCACAACATGGTGGGCCGAAGGGCCTGTATCGTGCTGTGCTGTATTGTTCTAAATTACAACAACAGAAGTTGCAATATTCCTGAATATTTCCTTCAACAGACAGTCGGATCCATTTATCCCTTCCTTAGTTATCAATTACCAGAACCTGCAGCCCCATGTCATCTCCACTTACACATTCCAGCCTCTGACTACTTCTACCTCCACCCTGCTCTACCTGCCCATCATCCCCCTCCTCATCTGGTTCCACCGACCAGCTCCTGTCTCAACCCTCCCTCTCACCTTTTTATACTGGCTCTCTCCCCTCTACACTCTCAGTCCTGATGCAGGGTCTCAACCCAAAGTGTCGACTATCCCTCTGCCTCCACAGATGCTGCTTGAACTGCTGAGCTCCTCCAACGATTTGTTTTTGGCTCCAGATTTCAGCATCTGCAGTCTCTCATGTTTCCATTCTACAGGCATGGGCAAGTGATAGGAAACTCAAGTATCTGAACTATAATAAAACATGCATGCAAAGCAAAATTCTCTGCTCAGATTGCAGAGTGGGGAAGTAAAGGAATTATAATAATAAAATGTGACTGTGCATGACTGAAGGAAATAAGTAAAGGCATGCATTTCTCCATCTAAAACCTGAGCTGGCATGGGCTAAGTTTGTGTACATGATCGTTCTGAAACCGTACGACTTAGAAAGCAGATCGAATTAAGTTTGGGCTGCAGCCCTGAACGTAGTCAAAAAGATAATAACCTTCCAGTTTTTTATCCCCCACACAAAAAAGACGCCAGAAACAAACAGGATGAATCGGTTAAAGATGTCATTTTAATGTGACACCCGTGATCCTTTCTATCCAACATCACTATGGTAATATGTATTTAAACTTCCAAGTTATTAACTGTGGCTTGATCAGTGTGTAAATTGTGATCCCGGCATTAATTTAATTTGGTCACATCTAAATTTTGTTTTGCTCTGCAAAGTGCAAAGGACAAAGTCATGCATCAGCTAATTAGTTGGAAAACAAATGTAAACCAAGATGCCAGTTGGTTAGCGTTACGTAGGAATTTCCATTCTGTAGGCACGTACAGATACCTGTTAGAGATGCAAAATACACACCAAACAGATATTCATTGGGGATCTGGATACCACATCTGGTATTTTCATTTACATCGGGGCAAATTATGCAGACACTGCAGCAGAGGTCAACTTTCAATATGTCTGTGGAGCTGCTTTTGTGCAATTAATAGGGGACCTGCTGATCCTGGATACTTGGTTCAGGAGAATCCCCTTCAAACACCTGTCCCTCTTCCAACTAGTTCCACTCACTCACTTGACTCACACTGGCTTCCAACACCTGACCCACACCCACCATCAACCAATCTCTGAACCAGAATTCCCACCAATGATGAAGTCCCACTAGTCCTCATCAATCTCTCTAGACCCCACCCCCTCACCAACACTGACCAGCAATCGTGGGTTTCCCTCCATTACTGTAACCATTCATAACTGACTCTTGGCCTCCACCAGCCATTCTGATACATGACTGTCCCTCATCCACTATACCTCTGGGCCTATGAGTTAAAGCCTTTCCTTCATGCACTATTTGGTTATGGGTTTGTTGCATACTTAATGTGCCTTTGCAAACATCAAGGGTATTCCCGATTGCAATGCTCTTAACATCAAGGAAATTTATGTACAATCTTAAACCAATAGACACAGAGAAACATATTCCACAGTTCACTCAGTTAATGTTTGATCTGACCTGATTCAGTTTTCTGTTTCTACTACTTCTTTGGCAGTCCTTGAGATTGGAGGATGACTTGTGCCCACTCCAGTTTTGAGAGTTCTGAGGTGACCGATGAGGCCAGTGTAGGAACTGCAGGCCCTTACACAGATGGGACGAGAGGGGGTGGATACGTGGGTAGTTCATGAGGTGGTGTGTACCTCCTACTACTTAAAGGATTTCTGTGCACTCCTGATGCAGGAACTCAAGATTCTCAATGCTACTTCTGCACTTTGAGTAGTCATGGGCCAGAACTTCAGAAAGGTCAATGGGAATATTGCATTTTTTCCAAAGCTTTCACCTGATTATTAAGGTGATGCGATGATTCTAAAGTGACAAGTATTAAATTAAATTTCAAGAACAATTTATTAAATTTACCTGATAGATTACAGAGGATTTATAATAAATACTGTGCATGAATGAGTGCATGGAAATCATAATTAATAAAGTTTCAATCAAGTCAATCTGTAAGATAATTTAAAAATTTATTTAATTTTATACATGGTTAAAATCAATTTAATGCAATAAGTTTTTATTAATGTAATAGTGTCATCTTGACTGCTGAGATGCTCTACAAATATTATCGTGCGAAGAATGTGACAATGTAACTGCGTGATTTAATTAGTTTATGACATATTACCTGAAAATTATCGATTTTAAGTTTTTTTTAAATTCACAGAACGGAGGGGAACATTGACAAATCGGCAGAATTGATTACCGCAGAGGTACAAATATAGCCCTTGTATATTAAGAAATGGAGTTCTAATACAAACTTTATTTGTATTTATTCCAGTGAAATTTTAAAGAAAAAAGATACGTGTCATGTCTGGAGGCTCTTTTGTCTTGCTCTTCACCAAAATAACAAGGATAGAGTGACCAAAAGAATTCCTTCGCTGAAATTAGCCAACATTCAACAGCAGTGACTGGTACAATAGATCAACAGTATTTCCACTTGATGCATGCAGCTCTTCAAAGTTCTTTCTCCTCCCTCTCATATATACTGAAAGGCTTCCCCTTAAAAACAGGAACAAACCCATGCAAGCTGCAAATTATATCCACATACAAATTTCCAATTCTCTGCAACACATTGGGTCATTGATCCACCTGTGCTACTTTTGGCAGAGCCTCTTGCGTATAAATTTACCAATTAAGAATTCACCAAATCAACTTCCTGACCAAATCAATGCCAATCGTCATCAGCGATTTACGAGTACATACGTGCTGTTATGTAAAGGGAGTGCAGCGGCATTACAAGCAGTGCCCATGAGAAAGAAAAACTTTGAGCCAGGTGTAGTTAGTCGTTTGACAATAGGCTGTCAAACCTGTCATCAACTAAAGTTTCTGAATCTTATATTTACCAATTCAGAGGATGTAGATGACACTATGGTTAAAGTACTCATAAGAATATAAAGGAACAGGAAAAAGCCCTCTGGCCTTCTCCACCATTCAATAAGATTCTGGCTGATCTGACCTTTCTAGTTCCTGCCCAAAGCTCACCACCTTGATTCTTATCCAAACAATCCACATATTTCAGCCTGCAACAATCTTATTAACTCCGTACCAAAGCTCTCTCCGGTGGAAAACACAAAAAATGATCAGCCCTCTGAAAGAAAGAATTCCTCCTCATCACAAACTTTTATTTCTATGCTCCCATTTCTAAATACAAAATGGAAACATCTTCAAAGCGAAATTTATTCAAAAAAATGATACATTTTACCTCTTGGTTGGATAGGAAAAGGCCAACAGAAAGGAGGGAAAAGCAGAGCAGCGATAGGTGGACAGAAGAGGGGAGGGGGGGTGGGCACAGGGTAGTGAGAGGTAGATGCAGGTAAGAGATAGTGATAGGCAGGTGCAGGGGAGGAGGGGAGAGCAGATCCGCTGGGGGATGGGTCAAGGGTAAGGAGAGAGAGGAAAAAAAGGTAGATAAGAGGCTAGGAAAGGGAAGAAGAGAAGCAGCATGGTGGGGGTGGGGACGGGGTTTGTGGGGAAGGGGGGTGGGGATTACCTAAAGTGGGAGAATTCAATGTTCATGCCGTCAGGCTGCAAGGTTCCCAGATGGAAAATGAGGTGCTGCTCCTCCAGTATGCACTTGGAATTCTCCTGGCAGTGGAGGAGGCCGAGGACTGTCATATCGGTGATAGTGTGGGAGGGGGATTTGACGTGACCAGCAACGGGGAGATGCAGGTCGCGGTTACATACAGAGCGCAGGTGTTCTGCGAAACAGTCACCTAGTCTGCGTTTGGTCTCACCAATGTAGAGGAGACCACACTTGGAGCATCGAATGCAGTAGATGATGTTAAGGGAGGTGCAGGTGAATCTCTGTCTCACCTGAAAGGACTGTTTGGGTCCCTGGATGGAGGTGGGGTAGGGGGAGGTGTTTCACCTATGGCGGGGGCAGTGGGAAGTTCCTGGGGTGGGAGAGGGATGGGTGTGGGTACAGTGGGGGGGGGGGGGGGAGGAGCAAACAAGGGAATCGTGGAGAGAGCGGTCCCTGTAAAAAGGCAGAAAAGGGGTGGGGAGGGGAAGATATGCTTGGTGGTAGGGTCCTGTTGGAGATGGTGGAAGTGGCGGAGAATGATGTGTTGGATATGTAGGCTGGTGGGATGAAATGCGAGGACAAGGGGGTCCCTACCCCTGTTGAATCTGGGAGGGGTGGGGGTGAGAGCGGAGGTGTGGGAAATGGCAGTGATATGGGTGCAAGCTCCCTCGACCACAGCTGGGGGAAAGCCCTGGTTAGAAAATAAGTTGGACATCTCAGATGTCCTGGAGTGGAAAGCCTCATCACAGGACCAGATGCAGCAGAGGCAGAAAATTTTGAGAAAAAGGATAGCATCCTTGCAGGAGACAGGGTGGGAGGAGCTGTAATCGAGGTAGCTGTGGGCATCAGTGGGTTTGCAGATGATGTCAGTGGATAAGGAATCTCTTGAGATGGAGACAGATCAATGAAGGAGAGAGAGGTGTCAGAGATAGTCCAAGTGAATTGGAGAGATGGGTGAAAACTAGTGGCAAAATTTATGAAACTGTTGAGTTCTGCGCGGGTACAAGAGGTGGCACCAATGCAGTCATCGATATAGTGGAGAAAGAAGTGAGGAATGGGGCCAGAGTAGGTTTGGAACAGAGACTGTTCAACGTAGCCAACGAAGAGGCTGGCATAGCTGGGCCCATGCGAGCGCCCATAGCTACACCCTTGGTCTGTAGGAAGCGAGAGGAATTGAAAGTGAAGTTGTTAAGGGCGAGGACAAGTTCAGCCAGGTGGCGGAGAGTGTTAGTGGACTGGTTCCGTCTCTGGTCAAGAAAAAGCAGAGGGCAGTGAGGCTGTCATGATGGGGAGTGGAAAACATTGAATGTTTTCCTTTGCGCATTGAATCCTGAAAAGGTGAGGATCTGGAGATCAGAGATGAGAGCTGTCATACTGTGCTCGTGGAGTGGGTGGGGAAGGCAAGGGAGCTATTCCTCAAAGAAAGCTACCCACAGAGATTGAACAACTTCCATGTTGGTTGATGGCAAAGTTCAAGCAATTATTACTGTACGACCCCCCACCACCCCCATCACTACTGTTGTTCATGGAGCAGACAGGAAATAAAACTCATCCAAAATTTTCTCTGGAATTGTTCACTAGATACCATGGGGATCCAGATATCATCTCAGAAATTATTATTTTATTATTCTATAGATTTGAGGATGAGTTAATTTTAAATTCATTTCATTAATTTTCATCACTTTTACCTATACCCAATCATACTTGTTGGAATTAACTCATTATGAAGTCCACCAGTTTACTCTGCCATGAGACACTTGTGAAGGTGTCAAAAAGAACCACTCATGTGGATATCACAATTTACACACTGAAATATGTATTAATAGAATTTTCATGTAGTAACTTTCAGAAAAACATCCAGTTATTTATTGGATTATCAAGGGTGCAATAAATTTAACCCTGATTATTAAATTAAATCCTGGGAGTAGAACAACGGGATGGAGGTTAAAGCTCGAGAGGCAGTCAGTTGGGACAGATATTAGCAGATGTTCCTTCACACAAAGTTATTAACACAGACTAAATATTCAGGTGCTAATAGAAACAATGATCATGGAATCATTTAAGAAAAATTGTGAAGTTACAATGAGATATTACGAACTCACAGGATGGATGTATCAAGAGCTGCATGGGTCTCCCCATTATAAATATTTTGTGATTGTGCGTTCATAATCTAGGAAATCAATCCCATGGCCAATTAGTTCAATAAACCAAAAATTATAAATCAGGAAATATTACAAAACCTGAAAACACAACTGAACAATGAACAAGGAGCCCCCAGTTACAGGTGTTAATTCCAGCAATTTTATTGGACTCTTTTTCTGAGGCAGTCCCTCAGGATGACTCCCTTCCACTCCGCTTCTGTGGCTTCTGGAGGTGACTCATGCAGCCAGTGTGGATACTGCAGACTCTTCTGCAAATAGAGCAGAGGTGTCTGGTGGGGCAAACAGGCGAGTACTTGTGAAGAGATGCACTCCTTGCACCATTTAACTGGGCTTCTGTATGCTCTTGGGTCATGGACTCAAGATTCTCAGTGGAGAACTCAATGAAATCTCAATATGACTCAATAAAACCCCAAAAGACAACAAATCAAATAGTGTACCAAAATAAATTTAGAAATAAAAAGTGTACCAACAGCTTCTTTGCTTGTGCTGCATATAATGAGAAGCCACTGTTGCTTTTGGGGTGGATCGTTCCAGTTGGACACCCCCAGCCTGCAAACCTTGGGATGAATGAGGACAAACTACTTCATGGCCCTGGAGTCCAGCAAGGTGGCTGGAGAGTGACAGGGCTGCTGTAAGGAGGCCCTGTCCTAGAAACATCTTTGGATTTTGACAGCAGGCAAAGCTGCGGGCAGGGTTTTGCCAGCTGTAAAAGTTGTCACAGATTTTTTTTTGTTTAAAAGCAGTTTTTACATTCCAGGACCATTTAAAAACTACCAAAGTGATGCAAGTCTTAAAAAAATGAGAGAAATTCAAAGTAAAAATAAAACCTTGAAACACACATAAACAAAACATCAACTTAAAATAATGCTTATAACTTGTACCCTCTTTGCCTGCAATACTTTTGCCCCTTAATTATCATTGCAATTTAATATGGTCGGAGACATTGTGCCAGGTCAGACATGCCAAAGGATCTGGAAGTCAATTCCTCAGTGTAACGTTGGAGAATTCCAGCAAGACCAGGACCTGACGATAGGTTCCATGGAATGAGTGAATTGGCAGATATAGCTCAACAAGGGTTGAAGAAGGTAGCTCACCTCGACCTCCTCAAGGGCAGTTCAAGAGCAATAAATAAGGGCCTTGCCAGTGATGCCCACTTTTCATAAATGAAAAGAAAAGATGTAAGTGATGTCTGGGTTCAAACGGCTGAAAATAGTCAGACCCAGAGGTGATATGTTACTGACCAGAGCTATAATTTCAATGATAATACATATTCATACTCTTTTCCCCCCCCCCCCCCCCCCACAGCTATTAAGAGGTTCTGGTGGCTTTATTTACAAGGAAATCTCTCCAAGGTATGGCGCTCGCCAATATATATGAAGAACAGGCCATTCGTTCTCATCATCAAAATAATCACCACCATTTGATTTCAAGTCATCCATTGTCTGCAGTGCTGAGTTCCAATCTGACAGAGGATAAAGGTATCAATACTTGGTATTCAACTAATTGCTCCTGAGAATATTAGCAGGACCAGGTCATATTAGCATGTGCTGTTGGAGGCTGAAAATCTGAAAAAAAAATCGACTCTTGAATCAGGATCTTACATATTGTAGCGGTTGCTACTGCGGAATAAAACAAGACTCACTCGGAGGATTGCCAAACAGAACTGGTTTATTTTCCCGCCTTGCGCGGGCCCTTTAAGGGAGACAACTCCCGCCCAAAAAACCGGCAATGACGTAAGTCCTACGTCATCAGGACTTTCCCGCGCGCGGGTTCTCCCCGCTCGGAAAGACGAGGCCTGCCGCCATCTTGGGCCTCGTCGCTCCGACACCGCGCGACCCGACTGCCGAGCCGGTTCGCCCGACTAGACGGTGAGTCGCCACACAACCCCCCCCAGAACCGGCGAGACAGTCCCCAAGGTTCGTGGGCTGTGCCAGCTGCCGCTTAGGGGGGCGGCCTCTGCGTCGCGGCGTGGCAACCTCGACAGGCTGTTGCAGATCCAAATGGGCCGGTTTGAGGCGGTCCGCCGTGAAAACCTGTTCCCTGCCTCCAATGTCCAAAATAAAAGTGGATCCGTTATTCCGTATGACTCGGAACGGTCCCTCATATGGTCGTTGCAATGGCGCCCGAGGTGTGCCCCTGCGAACGAAAACAAACTTACAGTCCCGTAGTTCCTTGGGCTGGCAGGATGGGGCTTGACCGTGCCATGAGGTGGGAATCAGGGCCAAGGTGCCAAGCTTCTCGTGCAGTCTTTGTAGGACTGCTGGGGGTTGTTCCCTTTAGTCCCGAAGGGCAGGTATGAAATCCCCGGGGACAACTAGTGGCGCCCCGTATACAAGCTCAGCTGACGAAGTGCGGAGGTCTTCTTTGGGGGCAGTGCGTATGCCGAGCAGGACCCAAGGCAGCTCGTCAACCCAGTTAGGACCCTTCAGGCGGGCCATCAAGGCTGATTTTAGATGGCGGTGAAAACGTTCCACCAACCCGTTTGATTGAGGATGGTAGGCCGTGGTGGTGTGCAGCTGCGTCCCTAGCAGGTTCGCTAATGCAGCCCAGAGACTGGAAGTGAATTGGGTGCCTCTGTCTGAAGTGATGTGGGCCGGAACGCCAAAACGTGAGACCCAAGTTGTGAGCAGCGCTCGGGCGCAGGAATCAGTTGTGATGTCAGTCAGGAGGGTTGCCTCAGGCCACCTCGTGAACCGGTCCACGATAGTAAGGAGGTACCGGGCTCCTCTTGAAACCGGCAGAGGGCCCACGAGGTCGACGTGTATGTGGTCGAACCTCCTACGGGTAGGCTCGAACTGCTGTGGTGGGACCTTGGTGTGTCGCTGGATTTTTGACGTCTGGCAGTGAGGACAAGCCCTGGCCCACTCACTGACCTGTTTGCGCCGGCCATGCCAGACAAACTTGCTGGCGACCAGTCGGACAGTAGATCGGATGGACGGGTGCGCCAACCCATGTACCGAGTCAAAAACGCGTCTCCGCCAGGCTGCAGGGACTATAGGGCGGGGCTGACCAGTCGCAACGTCGCAAAGTAGGGTCCGCTGACCTGGACCAACCAAGAAATCTCGGAGCTGTAGACCCGAGACTGCAGTTCTGTAGCTGGGCAGTTCGTCGTCGGCTTGCTGTGCGTCGGCCAGGGCCGTGTAGTCGACACCCAAGGATAGGTTGTGGATGGTTGGTCTGGAAAGTGCATCAGCAACAACATTATCCTTTCCGGAGACATGTTGGATGTCAGTTGTGAACTCGGAAATGTAGGATAATTGTCTCTGCTGACGAGCTGACCAGGGATCGGAGACTTTGGAGAAGGCAAAGGACAGAGGCTTATGATCGGTGAAAGCGGTGAAAGGCCTGCCTTCTAGAAAGTATCGGAAATGCCGGACCGCCAGATACAGCGCTAGAAGTTCCCGATCAAAAGCGCTGTACTTCAGTTCGGGCGGTCTAAGGTGTTTGCTGAAAAATGCCAAGGGTTGCCAGCGGCCTTCGAGTAGCTGTTCCAGTACCCCACCCACCGCGGTGTTGGACGCGTCTACCGTGAGGGCAGTCGGGACGTCAGTCCTGGGGTGTACCAGCATCGTGGCGTCTGCCAGGGCGTCTTTGGCCTTAACGAAAGCAGCCGCAGCCTCGTCAGTCCAGATGATGTCCTTGCCCTTACCAGCCAGCAGCGAGAACAGAGGGCGCATGATACGGGCTGCTGCAGGGATGAAACGATGGTAAAAGTTGACCATCCCAAGGAATTCCTGTAGGCCTTTGACTGTGTCGGGGCGGGCAAAATGGCAGATAGCATCCACCTTGGCGGGTAGGGGTGTTGCCCCGTCGCTGGTGATTTTGTGGCCGAGGAAATCGATAGAGTCAAGTCCGAATTGGCACTTGGACGGGTTAATCGTGAGGCCGAAATCGTGGAGGCGGGAATACAGCTGGCGGAGGTGGGAAAGGTGTTCCTGGCGGTTACGGCTGGCGATCAGTATGTCGTCCAAGTAAATGAACACGAAGTCCAGGTCTCGGCCTACCGCGTCCATCAGCCGCTGGAAGGTCTGCGCGGCGTTCTTAAGGCCGAACGGCATCCGAAGGAATTCGAACAGGCCGAATGGGGTGATAATCGCAGTTTTGGGGACGTCATCCGGATGGACCGGGATTTGGTGGTATCCCCTAACGAGGTCCACTTTGGAAAAGATGCGGGCCCCGTGTAAGTTCGCTGCGAAGTCCTGGATGTGAGGGATGGGATAGCGGTCCGGGGTGGTGGCGTCATTCAGCATGCGGTAGTCGCCGCAGGGCCTCCACCCTCCGATGGCTTTGGGGACCATGTGCAGGGGGGAGGCCCAGGGGCTGTCTGACCTGCGAACAATCCCCAGCTCCTCCATGTGACGGAACTCTTCCTTTGCCAGGCGGAGCTTGTCTGGAGGTAATCGCCGTGCTCGGGCATGAAGGGGTGGCCCTGTGGTAATGATGTGGTGTTGTACCCCATGTGTGGGCCTAGAATTTGTAAACGAAGGTGCCAAAATCGATGGGAATTCGGCTAGGAGATTGGCGAAATCGTCGCCAGAAAGGGAAATGGAGTCCAGGCGCAGGGCTGGTGGGCTGATTTCTCCCAGGGGATAGGTCCGGAGAGTGCTAGAGTGAACTAACCGCTTCCTTCGCAGGTCGACTAACAGGTTGTGGGCCCGAAGGAAATCGGCTCCTAGGAGTGGTCGGGCGACGGTGGCAAGGGTAAAGGTCCAGGTAAAACGGCTGCCACCAAAGTGTAATTGAAGGGTACAGGTGCCGAAAGACCGTATCGTTGTACCGTTGGCGGCAGTAAGTAGAGGACCTGGTGGCCTGTCACGAGTGTCGCGGCCTGTCGGGGGCAAAATACTGACCTCCGCTCCAGTATCAACGAGGAAACGCCGTCCAGATTTCTTGTCCTGAACAAAGAGGAGGCTCTGTCGGCGGCCAGCCGCCGTAGCCATCAGCGGCGGCTGGCCCTGGCATTTCCCTGAAACTTGCAGGGTGGGCGGCATCGACGGGCATCCGCACCCCACCTCTGATGGTAGAAGCACAGCTGGTCACCCGTGTCGTCGTCTGCGTTCCTGGGGCGTGGCTGCTCGGTTGCTGGGGCCGGGCGAGGCGGGCGTTGGGCTCGCGGCCTGGTGATTTGACTGATGGACGAACCGCTCTCGCGCTTGGCCCTCCACAGGACATCTGCCCGGGCGGCCACCTCATGGGGGTTGCTGAAGTCGGCATCAGCTAACAACAAGTGGATGTCATCGGGGAGCTGTTCGAGGAAGGCCTGTTCGAACATCAGGCATGGCTTGTGTCCCTCGGCCAATGCCAGCATCTCATTCATTAGGGCGGATGGGGATCTGTCCCCCAGGCCATCCAGATGAAGCAGGCGGGCAGCGCGCTGACGACGGGAGAGGCCGAAGGTCCGGATCAAAAGGTCTTTGAAAGCCGGGTACTTATCTTCCTCTGGAGGCGACTGGATGAAGTCTCCAACCTGGGCGGCTGTCTCCTGGTCCAGAGAGCTAACCACATGGTAGTACTTCATGGAGTCGGAGGTGATCTGCCGAAGGTGGAATTGCGCTTCGGCCTAGTCAAACCAGACGCTGGGCCGAAGTGTCCAAAAGGTGGGCAGCTTGAGGGCCACTGCGTTGGCTGCTGCGCTGTCATCCATTTCGCGGGTCCAAAAGCCGTTTGGACCATCGGGGTCACCAATGTAGCGGTTGCTACCGCGGAATAAAACAAGACTCACTCGGAGGATTGCCAAACAGAACTGGTTTATTTTCCCGCCTTGCGCGGGCCCTTTAAGGGAGAACTCCCGCCCAAAAAACCGGCAATGACGTAAGTCCTACGTCATCAGGACTTTCCCGCGCGCGGGTTCTCCCCGTCGCTCGGAAAGACGAGGCCCACCGCCATCTTGGGCCTCGTCGCTCCGACACCGCGCGACCCGACTGCCGAGCCGGTTCGCCCGACTAGACGGTGAGTCGCCACAATATAATCCAATGTGGATGTGCAAATTGGGATGAAATGGTTGTCAAAGTGACAGCTCTAGTCAAGGAGCTGAAAGAGGATAAGTGAGATAACTACATAACACTTTCAAGGTGGCCATTTCTTATGCTGGACGGTGAGCACCACGGAGAGAGATCTGTTTTCCAGTATTCCCTGCAGGCAGCAGGCAGCAGCCACCAGGTACAATGCAGGTCCAATTTTTATGCAATTCAAAGTAGAAATCAGCCTAACATTTTTTTTTAAAAGCAATTAGTACCAATTTTGTGATTTATTTTGGGAGTCACCAAATTGGGTGTTAGTGGAAATGGAACACCTAGTGAGGGTGAACTTCAGTTTCCAAGCACTAGTCTTAAACCTGCTGTGGACAAAATAGAGAAACTATAATGAAAGCCAGTATTACAGTCATTCAGAAATTTAATAAGTTATTGCAAATCAGCATGGATATGTTAAAAAAACAAATTATGTCGAACATATTTAAGAAGGGAATGGTTTTAACTAAGCTTATATTCAACTTCCAAATACTGCTGAAGAAAGTGATTACAATTTAATGATCAAACTGAAGGGGTAGTACATGATAAAAGATTAATCATTATAGCTTATAGTTAATTTTAGATTACAGTTTCTTCAAGGCATGGTCCTCAATTTATTAACTGATGGTGCAACACATTTTGCTTTAGAACATGCAGCAGTGTCAATGATAGAAGCTGCCAATGTGACCTATATAACCAAACATGAAATTACACCAATCAGAATTTACACAGGTAGTTACAGGAAACCCTATAAGTATACAAGAATTATTCCAAAACTATAGGGAAATATGAACATACTGGGCTGTGTTTTTGTACAAGAGAAGATTGAGAAATTACATTATGAAGGTCTCTGGCATAATTAAGGGGTTTGAAAGGGTAGACCCAAAGAACCCATGGGAAAATCTAAAACTGCAAGCCATAAATAGAAGAGTGATTAGGAAAGGGATGCAAGGATACACTGAACAACTGCATAACACAGGACAAAGGTGCCGCACCGGCTTTTCCCAGAGGCAGACACCGAGGCAAATATCATCTACTGCTGGAGAACCATCAACAGTGAAAGTTGCCCTCTGGACCATCAAAACTCAATTGTTGTCTAAGGTCCATCTGAGGGACATACTGAAACTGGACGCAGCCACGGCAAACACTCTGTGAGGAAGTGTCAAGGTTTAAGGGCCTCACCCCCACCCCTCACTGCATACTAAGTGGTTGGAAACTGTTCAAAACCTGTAAACTATTTGTTCGAGGGTTGTATACAAATAACTTAAATTGTGCTGACATTAAGTGATTGGAATAGCGTGACTTGCGATGATAATATTGACTTAAATTTCTATATTATGCACAACTGAAATTTTTAAGACTGAAGTACATTTGAAATATATATTAAAAATTCAGTGAGGAATACAGGACAAAATTCTCTACCCAGACTGGTGAATAAGTGAAACAGGTGTCAAGTAGTTGAGGTGATTAACACGGATGCATTTAAAAGACAAGAGACATGAACACACCAAGGAGAAAGTTGCAGATGGATATATTGATAGGGTGAGGTAATGCAAGGTAGGAGTGAGCTCATGCAGTGGATGAGCACCAACAGTTGTAAGCTCAATGCAGTTCAATACAGTTTCTGGGTTGCCATCTGATTTTTTTTTCCCAGGAGTTGCAGGTTTCACTCCTTCACTGCTCAATCCTTCAAATGGCATTATCTTGCCATCTGATCAGTTTAGCCTCCTGCACTAAACTTCAGCAAATTTAAAATAAGTCCCCTGCAACTCATACATGTACCTTGCTTTGTAACCACTTTACTCAGCTGCATCTCACAGAACCATTCGATTAAATGTGCACAAAATGTCAGAGCTCCAGTTTCTGAGAGGACATTTGATTGAAGAAATCACAGCAGAAGTAATTAAATTCTGACCAACTATAAAACATCACTTGACTGAAGGAAAGGCATTGACATTTTAGACAAATGCATAAGCACTTTGAGGTCAAATCCTGCTTTCACTTGCGGCAAATAACAGTTGGGTGAAAGCCTATTTGGAAATTACCTGTCTTGGTAAGCTAACATGTTAACGAGCAAAGAAAATTATGCACTTACATGGCATTTTTCATGGCCCTTTTAGGGCATTGTAAAATACCAGTGAAGTACTTCTGAATTTCAGTGTCTGTGATAATGAAGGAAGCACATCAGCCTATTTACAAAGGAGACACAAAAGGCTGATTCAGGGTTTCAACCCGAAATGTCGACAAATCATTTCCCCGACAGATGCTCCTTGACCCAGAGTTCCTCCAGCAGATTGTTTGTTGTTGTCTATTTACTAAAGCAAGGTCTGACAAAAAAAAATCAACATACAGTACATAAGATCAGAAAATCTGTTAAGTTGTAGATATTGGCAAGTTCCTGGCCAACATATATCCCTCATTCAATGTCTTCTCAAAATAGCAGATGATTCATCTGTTCAAACAGTTCAAAAAATGTCAAAGGTTCAGCTACGTACAGAGATGGAATGGTCTATATCGATATTGGTGGGAAGAATATGTATCATATAGGATAATTCTATTTTTGTTGCATCAAAATAATTACTTTAAGATTCAAGTTCAAATCATAATGAAGAGAAAATTGATGCTATGGACCTATGGAATTTTAACTAGATGAGTCTCAGGAGGCTGAATTTCACAGGATTTATGAGAGTATTCTCCACAAGGACCAAAACCAGGGTGAGGGTTGAATCACAATGCAGCATGATCCCAGATCTGCTGAATACGCTACTTTAATCTGGTATTGTGTATATTACTTGAACTTCATATATAAAAAGAAAGCGGCATTAACCGTCTTTGTGAATCACACAAAGCACCTCCTAGCTGTAGCAATGTGACAAATATACCCACTCTTGAGAATGGTGAGGTTAAATCACATAATTTATCAATTTTTTCTCTCCATTGGTGAGGGGAAATTTAGAACGTTAAAGAAAAAGGACAAGGATAAGGTGCAGGATAGTGAAATGGATGATAACAAGAGTCTATCAGAAAGAGACACAAGGTTATACTTCCAATTGAAGGCGGAGCTGGGAAAAAGTTAGTAAAAGCAAAAACTGAAGGCTTCTTATCTAAATGTACACAATATCCTTAAGTAGATAAATTAATGACATGAAAAGAAATAAGTGGGTACAAATTAATATACATTACTGCAAAGTGACCAAAAATATACAAAATTCTCATGGCGTTTGTCAGGGTAAAGGCACCTCCCCAGGTCTCTAGATCTTGGGGTCAGAATCTCAAAGTAAGGGTTTGGCCTCAGGGACAGAAATAAAACTTTAAACTCAGGGAGTTGTAACTCTGGAATTCTCTTTCCAAGAGTGGATATTAAGGAAATGGGAAGGAATAGTGTGTGAAAGTGGTACTAAGGTAAAAGACCAGCCACAATCTTATTAAATGGGGGAATGGACACAAGGAGCCAAACGGCAACTCCCCCTCTTCATGTTCTTACATAAACAATAAATCACCTCTTCTGAAAGGCTGTTTATCTATAATCACCATTTCATATGGTCTCCAGAGTACATATTCTTCCCACTTCCAGACAATTTTCACTACAAGTTACAAAGCAGTTACAAGTTGTCAACTTGTAACCGCTGTATCTATTATGCATCATGGTTGCATAATGGGGCACAGACTTTCATGAAACCTTTTTACTACACAGATAAAGTTCCCATCTGCTTTACCTGCAGCATTTATGATCTCTCCCTGGCTCGGCTAGAAAATACAGAGCAGCTGTAAATAATGAGATATCAGACATGTTTGCCATCTATTACATTTCACAGCCTGCTACATCCTGTTAAAATCTGCCTCAAAATGTTCATGGGACATAACTGATGCAAAAATTAACCCCACTTGTCAGCTGCAAAAATAACTACGGAGCAACCTAAATTGAATTCAATCAGTTGAGTTTTCTATTTGTCCATCAATCCATTAGTTAGGTATGCGAGGCATTTTTAAACTTCTCAACAAACAAAAATTTGTCCTTTTAGAATCAACTGGATTCTGAAAACTCAAATAGTTGGTATGCATTTCATTCCTCCTTTGATGTTTTGCCAAAAAAAATGGTCATATCTATCAAAAAAGTGCAAGATCTTTCAACTTTTGAGGCTCATCACTCTGAACTCAAACCCTATCAGAGTTCATTTTCCCACTTTGCTGAAAACTTCAACCCCCGAAACTCCTGTCTGCATCTTTTTTAAAATCATATTTCATCCAAGAGGACACTTTCAATTGTGATTTAGGTCCATAAATTAATTATGGAAAGGAGATGTGTCCTGCAGCAATAAACCTTCTGAAGTGGGAGGTGATAAGCAGGAAGAGCTGAAAGCATAAAGCAGTCAGATACTTGGGCTCCATCGCTTTAAGTTTCAGATTCCAAATTCAACTTGAATGTATCAGTGAAACCTTGTGCATTTTAGTCTCAGCTGAGTACTTCCAAGTCTTTTGTTTTAAAATATGCAAAACTGAGTATTAGGTTCACTAAACAGAACAGAAAATAAAGCATTGTTATTAAGTGTATGGCAATTCCAGCAATTTCCTCAGGGTCTTGACATCCTGTCTTGAAACTAATTTATAAAGTTTGCACTCACCTCCTATCAATTTTCTTTCTTCTCCTGCTCATAGCGATCAGCTCTCAGGGGCTTGCTTTAACAGGTAACTATTGACCTATTGATTTTTCATCATGAGTTTTGTCTTTTTATTTCCTTGAGCATCACTATTTTCATGTAATATTTCCATTTACTTCTTCGTCACCATTTACTGCATCTCTCTTCACTGCATTATTCACGATCTATCTTCTACATTCTGTTCCGTCCACCTTTTCAGTTTTACATTTGTCAGTTATACTCTCAATCTATTTCTTAATATTCTGCTCTGCTCTTTCTGCCACATTGAAGCTTTCCTACTCAGAACAGCACACTACACATACAGTATGTAAAATGATAACTCAGCATTTTACATTGTTCCAATATAATTAGCCACAAGACATCCTATTAAAGTGCAACACTGAACAGAGAAAAATGCAAACATATGGTCATAGTAATGCAACTAAATGTAGATGTATGATGTAAATAGAATTCATGCAAGGAAGCAAGTTATTATGGAGAAAATACATTAGTTAGACAAATGACATAATTCATCATGTAGTACTCATGAGCAATGCACCTCTATCGACTTTGTGTATCTGAGCTCCAACGCGTGAAGGGTTAGCATTCTTTGGCTTTGATTCTATACAGCAAATGTTAAACAAATGAAACTCCAAGGGAAAATAGATTCCTCCCATTCTGCTCCAGGGTCTCACTATTCAAAATCTTTCTCTGTGGCTGTTCACATATCTAAAGCCAGCTGTGCCTGAAAAGCTGAAGTCCTTTAATTTTTACGCTAGTTCATATCAGAGACTGCTACACTCAGATATCATTGCTTGACGCTAATGCTGTGTTGTGTGAAACTGATCCCAAAATCCTGATCAGAAGTTGTAAAACCTAAAACCTACCTGCAAATCTCAGATCATCATTCCCAATGCTCACTTTTTTGTTTCTTTACTTGCTATTTATTTCAATGGTTCCTTTTCTTATTTTCCACACAAGGAACACACTGCAGAAATGTTCTATCCACAACACCAACATGAATTTCAAACACTGTTTCTCACCCATCAGTGCAGTGACCCTGTGTTCACTACATATGGGAAAAGAAATTTATTTAAAACCAAATGAAATAGAGTGTGAAGTGAGCTCATCCAACCTATTATGTTTTTAGCACCAAGTGGGAATTCTTCACATTCCTCAACACAAAATAACTCTTCTGATAATTCATTGTGTGCTGCGTTTCTACATGATTTGAAAGCAGTTATAAATTTCAAACTTTGAATCAAGCAGGATAGTACATCACTTGTGTCAAGATCAGACATTGTGGGAATGCTTTATTATGTCAGCTACTTCCCACCTCATCTCCCACAAGGAATCTGTTCCATTCCCCCATTTTCTCCTTGTACAGTTTCCAAAACGTCTACAATTTAACTGAAACAAAGGTTCCCTGTCACTGTGGTGAAAGGCTCTTTGACTACGTCCATTCCATTTCAATGAACAGATCAAGTGGCCAGATCAAATGCCAAATAGAATTCAATTGACAGAAACGTGAGGCCACATGTGAGGGCAGACAAGGGGAGGAAGTACTTGATAAATGGTTGGGGAATGAGGAGTGGGAGGGAGGGCAATCATGTCCATGGTTCTCCTAAGGAAAAAGGACAGGTATACAAGATGCATAAGAATGCATTCAAGGTACTTTTTCCAAGTAATACAATGAGCTCATGCCTGAACTGTTTAAAGCACTAGGTTAGACCAAAGCTAGCACAGCGTACATTTCACCACATGACAGAAAGTTAGCGATGCCACTACAAATGATGTGAAATGTTTGCAGGCCTTAAGAATTTTAGTTTGAGGAGACATTGACTAAGGCTGTTTTCTATGGATCAAAAGAGGCTGAAGTGGGATTTACAAAATGTTGCCAGTGCTAAAGAATTTTAGTTTGAGGAAGGATTGACCAGGTTAGGATAGTTTTCTTTGGATCAGCAGAGGATGAAGTGGAATTTAATTGAGGTGTGTAAAAGTATGAGAAGCCCAGATTGAACGGATATAAAGGGCCTATTTCCCCAAGTTGAGAGGCCATAGCAAAATAGTAATGTTTGATAAAATGAAGTGCGGGAGTTGTGCTGAAGTGTTCCATTTGATGCACAAAGATGTGAAAGAACTATGGAGCATCTTAAGTGCATTTGAAATGGCACAGAATATTAAACAACTGAAGACACAAGAGACTGCAGATCATGGAATCTGGAGCAAAATAAAACAAACTGCTGGACAAACTCAGGTGGTCAGCTAGCATCCGTGGAGGCAAAGGAATGGTCAATGCTTTGGGTCAAGAGCCAGCATCAGGACTGAGTGTGTTGAGGGAAGCTAGCCTACTGGTCCGTTTGGGTACTCTCTCCCTTTGCTCACCATTTCCATCCCCTCCGCCTCACCGCGATTTGTCACCTCTCCCCTCCTCCCCAATTACCTTGATTTGTTACCCTCCCCCACCTGGTTTCATCTGTCATCACCCACACACCTATCCACCTCAGTTTCTTCTCTCTTGGCCTACCTTTCCTATCCTCTCCCCCACCTGGTCACTTCTGTTCATCATCTCTCCCTTATCTGGTTCCACTTCTCACTTCCAGCCTCTGTCTCTCTGCCTTCCCCCTCCCCTCCCTCCACCTGCCCTTTTTTTCCCCTTTATCCGTTTCCACTTATCACTCACCATCTCAAAACACCCCCTCCCTGTCCTGGTTCCATCTGCCTAATATCCAACACCTCGCCTAGTTCCACTAATCACCTACCAGCCCCTACCTCACCCCTCCCTCTTACCTCTTTATTCTGGTTACCTTCCCTCTACACTCTCAGTCCTGAAGCACAGTCTCGACCACCCCTTTGCCTCACAGATGCTACTTGACCTGCTGAGTTCCTCCAGCAGTTTGTTATTAAACCACTGGTGTCAGCTACCTAAACATCCAGTCTTCACCACTCCAAGTACCTTCACCAAATTCCATGTCCCATCGCGTAGCTAAAAAATTATTAGGATTAGGGAATAAGGTAAAGTGGCCTGATTCATGAAACACCTCCCCATGGTTCAACCTCCCTTCCAACTTTGCACACATGATGTATTCTTTATTTAAAATACTATCTCCATTGCTGGCATCATACATTCAACATTCTCAGTGACATTTTTCTGCTCCAACAGAATATTTACAAAGATTGCATTTACAAGAGCTAGTTTTCCATCTGAGTACTATACTAGTTCCCAAAACATAATACTTGGAAGCCTTTATATTCAAACCACCAGACCAAGACTATTGGCTCAAGTCCAGTGAAACATGTTCACTGTATATGGTTCTGATTGTCACAAGAGTGTTTCTGTTCAAAAAACTAATCTCCTGGCTGTTAAGATATCTTGAAAACATCCACAATCTCAAGTCATTTAAAAATTAACCTCAGGGATTGGCACTGTACTGGACTCATTCCCCTTACACTGCCAGTTTCTCTAATAAAGTGAGCATCATTTCAATTTCTTTGAGGTCATAATGGGCTCTGGATCGCAGTGAGTTGGCTTTTGGCCTGATAGACCCATTCTTGTTGCTGCAAAGACTGAGCTTACCACCATGCACAAGGCACCTCAGCAAGTCGGTTTCATCACAGCAGAAAACATAAACATGTCTTGCTGTAGTAAACTTTGGCAGTTAAAATGACGAGGATGCTGGCTGCTTTCTAAAGCACCACGAGTTGTAAATTAATGTACCCGGAAAAAAAAAAATCAACATTTAACTACAATACTATCTAAGCATGAAAATAATTTGAAAATAAGTCAGTTAAGGCAGGAAACAGCATAGGCTAACTTCCTTACATCCACAGATAATAACTCAAACATAATTAGTTCATATTCTTGATGTTTAATTGCTAAGCTCTATAATAAACTTCCTTTCATTTAAGTGAAGTGACTTGTAAAATGGAACAGCAGCTCGGCCATTGAAGGAAGACGAAATCTTAAACTCAGAGCAATGCCATTCCCTGACCTGAAGACACTCATTCATGTTCATCCATTTTGAAAACATTTCACAGTGGTTTACTGTGCCATAAATCTCTGATCAATTTCAGCTTCCATTCCTCACAATGTCACTGCTCTTTACATCCTCTTTTCTCCCCCTGAGGGGAAGAAGGTCAAAGGAGAGAACAGGAATTGGGAAGCACTTAAAATCTGCCCGTGTGTTTTATGCATGCGGACAATATTTCAGGTTGATAAAAAGTTATTAACAAATCTGATCAGCATTGTATTGAATACAAGCAGACAATTTTAAAAGAGTTAATGGTCTCCTGCACATAAACACTGCAATATTTTAACAATGCAAAAGACTACCTTGAGCACGGCTTGAACATTATTTTCTGCTGGGCTCAAACATAATTCAATGCTGATCACAGCTCTGGAATCAATCTACAGTCCTGAATTTTGCAGGGAAAAGCCAACATTTCTCCACATAACTGTCAGCAACTTTGGGATTTCTTTACAATCTGAAGCTGCAATTTGCTGTGGTTAATTTTCACAAATGTCCTCCTCAAATGAGGCCAACATTGTGGTGGGGAATTACAACTGCCCACCATTTACTGTTTGGAATCAACACCAACCTCCTGCAAAGGTTGGGTGGACATTAGGGAAAACTAACAGAGGAGCGTGCTGCAGATGACCTGACTAACATTTTTTTTTAATTCTGACTGCTTATTTGCTTTTAAAAGCATTTAAGTGTCTTAAATTCATAAAATTTTAACAGTTTTTAAAATTCATCAGTTTGAATAGTTTTCAATAGTCTTCAAATGTTTGAGTGTCAAGTCTTGCACACTTTGTCCACTGAAAGCACTCTCACAGTGAGGGAGAGCAGATTTGTGGGTTGCAGGGAGGGGCTGTTGAGAGTGGTTGAGGGAGGGATGGAGTTGGAAGTCAATACACCACGTCAACCACGGGCTCTAGCTTTTGATCTGAGGATAGGCAAGGGGTTAGTGCTGACTTGACACACAATTGGAAGGAATATTGTTGATGCTAGCGATCAGGAGGTCAATGGAGAGAGCATCTGAATGTCGTTATATGTTCTTTGTAACAATTTAATGTGGTTTTCAATACTTTTGGAATATTAGAAATATTCGTAAGTTTGGAAAGCTTTGACAGCTGGCTAAACAAGAGGTAAGACTGATTGTTTTCAGCAGTCTTGTGGAGTTGGGGTTGGGGTTGATGTGATGGTTGTGTCTGGACTTGAACTGCGATTTACGTACAGTCTTTCTGCTGACCGCAAAATCCAGGTAACCATCATTTTCTTTCTGTCTCTACATCTTAAAGCTCTGAAGACTGACCCAAGTAGCTTATTTTTGGGATACAAATTGCTGCCGAAATGATAAGCAATTCAGCAATGATCATCATTGGCTTCTGTTTCTAACAGATGCTCTTTTCTTAAGAAGAGAACTAAACAACCGCAGATGCTGGAATCTAGATGAAAAACACGATGATGCTGGAGGAACTCAGCATGCCAGGCAGCATGTTCTGTTCTTAACATCTTTTGTGAATATACAACATTGCCAGCAATCTGAGATGCTATGGCTGGTTTAAGGCAGGGACCCAACTCAGTGACAAGCGAAACCTTGCAATGCCATTTTACGTTGCCATGTGTCATAAGTGACTGGAGTAGTTGAATTTTCCATCACGATGAAACACAAACCATACAAGCAATAAACAGTGGAAATACATGCCAGATTTATAGCATCTCTCAAAAGATTAGCTGTGCACAAATTGCCTTACATTTAGGTTGGTAAACAGGCAGCATACAATTAGCACAAATATGCCACGTAAAATAAATAGTCAAGAAAGAAAAAGGTGAATATTATTTTAATATTACAAAAATAAACTATTGCATGTTAATTTGTTTATATATGCCCAATGTACTGTAGCACAAAGTATAACCTTGTAAAAATTCATTTACAAGGGAATGCACCTTAAACGGGATTATTTCAAAAGTGAATTTCAGTTTACTTAAAAAAAATTAGTTTTGTTTTTAATTTTTGGGTGTGGTCAGTTAGATAAAGCATGGAAATACAATGAATTAGAGCAATCCTCTCCCCAAAATTCTCTATCCTGTGCTTTCAGAAATACTTTGATGTTAAGGTCATTCCAGAGATTTTATGCATTAAGAAAATTAATTTTCAACCAGAAATGAATTTGGCAAATCTTTTCAATGTAGACCAATGTCCCTTTAATATATCTTATACTTTTGCAGAACCAACAAGGCTGTCCACACAATCTTCTGAGCGGGAAAAAAGTCAACAAAAATACATTTATATAGCACCTTTCCCTGCCATTTCAGAACAGCCTAAAACACTTTATTGACTACAGTATTTTGAGCCATTAGTGAAGGCAAGTAAAGTTTGCACAACTAACTTTCGTGAATAATATCTATTAATCGTCTTTTTTGATATTGGTTGAGGGTTAAATATTGACCCAGACACAAGGAATGATACCTTTTTTTGCCTGAAGATAAGTGTCATTTGCACCTATCCTTTGAGTTCCACTGAACTCAGGGTAAGAGTCTCCAGAGCAACACAACCCTGAATACTTCTAAAAATGTTCATTAAAACCGAACAAGTGGCATAAATAAAATAATGTAAATACAAAAACAAATAATATGACATAAAATATTAAATAAAATTACTGAAGATATATTTTAATATACCACAAACTGTTGTACACTTTTATGTCCTCTGTATTGTGTACCTCACAAAGCTTGAAGTTTTACGTCCAGGCCAAGATAGCGTGGACGTGGAGAGGATGTTTCCAACTTTGGGAGAGTCTAGGACCAGAGGGCACAGCCTCAGAATAGAAGGACGTTCCTTTAGAACAGAGTTGAGGAGGAATTTCTTTAGCCAGAAGGTGGTGAATCTGTGGAATTCATTGCCACAGACAGCTGTGGAGACCAAGTCATTGGGTATAGTCAAAGCAGAGGTTGATAGGTTCTTGATTAGTAAGGGCATCAAAGGTTATGGGAAGAAGGCAGGAGAATGGGGTCGAGAGGGATAGATAGATCAGCCGTGATCGAATGGTGGAACAGACTCGATGGGCCAAATGGCCTAGTTCTGCTTCTACGTATTATGGTCTCACGTCTTATGAAGCTGTAACTATAATGCATAGCATATAATCATACGCAGTTCCCTCTCACTCTGTGGAGATGAGCAATTTCAGGTGCAGTTTCCTTGCAAGTAATGTTTATACTTTTAATTTTACTTGTTCTTTAACTCTATATTAATTTGGGTGGAACTCATCCTAATACTCACTCAGAATGTGTTACAGTTCCGTCTACATCTGCAAGTTGCCCAAGTTTGTCCTTAATATACGATCCAAAAATCACACTTGTGGCAATTTGTTTGATGTACCCTTCCCTTTTGATTGTACTAATCTTGACCTGATTGCCTGCTTCAAGACCATCAACTGCCTGAAATAGGAATGCTTGATGTCCAACCATTAGCACAACAAAGATACTTTGAAGAAGAAAAAGATCGTCAACGTACTTTTCCCTTCTTCTTTACACACTCAAATGTCTGTTGAGGACTGGGTGGTCACACCAGAGCCAGCTTCGTATCTGTCGGTGATACCATCACAGCAGACAGTCAAGAAAAGCTTGTACTTATATAATCGAATTCTCCAGGATTTCCTTTCAGCAGCGGCACTAGGTTCCCCACAGCATTTTGGGATGGGAATTTCAGTCACTCATTGGTCACCGTTGGCTTACCATGAGTTAAGAATTTTTGTTGAACGTAACTTACTATAATAGAGACACAAGAAATTCTGCAGATGCTGGAGGAACTCAGCAGGTCAGGCAGCATCTATGGAGGGAAATAAACAGTCGACGTGTCGGGCCGAGACCCTTCATCAGGACTGGAAAGGAAGAGGGCAGAAGCCAGAATAAGAAGGTGGGGGGAGGGGGAGGAGCACAAGCAGGCAGGGGATAGGTGAGTTCAGGTGATAGGCGAGTTCAGGTGATAGGCGAGTCCAGGTGAGAGGGGCAAGGTAGGTGGGTGGGGGAGAGGGGAAAGATGTAATAAGCTGAGAGGTGATAGGTAGAAAAGGAAAAGGGCAGGACGAGGAGGAATCCGGCAGGAGAGGGCAGTGGACCATGGAATAAAAAGGCTGGAGGAGGGGAGCCCCTCCTGTGAAAGCAACCAGGGCTTGAATTTAGTGTCTCATTCAACAGTACAGCACTTCCAATATAGCACCACCTAATTAAGACACTAAGCGTTAGCCAAGATTTGTTTCTCAGGTTTCAGAAGTGAGATTGGAGTCTGCGGAAGGTACAGTAGCACCCTACTCTATAAATTGATGCATTGATACCATATATTATTAAAGGCATTCAATCTATTCGTGTTACCCAGCTTCAAGTAACACAATGTAAATCTTGCAAAAGAAGCTTGCAAAGAAATCGAATGATGCCAATTTTTAAATTAAGGACCTACCGCAGAAGGTTCTTGATTAAAAAAAAGTGTACGTGACCCAAAATGATGGGCAGAACTTTGCTTTGTGAGTTCTGCCATTAAGACCAGTACATTGAAATCAGGTTGCTGAGGGAGACTTGGATGGTGATGCAGTGTATTGGGTGAGAGTGATGGTGAAAGGGGTGATGCAAGGGAGTTGGGAAAGTACATTGACTAAAGGGAACTAAGCTGAGGCAGACGTTCAATGCCAGACTTCAGGGTCTGAGAACTACTTTGGTAGGTACCCTTTAAGGCGATGCTGAAATAGGACTCACAGTTGCAGTGGGAGGATCTGCTTGAATGCTTGACCTGCGCCATTGACAAGTCACACATCTGTCAATCACAATGGCAGAAGCAGAGTTCAGGCCTGTGAGCCAATGGATGCCGCCTCACCTCTCTACACTTCAGAAGCACGTCAAAGGAATGGAAAATCCAGAAGGGAACATCTCAAACTTTGGGGAATTTTCACTGAGTCCACAGTTTTCCTTTTCTTGTATATTTTTTGTTAATGAAATTGGACCTTATAGCTCACAAACACAGTATTCTCCAACTCTTAAACCGTTACTTCATACACAACTTGGCTGCCAGAGAACAGAAAAACTAGTCACATTGAACATTTCACGATTTGCAGACAATATTTTAAACAGGGAAACATACAGGACACAGGTCTCCTAAATGAAAGGATGTGATGTTTATTGTAATGTATATACGAGATCTTATTCCTCATGCATTAGTTCCAACAATATATTGAATTACTGTGAAATATGGAAAACTGCTGAATCACATGCACCTTGTTTTTCTACTCCCTCCACTACCCTGCACTGCACATATGTCAAACATCCATCACACATTCAGATGTCCTTTCTCTAACACAGATTTCTGATTAATCTCTTGCATTTCATGCAGGTTATGCAAGAGATGGTTTTGTTTAAATACAAGACTGCTCCCCGGGAATTTTCTTCCCTTCAGCTTGGGTAGTTTTCATATTATAGTTTTTTCCAGAGAAAACTGTCACAAGAATAGTTGGAAAAATCAAAATATCTGACAAAAACAGGTTTCTATTCTGACCTAAAGGACACTTTCGTTGGACATCCGTACGCATACTGGAAGGGAAAGACTGAACATGTTAGGTCTATTTTCTCCGATAAAAGGCAAAATTATATTCTGGAATGATCCGATAAAAGGTCTTTGACATTTATATATTTTGATAGAGATGCAGCTGAGGCCACAGTAAAAGTGTAGGAAAATAGCTATTTAAAGGGAAGCTTAAGAAACATGGAGGCATCAAAAAAATAGACAAATTAATCCTCTGCTGCATTCACAAAATACTACTGAAATCCAGAAGCACAGTTCAGACTCAAGTATTATACACCACATGGGTAATGCACAAAACAGAATGAATATGGTAGCAAAGTGCTTCATTTACTGGACGAGCATCCTGATGCCTGGAATACTAATCTAAAGAAATGAGCAGAAATTCCTCCAGTGACAGAATTTAAACTCATGTAATCACATGTCCTCAGCCCTCTACTCTACTCCCTATACACTCACGACCGCGTCGCCAGATTCTGCTCTAACTCCATCTACAAGTTTGCAGAGGATATCACCTTAGTGGGCCATATCTCAAAGAGTTGGAGTACAGGAAGGAGATAGACAGCTTAGTGGCATGGTTTCACGACAAGAATCTTTGCCTCAATGTCAGCAAAACAAAAGAGCTGGTCATCGACTTCAGGAAGAGGGGTGGTGCACGTGCTCCTGTCTACTTCAACAGTGCTGAGGTCAAAAGGGTTGAGAGCTTCGAATTCCTCAGAGTGAACATCATGAATAGCCTGTCCCAGTCTAACCAAGTAGATGCCATTGCCAAGAAAGCTCACCAGAGCCTCTACTTCTTCAGGAGTCTAAAGAAATTTGGCATGTCCCTGTTGACCCTCACCAATTTTTAATCGATGCAGCATAGAAAGCATCTTATCTGGATGCATCATGGCTTGGTTTGGCAACTACTCTGCCTGGGACCGCAAAAAACTGCAGAGAGTTGTGGACGCAGCCCAGCACATCATTGAAACCGGCATTCCCTCCGCGGACAGTCTACGCTTCGCACTGCCTCAGTAAAGCAGCCAACGTAATCAAAGACCCCACCCACCCCGGACCTTCTCTCTTCTCCCCTCTCCCATCGGGCAGAAGATACAAAAGCCTGAAAGCACATACCACCAGGCTCAAGGACAGCTTCTATCCCGCCGTTATAAGTCTATTGAATGGTTCCCTGGTACGATAAGATGGACTCTTGACCACGCAATCTACCTTGTTATGGCCTTGCACCTTATTGTCCACCTGCACTGCACTTCCTCTGTAGCTGTGATACTTTATTCTGCACTCTGCATTGTTTTACCTCGTACTACCTCGACGCACTGTGTAATGAATTGACCTGTAGGAACAGTATGCAAGACAAGTTTTTCACTGTACCCCGGTACATGTGACAATAAAAAAAGCAATTCCAATAAATTTGAAACAAAAAGCTTATGTCAATAATAGTGACCATAAAACTGTGGGATTGTTGTTAAAAATCCATTTATTTCACTCATGGTCCTTCAGGATGGAATCCAGCTGCCCTTCCACACTCTCTAGATTCACCAATGTGATTGAATCTTAAATTTAGGGGCAATTAGGGATGGGCAATAAATATTGGCAAAGCCCACATTCCATAAGCAGATCAAAAAACAAGAGAATGAATTTGTACCCTTAAATAGCAGAGAAGAGAAAGTCTGTAATATTCTCTCTCGTCAGACCAGACTTTGAAATATGGTGTCCCAGTTCTGCTCAGCAAGACTAAAGTGGGCTAGTTCTGTTCATCAATCCAGTCAGTTGCCACACATTTAATAAACATATCTGAACAGGAATTCCCAAACATTGTCTACTGCGGAATGTTGGTTAACTCACTGGAGAGGTGACACGAACAGCTGAAAAATATTCAGTTTTACTTTTTCCTCAAGGAACATGCAACCTTTCACCGAAGGTGAGGATTGGACAGATTGCAAGCTCTTGCACTGCCCTGTACCAGCCCCACCACCACTGCCTCAAAGATAAGACAAATGGAAAAGATAAGCTTGCAGGAAAGCAGAATATAGGAAGTGCAACAACACAAGAGTTGGAGTCAAACTCTCAGGAGATATTAAGAGAAAGAAAGAAAATAGTGAGACAGAGATTAATGGTTGGCATAGCTACCTCTAAGTAAGTGAAAATGTGTACCAGGTCATGCCCCAATCCCATTGGTGGCTGCTTGCTCATGACTGACGATGGGCCACACCTGCTGCTCTTTCCTAATGATGAACCTGGGAGTGAGATTAATGACCATGAGCAAGTGAATATAATACAGTTCTCAGAACCACCCATTGTCCTGAATTCCCTTCCAATATCAAACAGTAAAGATGCTGCAGCATTTGAGTGAAAGCTACACAAGTACAGAAGGGAGAAAAGGTATGAATGGATTATTAAAAGAGTGAGATGAAATAACGTGGGAGCTGTCTCGAAGGAGGATATGCCACAGGCATGGATCCGTCGAGACAAACGGTCAGTTTTTTTTGTGTTGTAAATTCCATGCAAACAAGGTAAACCTGGCACTGGTATGCTGGAGGGACATGTGAATCACACAAGAAATGCAGACACAGTCTCCTTGTCATTTGCGATACAGAAGAAAATATCGACTATGTGTCAACAGTCCAAAATAACAATTATTCCTAGTTTCAATCTAGTTGTCAAGGATAGGCTGACATTATTGAATTCTTGAGACATGTTCAACATAGCAATGATACAACGTGCACAGTTTCCTATCCCACACTACCTAATTCTGACATATCATGTCATTGTCATGCAGCATAGAAACAGGCCCTTTGGCCCACTGGGTCCATGCCAGCCAACAAACACCCATTTAAGTAATCCCTTATTTTATTCTTTGCACTTTCCCGTCAACTCCCCCTCTGATTCTACACTTGCCTATACACGAGGAGCAATTTACATCGGCCAGCTATCCAACGACCGAGAAAATGAGAGCACCTGGAGGAAACCCATGCAGTCGCAGAGAGAATAGACAAACTCCACACAGATAGCATCTAAGGTCAGGATCGAATTTGGGGGTCACTGGAGTTGTATGGCAGCAACTCTATCAGATGTGCCCCTGTGCCTCCCCAAGCCTTAAACTCGATTTGTGCAGTTCTTAAACTTGCTTCCTGCTCTGCTTCCTGTGCTCCAAATATTTAATACCATGCAGTGCCCATTTTAAATCAATAAAACGTGGAACTGGATTCAGCAATCTAAGAATCAAAAGTGAGTGGAATATATACCGAGGCAGGCTCTAGCTCAGATCCTTTTAATTTTCGTAATTCTAGTGTGTGGCTTCACTTAAAATGCTAATTTGTCTTTTTTGCATTTAGATACTGATTGAACTGTAATATACATATAATGTGTTCTCTTTCATGCAGCTTTAGAAGTAAAATGATACTGGCACAGCCCCAAATCTATGTTCTTCTCATGTTTTTAATCCATTCATGTTCAGCAGACAAGGGGGAAATTGACCTATTTTCTGATTAATACAAACACCGGTAACTTATAAACTCAAGTAGTAATTTCAACATTAAAATATTGATATAAAAAGTTGGTGATTTCTAATTTCAGCTACATTAACAATGAATCTTTGTACACTTTTCATTCTGCCAAAGGAATTTTTTTTTGCAAAGTACTTGCCTCCCAGAAGCCCTGTACACAAGTTAAAAGAAAATTAATGTAAATGTTGGAGGTAAACAGATCACACTGTGAAGCAATAACGTACAAAAGCATTGTTCCTGTAATCTGGACCTTCATGCAGAAGGTCATGAGACAGAAGGCAACTTGGAAAAACTTTACAACCTGTGCTGGTATCATTCATTGCTTTAAGTTAACTTTATTAGCACATCTGATGAAATACTACTTTCAGCTCTGGATGGCCATATTTTTTCTGCCTGCTCAAGAGGAGAAATGTTTGGGAGTTAGAGCCAATATTTGAGGAAGTATACACTATTTAGATAGAAGAAAAAAAAATTCATCATTTTCTAGAATTAGTGAAAAACGTAAGAATCCCAAGTCAAACCTGATTTGCTACGAGGCTACATGAAGAAAAAGATACAATGGCATCTGATCCAAAGCACTCCTGCATCAATAAATTATTTCTGTTGGCTGCTCTGGCCAATCGGTGATGTAAGCTCATATAGTGATAAATTTGGAAGTTATGGGAAAAAAAGGCAATAGATTAACCAGAATGTTGCTTGTGTTTACTGAAATTCAGCTTGTTTTTATATGAAACGAAACATGCTTCACTCAGGATCATTTCACAAAGCGAAACAAAAAAAAAATGTGCAACTGAGCAAAGCTTTCGCAATTTGCAAAGTGCATTAAAGAAATGGACAAATATGCCCCCATGCTTACATACATTTAACATCCCCATTAAGGACCATTGTGGAGATTGATTTCAAGGAAAGCACCCTCTGGTGCACACGCTGAGCAATTGCCTGTGCCTTTAAAGACCTGTACTGCAGAATATTCTGCCATATACTTAATATACTGTCATTCCAGGACTAAGTTAAGGAAAGGCTGGTGAAATATCAAGAAAACCTCTCAATATCAAGTACCATCTCTGAGAAATTGAAAAAAGGGGTCAGAAGCTCTGTGATTCTGATAAGTCACAGAAAATAATCCAAAACCAGATTAGGCAAAATTGGGCTCCAAGCGACACAGATACAAAAGGAAAGCTAAATAGAAGCTTCAAACGTGGGATTTCTATGGCACATCAACTTTAGACAGTACTAAAAAATGCTTTAAACTATTAATAACCATTACGTACAAGCAGCTCAGTTAAATTATAGAAATACTGCCTTTTAGGATGAGTGTGCTGTAAATAGCAGAAAACTCACTGCTGTGCAATATGTGCCAGAGTGCTTAAAGATTGAGGCTTATGATTTATCATGCATCTGAATGTACTGGAAGGAACTGTATATTTTTTTCCTGCAATTGTAATGATGAAGAGAGTTGAGAAAATGAAAGTTAATGGGCCATAATTCACTGCAGCAGGACGATTGTGAGCATTTCCCTTCAGGGAGGCATCCCCTTGTATATTTTGGATTTTTATGTCTTTTGTATGACAAGTTGCTGAAATGCGAGCAAACAGAGTCACCACATTGCATAACAGGAATCTAAGACCGTTGCATTTTTGCAGAGTCCATACATCTGATTAGCTAAAGTGAAATACAATGCACAGTTCTTCAAAGCTACCCTTATTGCTTTTCAGTCAATGAAGCACTGCTGAGAAGTAGTCACCATTACAAAGTACAGAAGACAGCAGTCAGTTTGCCCAGAGCAAGCTCCCAAAAATGTCTTCATGACCAAATAATCTGGTTTAGGAATTCTGAATTAAGGGACAAATATTGGTCAGTGTATTTCTATAACTTCCCTGCAATTTTTCAATGGGTTCAGTTATATTTACCAGAAACAGCATTGAGAATCATAGTTTTACCTCTCACTCAAGAGACAGTGCCTCCAACAGAGCAACACTCTTAACAGATCAGTGCCTGGGTGTCAGGGATATTTGTTGTTCAAATGTCTGGAGCAAAACGTGAATTCACAACCTTCTGACTGAGAGAAGAGAATGCTGCCGACTGATCCATAACCATGCGAACAGGGTAAAACAATCATGTTTCTCTTTAGCCAGTCAGATTGACGAACTCTGAATAAATACCACCAGCTGTCTCCAGTGAGCTTTGCAACTGAACTGCCATGTGAAGTGCCCCATTGTGAGCTGAGCAGCCCTTCAGATGGCATCTGAATGGACAACGCAAATTAGAAGAACAAGACCTCATATTCCACGGTAGTCTACAACTCAACGGTGTGAACACTGAATTTTCCAATTTCAGGTCACCCTGACCTCCTGCATTCCCTTCTCTCTCTCCTTCCCATCCAGCTTCGGTCCTCCCATTTCTGTTCCCGTTCTCACACCTCACCTCCTCCAGACCCCCCAACACCCATTTCCATTCACCTACTTCCCACACATTCCCATACCGGATCCCCTCCCCTATCTGGTTCCATTGCCCTTCTCTCCTTAAATGGTTCCCATTGTCATCTTCCTTACTAACCAGATGCCACCACTTGTAGCCTTATGTTCCTGCTCATCACGCTTCAGCTGCCCTCTCCCCCTGCAACCTCTGCTTCCCCCAGCTGAATCCTTTTGCCCATCATTCCTCATCTCTCCTCAATCCACCTATCAGCCCCTTGTCTCACCCCTCCTCCTCATCCGGCTATCTTCCCTCCCAGCCTCAAATGCAGGGTCTCGACCTGGAACATTGACAATTCCTCTTCCCACCCCCACAGATGCTGCTCGACCCACTGAGTTCCTCCAGTGGTTTGTGTTGTGTGTTCCAGCATCTGCAGTCTCTTGTTTCTCCATACAACTCAAGTTGTGTTCCAAGTGTATTTTTCATGGATTTATGATAGGAAGATTTGGAACGTGCGCCGCACGGTGATTGATGCCATTAAATGCACAACCAATTTTAAACTCATATCAGACAAATCTCATTGCCCGTAAGATTGACTGGAGGTGATAACAACTTACATATTGTGAAAATGATGTTTAGATGTGAAAGGACAAAATCTGACTTTGTGTGAGAGCTTGGTACATATCCTCCAAGTAATTATAGCCACTTCATGCCATTTAATACTGATACAGGTAACAAGATTCCTTTTGGCAAAGCTAGTGGAGCAAGTTAACAGGCAGCTTGTAGACTTCTGTATTTTTCTGTCTCATACTTCTGGCTTCAGTACCATTTACATATGAATAATAGTGAGTTCCATTCTCCTCACCATTATTTTGACAACAAATTCTGGGCCATGATGTTTTACTGGATACTTGGCACTGAGCTGAGTGGTATTAATCAGCTTGCTCGACCTACGATGCATTGCACAGAGAGCTCTGTAACCCTAAGATAAATGAAGCAGCTCGCACAACTACACTTGCACATGCAAAGAAGAAGTGAATAAAAAATGTAGTGTCATTGAATTTCCAAAACTGGAAAATTTCATGAATTTGATCAGAGTTTGAATCACTTGTCAATTAGAGAGTCCTTTATAAAGCTCCAGGGAATAAATGACACAGAAAATTTATGCACACTCTAAAATAGAGAGCAGCAACTACAATCTGAGAGGGTTTTGGTTTTTTTTAAAACTATAGCAGTAACCATATCTGTCCTTTGGCCAAAAGCTCTGACAGAAAGAAGAAAAGGGCTTCACATCCTGTGCTGTAGTAATAAAAATTGTTTCATTTTCTCTTCATGCCAAGGAGCAAAGAGATGTGAAGGTCATCCACAGTAAGCGTTAAAGCTAACTAATTAATATCAGTCATTAGTACCAATACACACAAGTATTATTTCAGGCAGTAACCTGTCATACAATTCATGCGCTATGAATGCCGCCAACCATAAAATGCCTATTGCATTGTGGTGACTAATGTATGGATACTCAAACATTGGGAGGTTGGAACAAAAGCGGATGTAAGAATCACGTGAGATTTTCAGCAATGTAGAACAAAACTACCTCAAAACAGCTGGGATGTAGCAGAATGAGCTTTGTTAACTCAAACAACAAGAAACACCACACAATATCTGTTTGCACAATAATTAACTTGCATTTATCCAGTCGATCCTCATGATCTTCCAAAGCACTTCACGACCACTGTATTACTTTTGAAGTCTACTTACCATTGTCAGACAGACAGCAACAGCCTCTTTTGGCTTGGGAAGGAAAACGAGTGAAACAGATGGAATTATTCATGTTGCTGCACTAAAATAGACAAATCACATCCAGGAACAAATAGCATGAAATTGCTTCCCCGCATTAGTACAGAAAAAGGTTATCTATGTTTCTGGAAACACTGTGGCTTGAGGGAAGTATAAACTGCATTGAAATACTGTGTTGGGACTAGAAATCATACTGTGATTTAAAAAAAGCTCAAGAACCTTGAGTAGTTGACTGAGGTAATGATGGTAGCTCCTGTAGCCAATTTTGTACCTTGAGAAGTAAAAGCTATGTTTTTGTGATTAAGCCCAGACAGATGAGATGAGAATCTGCATTAACCTTTTTCAGCAAATGCTAGGAAGGCAAGACATTGGTATTGTGCCTCGCATGAGATTTCCCCCAAATGGAGACAGATTAAAATCTGGTTTAGTGCAGAACAACAACAGTTTGCATTTACAGTGCACTGCCAATTTAGTCAGATTACATGGCACTTCACAGAAGAATAGTCAATCTAATTTGGCACGAGGCTACATAATGAGGCGCTAGGGCTGATACAGGTAGGCTTTTAGGAACGTTCTCAAGGAACAGGGAGAAGCTAAGATGTTTAGTGAGGGAATTCAGTTCATTGAGGTCAAAATCACTGAGTACATGGCCACTAATGGAAGAGTTCTGGAACCAAAGTTGGAGGAGTGCAATGATTGTGAATGACTGAAAGTTACCACGTAGTCGATCGTAGGGATCTGAAAGGATGAAAACATTAAACATGAGGAATTGACATATTGTGAGTACATATACTGTACATGTTATATACATGAGCTGATGATAGAAATTGGGAGGCCATTGAAACACACAAAAGCAAACCAATGACAAATGGCTGTGAAAAGACAGAGAAAGATACATGGGCAAGTATCTTCCACAATCTGGTGCACAACATTGTAAACCACCAGATTTCAAGTTTTCTAACTATACACTCAAAGTCAGGCCATGCTTTTCTCATTATGTAAATTGTAGACATTCTGAAGTTCAGATGTGCTTTAAGTGAATAAATGGAATAAAAATGTAAAACATCCTTTGAAAAGGAGAAATGGATGACAAAAATTCTTGTCAGGATTTGCAAATGAAAACACTGGATTAACTCACCATTGAGATATTTTGGTTCAGACAAATATCACATCCAGCAATAAGGAAAGCCTTTGCTCTGAGTTAATGCAAAGCTTTTCCATGTCGAAAGTATCTTGACTGGTTGCATCATGGCCTGATATGGAAATTCTAATGCACAGGAACGCAAGAGGCTGCAGAGTAGTGGACACAGTCCGGTCTAGCATTGGCACAACCCTCTCCACCACTGACAGCATCTACAGGGGGTGTCGCCTCAAGAAGGCGACATCTATCATCAAAGATCCCCACCATCTGGATCGTGCCCTCTTCTTACTGCTACTATCAGGCAGGAGGTACAGAAGTCTGAAGTCCCACACCACCAGGTTCAGGAACAATTATTTCCCTCCATGGATGCTGCCTGACCTGCTGAGTTCCTCCAGCATTTTTTGTATATTGCTTCAGATCCCAGCATCTGCAGAACGTTTTGTGTCTCCACTTTCCTACAACCATCAGGTTCTTGAACCCACCTGCACAACCCTAACCCTACCTCAGCAATGGAACATTACAGACCACCTCTTGCAGTACCATTGACTTGTCTTCAATTGTGTCTTTGTTCTTTTCTGCACTGTTGTCTTTTTTCCCCCCACTGGAGAGTATCATTTTATTATAATTTATTTTCTGTGCATTGTCTCTACTTACATGCCTGTGATGCTGCTGCAAGGAAATGTTTCATTGTATTGTACCTTACCATACTTCTGCACATGACAACAAACTCGGCTTCACGACGTCAATCGGACACAGTTTACAAGAGGGTTGCCAAGCAGTTTCTGAACTTTCCAGTGACTTATTCTTCACATAAATATCAACATTTTTAGGATTTCCCAATACCTCTTTTATTTCACATGACACAAACACACAAGAGACTGCACGTAATACACACACGTCACCAAAGGTAGACTGTGTAATGCAATCATTGCTTTGTGATGTTAATGCATTTCCTTTTCAAGACTGTGCAGTTCTGAGCATTCTGACCATCTTGGGTGTGGTAAATAAAGCAGCCGTTGTTCTACATTCTATAACAGTGAGTTTGTCTCACAAATCACGCACCTTGAAGGCTTTACTGTTTTTTTTAGACTGGACGTTCCGTCAGCTTGAACAAGGACTGGGAAGTTGCAAACATGGTTGCCCTGCTTGGTGTTTCAGAGCACCACGTTTGGGGTAAAACTATGCACAACTCCAGCAATGAACGATGACTAGACTCTGCTAACACGATCAAGCAGAACTGTAAACAGAATGCATAATCTGTCAAGAAAAGATAGAGCAAAAGCATTGCACGTGGAATGAAATATATGTGGTAATTTGTTGCGCGCCCATCAGTAATAGAGTTAGCCAAGTTGGATCTCTTTACATATCACCACTGAATTTTCAGATGTGATACGCAAAGGAAAAAAATTGCTTCACCTTTTAAGTTCATAATGCCTCAAGATGTTACAAAATAACACAGAAAAGGAAATTCAGGTACAAAGGATTATATGGATATACAATGGATTAATGGACTACTCAAGGGTTATACAGCACAGAAACAGGTCCCTCGGCCCAACTCATCCATGCCCAGCAAGATGACTATCTGCACTAAGATAGTTGAAGGGTTGTATTCTGAGTGGAGGTCAGTGACCAGTGGTGTACCTCAGGGATCTGTACTAGGACCCTTACTATTTGTGATTTTTATAAGTGACCTGGATGAGGAAGTGGAGGGGTGGGTAAGTTTGCGGATGACACGAAGGTTAGGGGTGTCGTGGATAGTTTGGAGGGCTGTCAGAGGTTACGGAGGGATATAGATAGGATGCAGAGTTGGGCTGAGAAGTGGCAGATGCAGTTCAACCCAGATAAGTGTGAAGTGGTTCATTTTGGTAGGTCAAATATGATGGCAGAGTATAGTCTTAATGTTAGGACTCTTGGCAGTGTGGAGGATCAGAGGGATCTTGGGGTCCGAGTCTATAGGACGCTCAAAGCGGCTGCACAGGTTGACTCTGTGGTTAAGGCGGCATATGGTGTATTGTCCTTCATCAATCGGGGAATTGAATTTAGGAGCTGAGAGGTATTGTTGCAGCTATATAGGACCCTGGTCAGACCCCACTTGGAGTGAGTATTGTGCTCAATTCTGGTCGCCTCACTACAGGAAAGATGTGGAAGCCATAGAGAGGGTGCAGAGGAGATTTACAAGGATGCTTCCAGGAATGCGGAGCGTGCCTCATGAAAACAGGTTGAGGGAACTCGGCCTTTTCTCCTTGGAGAGACGGAGGATGAGGGGGGACCTGATTGAGGTGTACAAGATGATGAGAGGTATTGATAGGGTAGATAGTCAGAGGCTTTTCCCCAGGGCTGAATTGGTGGCCACAAGAGGACATAGGTTTAAGGTGCTGGGGAGTAGATATAGAGGAGGTGTCAGGGGTAAGTTTTTTTTACTCAGAGTGGTGAGTGTGGAATGGGCTGCCAGAAATGATGGTGGAGGCTGATACGATAGGGTCTTTCAAGAGACTGTTAGATAGGTATATGGAGCTGAGTAAAATAGAGGGCTATGGGTAAGCCTAGTAATTTCTAGGGTAGGGACATGTTCGGCACAGCTTTGTGGGCCAAAGGGCCTGAATTGTGCTGTAATTGTTCTATGTTCTAATCCCATTTGCCTGTGTTTGGCCCATATCCTTCTGTGACTTTCCTATCCGTGTACCTGTCCAAATGTCTTTTAAACACTGTAATTATTTATCACCCCTTCTGAAAACTCACTCCATATATCCACTACCCTCCACGTCAAAGTCTTGCCCTTCAGATCCCCTTTAAATCTTTGCCCTCTCACCTTAAATCTATGCCCTCCAGTTTGAGAACCCCTCCCTTGAGAAAAAGACCGTGACTATTTGTGTGTTACCTCATGGAGGCCTCAGCCTGACTCATGCCTCTTCAATATATTTGCCATGGTGCTGTAGGTCATTCAAGAATGGAACTAAGGGAGTGAAGGAAAGGAAAAACTTCTGAACTTTTCATGACCTCAATATGTCTCAAACACTTTTTGAAGTGTAGTCATTTATTCATGTGAGCACAATGATAAAAGCAAAAATTTTAAATTAAAATGAAAGAGAGTCATGGAAATGACATTGAGGTAAATAGTGATGGATGGTGGGAAGGAAAGGAATGCAGTGATACAGCATCTTTCATGAATGACTCAGAACTCCAGCATCCAGCTAAAGACATATGAAAAAGGACCAGGACTAAATCATGGAGCTATTTGAACCTGGTTGTTCTTTTACCTCAACTCATGTCCCTGCCTTATCTTCATATTTCTTGAATCCAAAATGTCCACAAATTTATTAATCTTAACTGTACTCAACAACTGACCTTTTACAGTTGTCAGGTTGGAGAATTCCAAAGATTCACAACACACTGAATTTATTCTCGTTTTGGACTTCAATGGCCAATCCCTTTTCAACAAACTAGAGTTCTTGTCTCTCCAGCCAGAAAAAATAACTTCAGCATCTAACCTGTCAAATCCTCTGAAATTTTCTACATTTCATTGACATCTTCTTTCATTCTTCTAAACTCCAGAGAATATAGGTTGTTTCTAAACAATCTTTTTTTCCCTGCTAACAACCAGCAATCAATCCAGTGGAGCAAAAAAAACTGCAGGAACTCTGAATAAGAGAAAATGTTGGAGGCACTCAACAGATCAGACAGCATGAATGGGGTGAGAAACAGGGAGAGCATTTCAGGTCAAGGAGCCTTCGTCAGAACTAGACAAGTGTCTTAAATTGAAAAGATGGAGAAAGGGAGACGTGGAGAGAACCAGTGGAACATCTGTGACAGAGTGCAGGCCAAAGTTGTCAAGGGATCTTCTTTTTTTTAAAAAGATATAAAACCCAGGCAGTTAAAGACAGAAGAAGAAGAGAAACACATTGAAACATAAAGGTGCAGCCATATTCCTTATCCTTGCACACTGAATGAAGGGGTTCTGCATAGTATCACCTGATCTGTGTTTGGTTTCTCCAATATCGCAGAAACCACATTGCATTTAAAATGATTGTTATCTTGACAACTTCAGCCTGCATCGTATGATAGACATTCCCACTGTTCTCTCCATCCCTCTCTTTCTGCGCAACTTAAACCACGCCTGTTTTCTCACTTTCCCGGTTCTGATACAAAGTCATTGACCTGAAATGTTGACTGTTTCTTTCCCTATGGATATTGCTTGACCCAAGTGCTTCAAACATTTTCTGTTTTTGTATTAATGAATATGTTTAGTGAATCTTTGTTATAAGCCCTCTGAGACAAGTATATCCTTCCTTATGGAAACCAACACAATATTTTGGCTGAGATCTAATCAAAACCCCGTATCATTGCTCTTCAAAATAATAACAACATCTTTCCCTCTCTCACTTTGCATCCTGAGAGATTTTCATATTTCCTTTGCACAACACTTCATTTGCTGTAAGCATTAAAAATGTTGTTACTACTGCCTTATCAGGAAATACGACAATCAAACTGCACGCAGCAAGATCCCACAAGCAACAGGAATTTATGTCATTTGAGAATTAAACAATGGCGAAGAGAACTCCCTTATCCTTCAGAATATACCAAACATTTTTTTTCCCCCCACAGCCACTTTAAAGAATAGATCAGCTTCAAATTAGCAGAAGCCTTCACGGATGAATCTGTAAGAATGCAGTGATGACTCGATAGCCCACTGAGGTGCCAACTGAAACCACATGCTCTTCATTCCTTTGAACCTACCATCTTATGACTCAGAGATGACAGTCCTACACTAAACTAAAGCTGAAACCTGAAAACACTGCAGGATGAAAGCCCAAAGCTCAATTTTTTATGTTGCTACTAATTAACATATCTCAATCGATATGCTCTCATCATACAGGGTATCGTAATTTGGCAAATGGATTGGTGCTGCAATATTCTGTATCACAACAATATGGTCTCAAATAAGTATTGCTGCTGACTTATCCCACGTATGTCAGCAAAGAAATCAGGAAGTGGTGGTGTAAAAAAAAAGTTGCAATGAAGTAAACCTGTGGCTTGAAAGAAAAACTACAAAGCAAATTGTCTGAGGGTCCTCTTGCTTACCTCCATGCAACCAGTTGGAGCATCACTAATAAAGCTTTCAAACCAAGGCCTTCACCGCCAGTTAAAATGCATAGTTTGGGACATCCTCAAAAACTTCAGAGGATAATTACAAGCCAATAGTACAAACACAAATCAGTTCGACAGAACTGCTCCATCATTGTGCCAAAAGCATGGCTGAATGTCGTGCAGAAACAGACTGAAGTTTAAGGATAATAATGGGAGCATCTGAGCCAGTTTCAGAGTTAGACTTCAGCTCTCAAGCCTGTGCAGGTAGCAGCAAATTTCACACTCCTCAGGTGTCTTTTGAGAGTTGCTGAAACTCATAACATTACAGAAAATTAACGGCGCAGAAAGAAACCATTCAGCCTATTACGTTCGTGACCATTAAGAGCTCTCTAATCCAATCTCGCCTCCGGCACTCGACCCATAGCCCTGCAGGTCACAGCTCTTCAAGTACACATAAAGGTACATAATAAGTGTGGTAAGAATTTCTACTGCTACTGAATGAAAAGCTGTTTCCTTCCACCAATTCCGTTAATTCTATTACTCCAGGGTTTTGACCCCTGAGCGAAGAGAAATAGGACAATTTATTCCACCTCTTTTTCTCAATTTTACACATCTTAATTGAGCCTCTCCTTAGCCATCTGTTCGAAAGAAACTAACCCCAGTCTCTCATCTTTCATCACTGCTACAATTTTCCATTCTGAGCAACATCTTCACAAATCTCCTCTGCAACTTCTCCAGTGGAATCAGACGTTTCCTAAGCGATTCTTCATTTTTTTCTTCTATAAGCTACTGCATTATATTTCATAATACATTTTTAAAAAGAAAAAACTACTCTGAAAAACACTATGTCGAAGAAATGCTTGGATGTTCGTTCAAACAACTGTGACCTGCAGGACTACTGAACTTGTGCTGGAAGGTGGGATGAGGCTGGGAAACACGTCATCAACAAGCATGGACACAATGTGCCAAATACACCCCTTCAGTGAAGTAAACTTTCTGTTGATTAGAGGGTAATTTTTACTTCCATTGCTTGAATTCAAGAAGGGGAGAAAAAAAAAATCAGAGCATTCCTATAATGGGCCATTGACCTGCCAGCATTATACCTGGTTAGGCACAGTGAAAAGAACATGACTGTATTGTTCATAAAGAGGCAAAGAATGAGGGATGGAAATTAAATAAACTGTTCTCTGTGGGTGACACTGCATGGCACATATTGCAACTTGGCTGACTGCATATTTGATTGAGATTTTTCAGACCATGGCATTATGTTTTCAGGAAGCCAATGCCCTTTATGAGAAGGCAAATAAATTCAGAACAAATGTACTGAGCTGGATCAAGCTCTGATGTGACTGGCACATCCATTTGAAATCATTGTCCATCCACCCTCCAACATTCAGTGAGTCTTCAACTTCTGCATCTGTTTATTGCAAATCTGAAGTTGGAAACATGCTAGAAGTCAGTGCTCAGCGATGATTCCAATTTTTATATGGCTGAGGAACAGACATTACATCCAAACTCCGTCAGTCACGGCTGACCTTCAAGCAGTGACCCCATTCAATGTATGGAGTCGCTCAATTTTGGGAAAAGATTTTTTTTGTTTCATTTTACATTTAACTTTTAGATTGCATATAGCTTTTTACATCAATTTAATGTATTTTAACTATTTTTCAATAATTTTTGTTCTTTAATTATTAAAATCCAATATCAGGCACATTTAAAATGACTGAAAAAGCCTTTGACAGGAGCAGGTTCACTGCTCGTGGATTGCTGGATAATCGCAGATAGGCTGCAGAGTGGAAATCTTCAATACGATGGAGGTAGGAGCAGCCACAGGATTAGCCCAGGGTCCAAGTGTAGGAGGGCAGTCAGATCGAGTACAATCCAACCCACTAGGCTGGTATAGTGGCGGGGGGGGCGCATGGGTGGGGTGGTGAAAGATCACAAGGTAAAGTTGACAATAGTAATCAGCTCAACCACAATCTTATTCAAAGGGACAGCAGGCTTAAGGAGGACCATGGGCTGTTTGTACCCCTTATATGAATGTGCGTGTGTATGTTCTGAAAAAAGGCTCGGAACATGAAATATATTTAGCTTTCCAGTAAGAAATGAGCAAAAACACACTGACTGTCGATATTCAATTTTTCCGATCTAAACAAGTTCCAGATTTCCATGAGCCACTTGCAGTCCAGGGTTTACTGACTGACATCCACCCACTGCATCTGTCTCTCCACTCTGATGCTGGCATTCAAAGACAGAGCTCAGTCTTGCTGAGATCTGCTTGCATCAAGATGGAGAATCTGGCTATCGAATTCCGTGCCAGCCAGACGTGGTTTAGGATCGAAGCATCACTTATTTCAACAGAGATCCTTGGCCAGGATAATGGTGAAGGTACATGCATCTTATTACACTTCAGTTTTGCTTTTTCATAAGAATATGTGGATGCTTCAATGCATTTTATTGAACTGTTTTATTGTTTAATTTGTCTACCTTTTCTGGAATTACTTGAATCACTGTGCAGATCAGCTGGCGGGAGTACTTGCAGACTTTTTTAACCTCTTCCTGCTTCACCCTGAGGTATCCACCTGCTTTAAGAAAACCACCATCATCCCGATACCGAAGAAAAACAAGGTAATGTTCCTTAATGACTGTCATCCGGTGGCTCCGACATCCACCATCATGAAGCGCTTCGAGAGGCTGGTCAAGACACGCATTAACTCCAGCCTCCCAGACAACCTTGACCCACTGCAATTCACCTACCGCCGAAACAGGTCTACAGCAGACGCCATCTCCTTGGCCCTTCACTCATCTCTGGAACATCCGGACAGTAAAGACAACTACATCAGACTATTGTTTATTGACTCCAGCTCCAGCTTCAATACTATAATTCCAAGCAAACTCATCACCAGACTCCAAGACCTAGGACTCGATACCTCCCTTTGCAACTGGATCTTTCACTTCCTGACCAGCAGACCGCAATCAGTAAGAACAGACAGCAACACCTCTGCCACAATTATTCTCAAAGTTGGTGCCCCAAAAGGCTGTGTCCTCAACCCCTTACTCTACTCCCTTTACGCTCACGACTGGGTGGCTAGATTCTGCTCTAACACCATCTACAAGTTTGCGGATGATACCACCATTGTAGGCCGTATCTCAAACAGCAAGGAGTTGGAGTACAGAAAGGAGATAGAGAGCTTAGTGGAATGGTGTCATGACAATAACCTTTCCCTCAATGTCAACAAAACAAAAGAGCTGGTCATTGACTTCAGGAAAGCAGGCAGTGTATATGCACTTGTCTACATCAATGGTGCTGAGGTCGAGAGGGTTGAGAGCTTCAAGTTCCTGGGAGTGAACCTCACCAACAGCCTGTCCTGGTCAAATCACGTAGATGCACAGCCAAGAAAGCTCACCAGTGCCTCAGCTTCCTCAAGAGGCTAAAGAAATTTGGTTTGTCCCCTATGACTCTCACCAACTTTTACCAATGCACCGTAGAAAGCATCCTATCTGGATGTAACGCGGCTTGGTACGGCAACTGCTCTGCCCAGGACTGCAAGAAATTGCAGAGAGTTGTGGACGCAGCCCAGCGTATCACGGACACCAGCCTCCCCTCCTTGGACTCCGTCTTTACCTCTCGTTGTCTTGGTGAAGCAGCCAGCATAATCAAAGACCCCACGCACCCGAGTCATTCTCTCCTCTTCCATCGGGTAGAAGATACAGGAGCCTGAGGGCACGTACCACCAGACTTAAGGACAGCTTCTACCCCACTGTGATAAGACTATTGAACAGTTCCCTTATACAATGAGATGGACTATGACCTCACGATCTACCTTGTTGTGACCTTGCACCTTATTGCACTGCACTTCCTCTGTAGCTGTGACACTTTACTCTGTACCGTTATTGTTTTTACCTGTACTACCTCAATGCACTCTGTACTAACTCAATGTAACTGCACTGTGTAATGAACTGACCTGTATGATCGGTATGCAAGTTTTTCGCTGTACCTCGGTACAAATGACAATAATAAACCAATACCACCGTATTTCAAATAACGATGAGTCAGAGTACAGGAAGGAGATAGAGAGCTTAGTGACATGGAGTCATGACAAGAACCTTTCCCTGAATGTCAACAAAACAGAAGAGCTGGTCATTGACTTCAGGAAGGGGGACAGTGCACATGCTCCTGTCTACATCAATGGTGCTGAGGTCTAAGGGTTGAGAGCTTCAAGTTCCTAGGAGTGAACATCACCAATAGCTTGTCCTGGTCCAACCACGTAGACACCATGGCTAAGAAAGCTCACTAGCACCTCTACTTCTTCAGAAGGCTAAAGAAATTTGGCATATCCCCATTGACCCTCACCACTGTTTAATCGATGCACCATAGAAAGCATCCTATCTGGATGCATCATGGCTTGGCACGGCAACTGCTCTGCCGGTGACCACAAGAAACTGCGGAGAGTTGTGGACACAGCTCAGCACACCACAGAAACCAGCCTCCCCTCCATGGACTCTGTTTACACTTCTCGCTACCTCGGTAAAGCAGCCAGCATAATCAAAGGCCCCACCCATTCTCTCTTCTCCCCTCTCCCATTGGGTAGAAGATATAAGAGCCTGAAAGTATGTACCACCAAGCTCAGAGACAGCTTCTGTCCCATTGTGACAAGACTATTGAATGGTCCCCTAGTACGATAAGATGGACTCAACCTCACAATCTACCTTGTTACGACATTGCACCTTATTGTCCACCTGCACTCTGTGACTGTAACACTTAATTCTGCATTCTGTTATTGTTTTACCTTGTACTACCTTAATGTACTGTGTAATGAATTGATCTGTATGAACAGTATGCCAGACAAGTTTTTCCACTGTACCTTGGTACATGTGACAATAATAAACCAATTCCAATCTTTATTGTTCATCGATGACTTCAAAGACATGTAAAATCCACACATTGAAAAGCCTCAGTTTTGACAGGAGGCAAAGTTCTGCCTCTGGTCTGCCTCCCGTTATCAGCTGTCAGAGCATGCTGGGCACCAGCTTCCAGCAATGGGCTGAGAGACCTCACTGCCCAACCCCTGGGTGTGGAAGGTCTGTGAGACTGGCTCGGGTGAGTGGGAGTGGGCAAGGACATTGGGTTGTGACTCTGGGCAGTGGCGTGGATTCCACATGACCTGGCCTCATTATGCCAGGTCCTAATAGCAATTCCTTTTGTAATAAAAGAGTTAAATATTAAGTGTTACATTTGTTTCACACAGCAAATGAAAGAAAAACCAGATAATCCTTTTTCCTGGATTGTTGATCAAATAGCACCAGATAACTCCTATCCAGCTCCTATCACAACCGTAAGAGGTCACGCACAGAGTGATACAGGTAATGTAGCCAAGGTATAAGAGCCAACTTATTGGAAATAACTCTTCTTTGTTTAATTGTGCCATGAATGCCTTACCTTTGCTCGATCAACAAGTTGGGACTTCAATCTAATATTTCATCTACTGCCAACCTCTCTCTCAGTACTTGCCCACTGTTCCACAGTTCCTATATGTACAAATCATCAGTGGGTTTTTAATCATGACCCTCGGGCTCAGAAGTGAGTGCTTTGAAATGTGACATTATGTATAAGGTGGGCAGAAATACTGCTACAAATGCAGCATTTCCCAAGGAAATTATTCTAGGCCTGGATGTACCACATTCATGTCCTGACCTCCTTCCTCAGTCCCTATATTAGGAATACAGTGGAAAACCTGCTGATTTCAAAAAAAATATTGCGTATGTTGGCAGAGTAACAAAGAGATAACCACTGCAATAAGGCCTTCAGTAAATATCACTTCTTATCGCTTCCAGTTGAACATTAAATATTTCCATTGCTTTTCTCTCAACCACCTACTCAGTTGATCATTGAGAATGTTTCTCACTCTTATAGTTTAAATCTATTAAAATGCTTTTGTTAATTTAAATTAGAGAGGACAAGAGAATGTTATTCATTCTATAGGTGGAGCATTGCCATTTATTACATGGCCAACATGAAACATATACAAAGGTCATTAGTAGATCTAATGGTAGAATTCATCAGAAATTTGATTACGACAATGACACCACCAAGTTTACTGCAAAGCCAATAATACAGAATTGAAATTGAGCTGTTCACCTGCACGAGTCCCTTAATTCTATTCAGCTGCTGTAAAATATGAATAAATTTATTGATGGCTGATCAAGATAAATAAAAAACAGCCAAATGTTTTGGTAGAACATCAACACAGCAGCAAATTGCATTGCATTTATATATACTTGTTAAGGTGACAGGGCAGCACGTGCTAGCTTCCTGCAGATGGCCCAGGCAGCTCAGCACATGTGGTATTGCGCATGGTAAAATAGCCCTTACATCATTCAGCCTTTCCTTCATGAAGGATGGAGATCACAGGGAAAATGAGCTGCAACTGGATTGGGGTTGGGCATGATGAAAGAGGGAGGAGGAAGAAGATTATTCGGGTGGCGGAAGAGGTGAAGGGAGTATCCCTTCTGTGGAGGTGATCAGGATTTGATAAATAATGGTTGGGGGTTCAGCTGCAGACACAATGTGTGAGGTACAGAGGGTGGTGGCTGGGTATTGATGCCAAACAGACATTCATTCTTATACTTGTGGTCAGGAAAAGGGTTTATGTAGGAAATAGTAAACTCGCACTGGTGCAACAAAGCATTTTTTTTCCTGGAGTTAGGAGTAAGGCCATGTCAGCAGTAGCTCTAACAGTATTTGACCCTACAGTAATACACAAAAAGTGCTGGAGGTCAGGCAGCATCCATGGAGGGAAATGAACAGTCAATGTCTTGGGCCGAGACCAGTCATCAGTACTCAGTAGATTCCAGCATCTTCAGAATTTCTTGTGTCTTTGCTCCAACAGTGGAAGGCAGAGTAGAGGGAGTTCAATTCCTCTCTCTGCCATCCCTCACAGGTGAAATAAAGTGAACGGTTTGAATTCTAAGAAATGCAAGAACTTAATAAAAGGTGCTCTTGTTCTACAATTTCCTTGGTTTATATTCCCCTTCAATGGTATCAGTTGTGCCAATGTATTTTCCTTTGTTTCCTTTGAAAACAAGTTCCACATATGCATTTTTTTTCCTAATTTGGGCTCGGTATCAATAATATATTTGGGTAAAAATATTCATTTGTAAAGAGCTGACATCTATAATTATTCACATAAGAAGAACGAGCCCATTGCAATTAACTTGAAGAAATATTGACTCACTGTGCACTCACTTCTGTTGAATTGACTGTGCCAGAACAAAAAGGATTCAGTAGAATGTAACTGAAGCTCGAACAGTCAGCCTTGTTATGGCAATGACAGTTCTGTCTAGTATTGCCATCAATCTCACTGGAAATCATTTGGTAAAGTCACAAGAGCAAGAACATAACATTTCTCAGCAACAACCAAATAACCTTGAACTAAATAAGAATTAAAAGAGAACTCATCTATTAGTTATACCAAACTGCACCAGATTTCTTTGTGAAGATGGAATTCATTATAACATTGTCAGTTTAAGATAAAATGCCTGACATGAAACGTTAAAGGTATTCAAAAATATCCCTGCTTCATAGAGACATAATATATACTTTAATAGCGTTGATGCTATTTGCTCATGCAACTTGTAAATGACATGGTATGGACATCCAATATGCATGATCTACAACAGCTCTTGCATTTTCAATCAGGATGGGTTATGATTTATGCTAGTCCCATGGCTAGTTCTTGATGGTACATCGGATTTAAACTTCTAATTAATACATGTATCTCACACGCGGCACAGGTCCTGAGCAGCATAATAAAACATTGTACTGTTGGAATTTACAAAAAGTAGTTCTGCTGAACTGCTATAAAAAGAGCCAAATGCTTAACGAGAAACATCCCATGAATAATTACGTGGAACAATGTGCAGCTTCTGCGAGAGATGATCGCTCAGCATTTGATTGCAAACAGGTCAATTAGATGGAGCTGACTTAGATTTTGGGTGAGGAGGAGGTTGGGGAGGTCAAAGTTATGGGAATCTTCTGTTATTTTGTGAGGGGGAATAAAATCAAATGAAAGGCAGAAAAAGATAACATTTTTGAGGGGCCGGGGTTGGGGGGGTGGAGGGGGTGGTGGGTGGGTGGGGAAGGTATATGACAGGCCCAAGAATAGTGAAACACAATGGCTAAGAATTTCTGTGCTGCCTATAGAAGTATCTGCGTGAGGTGCCTACTTTGATTGCGAGATGCCACTTGGAAAGTTGGTCATTCTATTGAACTGGCCCAGCTCATAATCTGCTAACATGTCTGGGTCTGAGGTGTGAGGGCTCAAAGAGAGGACCTGGGGTGGGAAGGGATCTGGTACATTGCTGCGGTGAAGGTCGGCAACAGGTAATCATCGGTGTGAACAAATGGGGTCAGAAATGGGGGTGGCAGCTGGATCATCGGTGGGGTTGGGGTGGAAAGGAAAGAAGATTGGTGGATAGCGAGGTTAATGTTAGGGTGATTAATAAGGGGGAACCTTGTGTTGGGCAACATTTGTCAGACTGGGGACTTGCATGGGCCTAACCTATGTAGGCGTTTTTGTCGGATACATGGAACAGTCCTTGCCTCAGTCTAACTCAGCCATCTTCCTCAACTTTTTTTTCCCCCAAGTATATTGACAGTATATTGGTATTGCTTCCATACTCCCAAGGAACTCAAAGATGTCATTACTTTTTCTGCCGATTTCCACCCTGCTCTCATTGTTGTATTGTCCACCTCTACTCTTCCCTTTCCTTTCCGGATGTCTCTGTCTATGGGAATAGGTTAGTGCCAATATCCATGACAAGCCTGCAGGTAACTATCTTGACCACACTTCCTTCACTTTGCCTCCTGTCAGGACTTAATTCCATTCACCCAATTTTTCCACCTCCGTTATATCTGCTCCGACGACAAGATTTTTCTGCTCAAATGCCTCGGAGGTCTTCCTTTTTCCTTAAACATGGCTGCCTCTCCACCATACTTGACAGAGCCCTTGACCCGATCTATTTTTAACATCTCTGATCTCATCTCCGCTCTTCCCAACCAGCTCAAGGCCAGAGTTCCCTTGCTCCTCACTTCCATCCCACCAGTCTGTGTTCAGTGAAACATCTTTCACAATTTCTGCCACCTTCAACAAGATCTCCCCACCAGACATGTTTTCCTCTCCCTTCCATTTTCTGCATCCAAAGGGACCGTGGCAACTCCCTAGTCCACACGTCCATCTCCACCAGCCAGTCCGCTTCTTCCCTGCAATCAAAGGAGATCCAATACTGTTCTTTCACCTTATCCCTTGCCACCATTCAGGGACCTAAACAGTCTTCCCCAGTGAAGCAAAAATTCACTTGCATTTGTAATCTAGTGCAGTACATCAGGTGCTCATGACACGATCTCCTCTCCACTGGACAAACAAAACATAGATTTGGTGACTGCTTGGTGTGCACCTTCGTTCAGTCCACCGGGGTGACGCTGAGCTTTGTTTCACATTAATTCTCCACCTTACTCACACTCCAACCAATCTATCCGTGGTCTCCTGTGTTGTACCCATGTGTGCCAAAGGAAGCTTGAGGAAGAGCACCTCGTTGTTCATGTGGGTACATTATAGCCTTCAGGACTCTTTCTCAAACTCACCAGTTTTAGACAACTTGCTTTCTCTGTGTCAGAAGCAGCCAGTTCTGCTGTGAGGTTATCAATCTGTAACATTCTGTTTTTCTCTCTCCTGAGACACTGACTGATCTGCTGCGCATTTCCAAAATGTTCCTTTTGGTTTCATTTCTCTGCAATCGCTCTCATCCACATTTTTCAACTTTTACATGTGTCGATGTACATTCTCTTTCCCCTCAATCTATCAACCAAACTGCTTCTTAAACAGTGTACCACCACGTCAACTCTGGTCTCACTCTGTCAGATATTCTTCCCCGCCCCCCAATCCCCCATCCCAAACCCCCCCCTGCAACTTAAAATTAACTTTTCTAGTCTTGATAAGAGGTTGTTGACCTGAAATGTTAATATTGTATCTCTTCCCACAAATGCCAACTGAGTTACATTTGCTGATTTTATTTCAGTCTTCCAGCATCTGCAGTGGTACGATTCTCAGATGCAAACTGTTGTTGACCTTTCCAAAGTCTCGAGCAAAGAAAGCAATTTTCCTTCTACAGCCCAGTGTGACGAAAGACTCTGATAAACTGCCGGTCTTCAGAGATCGGGAGGACACCAGAGCAGGCTGAGGCACAGAAAAGGCCTTTGCAGACAAACAGAGAACATAGATTCAGAGGAAAACTTGATCATTGAACAAAGAGAAAATTACAGGTTTGGACTACATTGTATTTCAGCGTTTTGATTCACTGCAATTTCTTCTCATCAGATTACACACAACATTAAGGGTTGATTCAGTATTAAACTACAACCAGAGCACAGTGAAAACGTGGATATGGATTTATGTTCCTACAATATGTACACATCAGCACCTGGTTGAATACAATTATACTGCTGCACTTTATGACACAAGCACTGTAAATTATACTACTGACTGATGATTGATTTTGTTGTTGGGCATCAATAAAATGTCTGTGGTGTTCCTCTTTTTTTGGGTGTCATTCATACCCAGTCCAACCGAGTCCGATCTCCATAAATCTGTCAAGTGGGTCACAACTAAATCTTTTGTCGAATCGCTTAGCAGCAGTGTTTGACAAAAAAAAATTGCTGTTGAAAATTCTGTATTAGAGTGAGCTGTCATTTTGTTAAATTAAGGGACAGCATAGTGCATGCAGGCCATGTTTTACTTTCCAACAGAAATGAGTTGAAGGGAAAAAAATGAAGCATCATTTGCATCCTTGATGCTTTGACGTCAATAAGTAAACCAAATATATGTAACCTAAGTCTCAAATCAGAAGTGCTTGGTTGATAGAATCTCAGACTTCAGGTGAGCTACAATATTCATCGTTATATTGCAGCTGCTTCATCTCAAATTGGTGGCAAAACAAAACTTAACCACACATCTCCAGTAATTCTGTTGACAATGCTCATATGCAGCGTTCCGAACAAATGCAGATATAAATTCACCTCCAAAACGTTTCCAAAAAAAAGGCGTCAAGAACTTCAACCATTCATCGTCATTTAATCATGAACAGCTTTGAACTTTGGGATCTCTTGAATAGAACTTTCCACTTCACATTTTAGTTCAATGTGAAATAATGAAGGATGTTTCCAGGCCAAAAAGCTCAAAATGGGAGAGGAAGCAATTTACACTTCTGTAAGTAGACTGATCCAAACCACGAAGTCATAAGATAAACACAATCATGTAAAACTGTCCTTCAGGAATTCATTTTTGAATGCAATTATCTATATTCTTGGATAAAATCAAAGCAACCAGTTGGCTCTCAATCAATAACATTTTCTTTCATTCCATAGAGTGATCTCATAACGTTAATTATTATTTCCTTTCTCCAATGAAAATAAATAATGCTCAAGCTTCATTATAGGGTCCTAAACTTTGCCTAAATCTATTAGTAATGCAATAACATTATACCTCATAGGTATATGCTATTCATGTCTGAATTGCCTATAAATTGACTGGTATTATTTTTGTGTATGGAAAAATTACTATATTTTTGTGCATGTAGTTCCAAATATTTACCCCTTAACTAAAACACATTTTAAAATTAGTGATAGGACTGAACACTGGGAGAATACAGCACAGAAAATAAAACAATTGTAAAACAAGATCAATATTTAACAATCTCAAAATTGAAATGTACCACAATTAATTCTACACACTGTTCATACACCACAAAATTAAACTATATTTTATGTACATAGTTTTTTTCAACAACTACTAAAACTAATTACATAGAGTAGAGTAATTAATTAATTTTACTTTTTTTTACATTTCAGAACACAGAACAGAATAGAAATTCACAGAGATGACAAGGCAAGGAAAGATTGCTGAGAAATAAAGGACTACAGATGCTGGAATTCCAAAAATTAATGCCCATTAATCTGCAGTTGTGAGGTGATAGTTTTAGCTTACCATTACAAATCCCTCAAAGCAGCCAATGGCACTTGGTAAGAGGATCCACTCCTGACTACCCAGCTTGTACACATTGTAGATCTTGATGTGTTGAAACACTCTTCCAATTTTCGGATGAGTGGAGCTGAGACAATGCCAAAGGAGCTCAAAACCATTCAGTACAAAACAACCTGCCTGCCACCCACACACTCACCAGTGGTGTAATGCGTCTTCAGGTTATTCGATATATGGGTTGCACTCTAACTCATCCAAGAAGGTATTTCTGGAAACTATTCCCAAATCCATCATCCAGAATCATAGAATTGTTACCGCACAAGAGGAGGCCATTCAGTCCATTGAATCCATGCTATCAGTACAGTTCCATCAGTCGCATCTATCTGCTCTTTCCCCATAGTCCTGCATATCATTCATCATACTCAAAGTGAAAGAGAATGGCAACAGCTAATTTCTTCTTCCAGTCACGTACTATCCCAGATTCCACATACATCGTGATTCCTTCATTACCAAACTCCTGGAACTCCCCACAATTGTGCCAGAATTTTCACCGAACCAATAGCAGCAGTTAAAAATGGCAGCCCACCACTACCTCTTCTCAGCAATCAGAGACGGGCAACAGATGCCAACATTCCAGTGACAGCACATCCCAAGAATAAATATAAAAGAGAATGCATTTCCTTCTTGAGGTTTGTTTGAAAGAGGCAATTTCTGCACAGTTGTGGGCAGGTGATGATAGTTATCTAAATAAGCCATAGGATATAGTGATATGCAAGTACCACGTATCGGGCTTTCCTTACTGACAGAGTCAGTATCCAGTTTGAAGTTCTGAAACTGTTATTGTTAGTTGAACTTTACAGATCTTTAGCAGTATCTAAGGTATAGCCCAGGATATATTATAAGGATTCATTTGCAACCTCTGAAACTGGAAATTTTAAAAACTGGAAGAAGATTCAATTTGGCAAAATAAATCGAGTAACCATGACTGAGGAAGGCACGCTAGCATTTCTACTTTTTTTAAAAAAAAAATTTGAGGTTCAGCATGTCACCGAACATTCCAACAAACTTCCACAGATATATTGTTAAAACTATCCTGACTGGTTGCAGCATGGTCTGGTGTGGCAATTTGAATGTGCATAAATACAAGAAGTTGCAGAGAAGAGTAGGCTCAGCCCAATGCATCAAAGGGCACAGTCCTCCGCACCACCGAAAGTTTCTAGGTGAGGCCCTGCCTCAAGAAGGCAGCATCTATCATCAAAGATCCCCAGCATCTGGGCTATGCCATCTGAAGCCTGAAGTCCAACACCACCAGATTCAAGAACAACTACTTCCCTTCAACCATTCGGTTCTTGAACCAACCTGCACAACCCTAATCATGACCTCAGTATGACACCATAACCACTTTGCACCACAAGGGACTTTGTTTTCTTCTGTTCTAATTGTGTTCTTTCCTGCACAATTTTGTATAATATATAATTTATGTTTTTCTTCTGAATGGTGGTGTCTCTAATACTATGTGCCTGTGATGTTGCTGCATGTAAGTTTTTTAATTGCACCTGTACATACATGTACTTGTGCATATGACAATAAACTTGATTTGATTATAAGACATCTGGCAACAGAGAGAGGCTTTATATTTATCTTGGTTCTTCCTGATATATGTATTTCTTTAGGAGAACAATTGCTGCTGCACCTTTGCTATCAAGTGCAAAGCTTTGCGATTAGTGAATAATTGATGCTTCATCACCAGTATAATATGCCCTGGCCCAAAACATGAAGTGCAACAGGAGTATTGGACATGTTCCTACCAGTACAATACCACAACTCTGAATGAAATGTGCTCTCTCATAGGAAATGGAGTCAGCCATTTAGACCCACAGTTGATCCAGTATCAATTAAACCGAGGCTGATCTGCACATTTGCTCCGTTGACTCTTGTTTTCTTTGCTTTTGCCAGCTTTCACAACCTCGCTTAAAATAAAATCATTGCGACATCAGGTAAATTTTCCTGCAACTCATTTTAACTGGACAACACAGGGTGAAAGTGTAGTTTATATGAATGTTAAATTCAAACCAACAACAAAGAAAGGGCCTTGTACAGCACTGTGACTCAATAATTAAAAACACTTCCAAAAGAACCATCTGAAGCTCTTTATAATTTGCGTACATGACTAAATTTTATATAAAGATATCCAGTTTTAAATGAAGGCAAATATATTCAGGTTTTTTTTTAAAATGGAGGATCTCATGTTTTAACTTACAACCGTATCACCGACCAGGTAAAAATGCAACGTCCTTAATCTTGATCTGCATTCAAGAAATGCAAAACATAGAAAAACCTTCCCTCAAATTTGGAAGACTTGAGCAAATGAAAATCTTCAAGACAATAACTACATTATGGGAAAGCAAAGGGGGATCTTAGAATGAAGCAAAAACAAAGTTAATCCCAATTTAATTATTCCGAGAAATGTTTTCCACTTGACGCACATTGTACCAAAGGGTCAGCTCTTACACGTTGCCTTTCAAGTCCCAGGTTATGCAGATCCGACGGTAATTGATTTTGGATCTAATCACTTTGTGAGATTTGCAGGAAACAAACATTGATCGTCAGAAAGCGACATGGCTAACCAACATGACTCAAATCTTTGTGTTTGCAAGATAACGATTTCCCTTCAAAAATTATATTCTTTACACATCTGTGGATATCCCAGACTGTTCTGCACTATGCTATGCCTCAGGAGATTATAATTACATTTTGTTCTAATAGCAATGCATAAAATAATAATGAAAAATAAAGCCAAAAATTGGAAACCATTTGCAGATTTGCAGTGGTTGTGCTTCACAAAATATACCAATCCCACCTGCAATTTGAATTGTCAGGTTTGTCATTAATTTACTTTTCTGACGAATGGTCATTTTTTTTGCAATAAGAGCTCTCTTGTTAAAATGTAATATAAACACCAAGTTGGATGAAAATGACTTCAAATTTAAAATACGAGCCTTTTAGCAGGTTTGCATGTGTGAGTGCTATGAAGAGTTCTGAACTCAGGAGTTAATGAAATACACAAAGTGATGCATGTTTATATTGCTAAGACACACAGATTTTGCAAGTACGAAACTGGATTAATTTTAAATTGTTCTTTTGAATTGATTTGGCCTTGAATTCCCTTTGCCTTGAATTCCCAGGTCTTCCATTGGGGTGTACCAGAGTGGTGCAGATTTGATGGGGCAAAAAAAGTGTCTTTTGTCCTATTACATCATAAGCATTAATCAGGCTTATGGTTGGGGTTTGGGTGAGTGACAGAATTGCATCCCAACATTTGATGTCATGGTTGGATATGGAGGTCAAATCAGAGTGGGCACTAGCCTTTTATGCTTGTGGAGGTTGGTGGGTGGTGGGGTAGGGTGGACGGCAGGAGAAGGGACTAGGCATTGTATTAGTGTGCGCACAGAGAGGAGGAATGGGATCAGTGGCCAGGAGCCGGTGGAAAAATGTTGGTAATTAGAGGATAAGGGAGTGGGTGACTTGAGGCTTGGAGGTCACAAGGACAAATCATGGGGTTGTGGGTGAAGGAAGAAATTTCAGGATCAATGCACTTCAAATTGGGCAGGGGGTACTTCCTCCCATCACCTGGAGATCATGGATTATTGTCGGGGTTATTTCGATGGGGGCGAGGGCGAGATGCCCGAGTATGCAACACTGTGGGAATATGTCCATGTTTTTCCAGAAGTGCCCAATGACTGGAGTCCCCAGAATAACATAACCCAATTATCTGCAATCCTGCAGATAAATGCTGAAAAAAAGCAGTATTATACAAAAGAATTTTAAGTTAAATATCCCTTCTTTTGAAGAACTATGCACGGAATATCTTTCCCTCAAAGAGTTTGCAGAGAATATGCTCACAGTTCATACAAAATTTTCACTGTAGATCCACTGTAAACACAATCTATGTAACCTCTGACAAACAAATTTGTCTGTGTTAAGTGTCTCACCAACAGAACAAAAAATGTCAGGAGTCCAATGTATGGGACAAAATTACAGGAGTAAGTCAATATGCTAATTCAGGACATGACTGTGCTGGAGCATAAATAAAGTCCACCAAGGTCTCCTAACCCACATCCCTTGGCCAGTTGAACACTGGCAATTCAGCTCACAGTTATTTCAAATCTACTGGTTGCTCAGTTAAACCTCTGATGCTGCAGAAGGTCGAAGGAGGCAGTTTTAATACTGTGGCCTCCTACACATTTATCCAAAGTAAAAATCTCAACAGTTGTTGGTATTGACAATTTGAGGTACATGCAATTAAAGACATTTAATGAGATCTGGGTGTTCTAGTTTAATATTGCATGTATAATACACAGCAACATTCTACTGCTTTACCCAACTTTACACCAATCACAACCATCTGGTTGAAATGAAACTTTCTTCTACATTAAAAGAGGTACTAAGCAAATTGTCAGAGCTGTGGGGCAACAAGTCCCAGGTCCTGATGCACTTCATCCTGGAGTCCGCAGCGAGACAACTGACAGCCTTGATTCAGAAGGCTTCCACTGGATTGCAAAATAGCAGATGTAACTACTTCCTTCACAAAAAAAAAAGGGAGGCAGGAAACTAGAAGCTAGTTAGCTTAAAATCTGTCGCAGAGAAAATGTTAGAAACTATTATTAGAGATGTATTAGCAGGATACTTTGAAAAAATCAAGTTAATCAAGCAAAGGCAACATGACTTTGTGAAAGAGAAATCATGTGTGACTAATTAACTAATAAAGAATTAGCACGTGGTGTGCATTAAAGAGAACTGCTGAATGTACCACATGTTGATTTCCAGAAGGCATTTGAAAATATTGCACAGTACTCCAGGTGTGACCTCACCAGTAACGCTGCACAGTTGTAACAATACTTCTAAATTCCAACTCTTTTGCAAAGGCGGCCGATATGCTATTTGCTTTCCTGACAAGTTGCTGCTCCTGCCTTCTAACATTTTTTTGTGATTTGTGCACAAGAACATCTAGATCCCTCTGTACTTCATTCATCTGCAGCCTTTCTCCATCGAGATAAAAGTCTGCCTTTAGATTGCTCTTACCAAAATGCATGACCTTGCACTTCCCACATTAAACTCCATTTGCCAAGGTTTTACCCATTCATTCAATCTGTCTTTATTCTGCGGCAGAGTCCATATGTCCTCATTGCAACATGTTCTCCCACCTATTTTTGTGTCCTCAGCAAACTTGGGTACCTTACACCCTTCTCCCCTCCTTCAGATCATCAACATAAAAGATAGAGGGCAAAGCACTAATCCTTGGAACACTCCACTTTTTAATATCTTCCAGTCTGAAGATGACCAGCTAATTCCAATTCTCTGCCTTCGATGCAACAGCTTCAATCCATGCAAGCATACTTTCCTCATACCATGAGCTAATATCATGTGCATCAGCTTTTCATGTGGCGCCTTCTGAAAATCCAAATAACCCACATCTACTGGTTTCCATCCATCAGTTCTGCTTGTTACATTCTCAAAGAACTCGAGCAAATTTATTGAACGAGTTACCTTTCATAAACCACGTTGATCAGGTTTGATTACATTAAGCTTCTCTGAACGACTAACAATTTCCTCCTTGATTGTAGACTCCAATATCTTGCCAACAACAGATGTTAAACTGACAGACCTATACTTACCCACTTTCCTTTTGAGTAATAAAGTCACATTTGCGGATAAGGTGATACATCAAAGGTTATTGTCAAAAATAAAAACACAGTGCAGACAATATCACAATGATGTGGATGAAAGATTGGTTAGCTAAAAAGAAACACAGATTAGGCAAAAGTGGGTCTTCAGGTTGGTTAGATGTAATGAGCAGTGTGCTACAGGAATTAGTGCTGGGGCTGAATTGTTTATAATTTATATAAATGGTGAAGGCACTGAAGGTATGGTTGCTAAACCTGACAGAAAAGGTGGGTTGGGAAGTAAGTTATGAAGCAGATACAAGGAGGAATATAGACAAGTTGAGTGGGCAACGATCAGGCAAATGGAGTATAACTTGGAAAATTGAGAAACCATCCAATACAGCAAGAAAATAGAAGCAGCATGCTAGTTAAATGACGAGAGATTGCAGAGCTCCGAGATGCAGAGAGATCTGGGTGTTCTAGTGCATGACTTGCAAAAGGCTGGTATACAGGTATGGTAAGTAATTAGGAAAGCTAATAGAATATTATTGCTTATTGCTAGGAGAGTTGAACAGAAAATTCAGCAGGTTTGTTTCAGTTATATAGGACATTGGTGAGACCACATCTATAGTACTGGTCTCTTAATTTAGTAATGGGCGTTAGCATGTTGGAGCAGTGTTAAAAGGTTGACGAGACTGAAATCTGGAATGGTGGTCTTATGAGTAAAGATTGGACAGGGTAGCTTTCAATCTGCTGGAGTTTAGGAAAGTGAAAATGGATTTGACTGAAACATGAAAGATCCTGAGTGTGATAGAGTTGAGGTTACAATCAGATCCAACGTAATCTCAGAACGATGCAGCAGGCAAGAAGGTTCAAATGGCCTACGCTGCTCCTAATTTATATCTTTATCTGTCTGCATGCTCATGACATCCAAAAACTGATTGTGGAGGTGAAAGGAGGAACTTCAAAACTCACAAATACTCGATTGGTTCAGTGGCAAAATAACTTACCGGTAAATCACCTTCTAACATCATTCTACTCATATCATTACTGACATTTTAGCAAAGTGAAAGAAAATGTCTCCTTGCTGGCTTTGATACACAAGTAGGCCATCAGCGATGCATTCCCAGACACTTATCCATTAAAAGTTCTCAGCTCATGGAATTAACTTACGTTTCAATGTGGTTTTTCCTTCATCTTCAACAGGTAACAGAGCAGCACACCTTCTAATGAAAGGTCACCCACTTGATATGTTAACTCTTTCAGTTTTGCACTATTTTCCATTTCTACAAAACAGCCTACTTTAAGTTGGATCATTAAGCACAAGGATATTTAACTTCCCAAGAGATGAGAAAGTAAATTACATACCTTTAAAAGGAAAGAAAGCCTCGGCTGTCCATCCAGAGGGTGCAATAGGCTCAAACACCAATGTCACTAACTTGAAAAATTTATAGCTGTTTGAAGGTTGAGATTGGTAAACCCTCAGCAGGCGAAGGCCAACAGAAGAATAAAGCTACAATAATGATGCTATTGCACATAGACACAAGTCTAGCTGGGAATGAAGAACAGTGGTTTAAGAACTGTCGTACACGCAGAAACCAATGATTAAATTCATGTGCCTGATGCAGATCATTTGCTTGCCAAATTGCAATTCGCTGAAATACACTACACTCCTTTACTGTTAACTGCACCAAACATTTTTTTACTGCATAACTGTCACTATACTCTGTCTAACTATGCCTCAATTGCCTTCATTTTATCTCCAGTATAATTGTATAACATCTCATTACCACAGTGCAAGACTACACTGTAAAACTGATAAAGACATTGAAAATTATGATGGGTTTTGATGAGCTAAATTGGGGGAAAAAAACATTTCCACTGCTCAATGAGGCGTTAACCAAAAGACGAAAATTTAAGATCACTTTAAGAATGAAGGTAAATGTTTTATTCTTAAATGAAGAAGTCTTTGAGGACATGAAACAATGGAAATGAAAATACATTTTAAAATAATAATAGAGAAATAATTGCAAAACTAAGTAACATTTAAAAAAAAGATACTTGGAGATGGCAGGGAAGAGCAGGTCATTTTTCAGAGGACTGAAATAAGTGCAATGGACTGCACTGCAAAATTCCATGACTGTATAAGATTCACCCAACTGCCAGGTGACTCTGCTGCATAAGTGAATACACGCTTCAAATATGATGTTAATTACTAACTTACCATCAAGCATGTGGTTGTTGATAAGTAATGAATCAGTCTGTAAACAAGGGGAACTCGAGCACTCAGCTAATAACTAGTAACCACTGAATTAATTTCTTGTACCCCACAACCCATTTTGAAAAACTTTTACCCATTAACTTTATAAAATTTTGAGCCTTGGATGTTATGGAAGCAACAAAGGGAACCGAGGAATGAAATGCATTCCAAAGCAGAAATTCATCTCAGATAATGGCACAAAACAGAATGACTGATATTCAATTCAGCTGTATACAAGGTGCTGTGCAGTCTACTTTCCCAGACTGTGTACAACACATTTCTAAAATCTTGCTTCTCAAAAAAAACCCAGAATATATAGAAAAAATATATACAATATATAGTGACAAGTTAAACGATTATACATAGGTATATGCACACGGAAAATCTGTAACATAAGAGTATGTTTGCTATGGTGGACCACATTCAGTTCCGGTTGGAAGCTGGCTCCAGTTAACTTCCTGTGGAGACTACTGTAGAGTAAGTTATTTTTAATAACAGCTATCAATAAAGTGTCAAAAACACCCTCGCCCCACCATGCTGAAAATGACTCGAAGATAATGAGTCAACTGGCTCCATTAAAGATTTTGTTGACTTTCCTTGTGTTTGTCATTTTGGCAATTATTTGTTTTTCTGGCAAAATCCAGGTCCCCTTCTATTGAAGTAGAGGGGAAGCTACATTGATGGAGATTCAAAGAGGTTACATCAAGGCTCTCTTAACCTTCTCAGATGGATGTCAAAAGCCTTATGACATGACACAATCTGAAGAAGAACAGGGGAGTTTTCTGCCTGAGGTCCCAGCCAATGTTTGCCTCTGCTACCTGTAACATCATAAAGTAAAATTATCAGACTATACTTGCATTTTCTTTGTGAGCCCCTGCTGTGTTCAAACTGTCCACTGCATTTTTAGTGTTGCAATAGTGACCAACTATACCTCAGAAAAGGCACTTCATTGGTCGTAAAGGAGATCACACGGTGGATTAAACCTCTTTGGTATTTTGATATGCCTACAACCTATTCTTGCTTACGTGACTTCCACAATTTCTTCTCGGGTTACTTGGACGTGTTGCCATTTTATTCCTAACATCCTGCAAAATTCCTGCAGTAAAATGAAGACGAAAGCTTTGATATTTATATTCCTTGTCTCTGTCCAAAATCTGTGTCTCACAGTTCCATATCCTGCCAAGCAGAATCAGAATCAGCAAAAGCATAATATTGCCATTAACTATACTCTTCACAGAGAGATAAAAGACAGACATATTCTGATCCATACATCCTTTAACGTGCAGTTATCACTGGTCTGTTCTTCACAATATTTAAATTAGACTTTCATTCTCTGTCCTCACTGTCCATCTGATTGATACAAGACTCCTGAAATTATTCATTCATTACTTCTATCTCCTTACAGTGCAGAAGTTTCAGGATCTGTGCATGAGAAAGATATCAAAGAGTGAAAAGCTAAATTCTCAAAAATTGTGAGAGAGGTGCAGGTTACACTAAGCAGCAATCATACTGCATGAATCTAGCTGCTTGGTAGAAAAAAAACAGTACTTCAATAGTATTTTGCTCTGCAAGATCTTGGAAATTGATCCTCAGCAATAATTGCTTTTCTCCCTTCTCTTTACCTGAATGTTTGGACTTGTACATTGGAAACATATATAAATATCTGAATTATTTTGTAAGCACTAGTGGGAAATGTTGCACATGAATTGACAGAAGGGGCAAAATAAAATTTCAATTTGCCCACCCCTTCAGGAAAAAAATCCAAATCTTTCTAAAAGGAAAAATTCATCAATTAGTTAGAACTCCTAATGTCCGAATTGGAAAACCCACATGAGCCACTCACATTGAGATGCATCACCCGCTCTGTATCCGCTGGCTTATCTCACCCGAAGCAATGGTTTGGGGTCTGCAAGTGATACTGCGCCAAGAAATGAGTTCTGCTTTTATTTGTTATCCAATGAACCTCACGAAAGAGTGTGCACATGCTTGGGTAAAAGTGTAACTGAAGTATCTGACTTAACCATCGAGTCCCAGGATGTACAAAGACTGCAGTGAAATTGTCCAGCTTAGTTCACCTCTGGAGAACTGGCTACCCAAACATGATAATGGAGGACTGCTGTCATTTTTGAACTTGTATATCTGCTTAGCACAAGGGACAAGGTGAATAAATTGTTGAATCACCATAAAAATTGTGTATTTGTCTGCAGAGACTTGTGCTATTAAACAGCATGCTGTTTGGCATTTTCTTTACAATCTCATTAACATGAAAATGCTCAGTTTTGTTACAGATCCAATTCCATTCTTCTCATGAAATCATCAGAAATGAATACCCATTTCACCACCTGTGGAGCAGTGGTTTCAAATTCTCACTACAGATCATCACAGTAACTTCCAGCATTTCATATGCATACAGAAACAAGTCCACATATCTACAGAGTAGGATAAAATAACATTCACATTCGAGGCCCAGGTTTAGACTTTGTGCCATCGCACTGGCCTTTGTTGGGACCACAAATGGAGCTGGATTCCTAATTTTACGTGAAGTTACAGAGTAACCTTTTCCAGATCTACTGCAGGGCGTCATGACAACTGGCTGTTTGAAAGTCCAAAGCTTGATCATGGCAAGGAATCATGGGATGAAGAACAGATTGTGTACAGAGTGGCACTGGAAGTGAATCACTGGGCAGTGAGACATCCTATCAGCATACCCAGAAAAGGTCTCTCTACCAGAGACATCATCTTTCTCTTCTAGATCCTGACCGAGATGCAGCATTTTATAACCGTGGCCTCGTGATGATTGGTTTGTCGAACTTGCGGCAAATGGTGCGAGATGAAGTATTGCATGGCAACCCCTGATCTACCAAGGCACCGGAATCTCAAATTAAAGTGTGTGATGTGACTCACCATGAGCTCACTGTAACTTGTCAAATCACATAAATGCAGTGAATTTGTTAGTGGAGACTTAAGCTGTCAAAAAGCTTGTTGTTCGGCTTTTTCTTTGCAATCTCATTAACGTGAAAACATTCAATTTTATGACAAATCCAATTCTGTTCTTCCAATGAAATCATTGGAAAGGAGAACGCAAGGCTGTGGATGTAATGGCGTTCACTCATGCGACCAGAAACATGGATTGCGGTGAGGATTGCCCCACCTCCCTCCCCACTCCCACCCTTCATCCAGTGCAAGAGATGAATTATGTCAGACACAGCTGATGGCCTGAGGGGAAGGAGTCGAACAAACTTGCCAGATATAGGACATGCCCCTTGATGAATTCTGCTCATGATGCCAGACTTCTTGAACATACCGCGAGTGATTCATGCAGACTTCTGGGTTACCATATAGAGCCTGGAGCACCTCAGGAGTCTATCATTCATTTAACATTTGGAAAGACTTCATTTCTGACAAATCCATACACCCACAATACCCATCACTCTCGACAGAAGAACAAGGAGATAAATTCCCCCCTCTCATCATTAGCTCTCTTATTAGTATTCCTGAATTATATTGACAATTTGATGATAGAACAGCACTAAATAAAATAACATTTCTCTTTAAGCTGAGTGCCTGTGGCATAGTTTGGACCTGGCATTTGAAATTTTGATTTTATTAGAGTAATTTGTTCTGCTGGGAAATGTTGCTGAGAAAAAAAAAGTCAGTTGCTCCTACGTTCCATTCAACAACTTCCTCTTTTATCCCCTATTGTCAATGCTACAGTCTGCGGCATCAAGGCGAGAACACTTATAACACATTTGGCCAAAACTGTCCAGCCTGCTGATCAACAGTTGAAGGAGAAACCAGCAGTATTTACCTGCTCATCTAGTCAGGTGTATGACGTGGCCCGGAATACTGTCAGTACGATGTTAAAGAAATCAAGAAGGAGTGAAAGAATGAGGAGATTTATAACAGAAGGAACTCAGATTGGAGTACCTTCATACATTTCAAAATGTTTCCAAACTAGTCTAAATGCATTTCTTCTCTTTCATGAGGTACCAATTTGCAAGATACACATTTATATTTATAGTGGCTTAAAATAAAAATTCATTCAAAGTTTTATTTCATTATGACAATGAATAAAGGCAGAAGAGCTGAATCAATTGTGAAAGCAAAGTGGGCCAACACAGTGTGCTAACAAGCTCCCTTGGCTTTCTTTAATTCCATTAAGTAGGTAGACCAAATAGAAACGTGCAGCAATTTTTGGTTCTGTTTTCAGGAGGGCAAGAAGCTACTTTGAATCTCTTGAAAGAAAGTATGATGGACAACTTCCTCCAAGAACCAAGGATGATAATGGATTCAATGAAATTTGAAGGAAAAGTACTGTTGAATTATTGCAACCATGTCCAAGTTTACTCTATTTCTCTTGTTGATTGTCAATGCTACAGCCTGCAGCATCAAGGCTAGAACACTTATAACGTACTTGGCCGAAATTGTCCAGCCTGCTGATCAACAGTTGAAGGAGAAAGTAGCAGTATTTACCTACTTATCTTGTCAGAAGGCATAGAGCATGGAAGCCCGCACTGAATACTGGTCCTCTAACTTTCTGAGCGCCCACTAACTCTGGATCTTTGCTGTTCCACTGCACTTCTGGAGAGTCTGGATTCTCCCCGACTTTTGTGCCAGCAGACAGCCTCTGCTACCAGTGACCCAGGCAATGTCGAGATTTTGCAGCACATTAGGACAGCTGAGAGGTGGGAGGCTTCTGGCAGAGTGAAGTAGGAATAAACACGGTCGTGGGAGGGACGAAAGTGAGGGCGTGGAGATAGTGAAGTTTGTGACGCAGAGGTCACCAAGCTTGCTCACAAATCCTTTCTAACAACTGAAGAGACCTGCATTTGTAATCACCAGATTTCAGACTGAACACCTCCGATTTCAGCAGGGGCTAAGTGTCGTTTTTATCTTAATTTCCCATTCCACACGATCATCAGGAGAGACTGCTGGGTTGTACCCTAATGGGACGTAGGAGATGAGCACTGTGGCTGCTTATTTCCTTGCCCAGGCTTGTAATCTGAATAAGAAATCCCAGCTTCACCTCTGAGTGTTGACACAACACAGGAAGAAGTAGTTATCAGATATAAACATTTTCTCGATTGCTGTAGAGTACTTAAGACAGGTTTGCCTCCAATGGTGGAAGAGATTATCAAAACGTCCACTGGACAGCTACCAACCAACCACCACTAGCTGGGCAGCCCTTGGTCAATAAATATATTATTTTGCTGCATCCCAATAACAAACAGCCATAAAAAAAGTCAAAAGTTCCCATGACAATTACCTGTGGAGGAAATTACAACATCAGTACATGCAATGACCAGTCACGTGGTCTTCAGTACACAACAATGATGCCCATCAGCCCAGGATTCAACAATTGAGACAGATTGCCACTATGTGTCGGGAGGCCATTAAGGGTTCAGTTGTGCAGTATGAAAGGCCTGCAAGTGAATAGCATGGGAGATTCAACCCAGTATGATACTAAATATCTGTTAAGCAACAATGGAATACATGTGCACTTGGATTTATAATGATAATACAGAGACACAACTGTGACAGTAACAAAAGGAATTAAAGCACAGTAAATATTTAGAATCCAACAAGCACCAGCAAGTTTAATATTGGAGAAATGCCTAGTGCTTCAACTACAAAAGCTGGAGAGGCAAGAACAAAATCAGATGATTTGTTATTCAGCTATGACAGCTATTCCAAGAGAGATTTAATGCATCCAGGGAGAGCTCAGGCAGGTCTTGCTGATGGGGTTGGTTCCAACAACACAGCTTAACGTCACAGACCTGAACCCACAATCAGATTACTTTTCTTTGTTTAATCAGTCAAAACTCAAACAGTTGGGTGCCATCAGAGACAGATGAATCATGAAATACAAGAAAAGCCATGTTAACATGAATAAGAAGTTTGTTGATGTTTTGGTACAAGTAGTGCAGATGCAAGTGCCAGGAAAGTGATGGGAGTGAAGGATGCCAATTTGATTGCTGGAACATTTCACATCAGGGCCACAGCTGGGGTGAATGTGGGACTTGATTCAACGGGAATGCCGATCAGTGTGGACAAGAAAAAAAAAATGATCATCAGAAATTTGTTGTGAAACTGCTTCTCCCGACTTCACCAACCCAGCATAACAGTTAACGCGACACTGCTTCTCTTTTCCACTTCTGTTGCTAACACAGCTACTAATCATCTACTGCTGAAGAAACACTGCCACAATGAAAAGCACTTGCACTAATTACCATTGTAACCACAGTATCAGTACTGGATTATAGCTAGAATGTTCTGAGAAAATGAATTAATATTGCAAAGTATTAAATGTGCCAGGATCCTGTTGCTTGGGCAGAATAAGGTTTCTGCCTTTCTCTGGCACTCTGGACAGCAAACTTCAGATTTGCTTTACTGCTCAACACAACACAGGACACACCTCTTCTTTAACACAAGGTAGATGTCTGGGTTGCCCTGGAGCATCGCAGAGATCTTTGTATCTCACTGGACAGTTTCAATCCACCACAAGCTGAGCAGCCCTTGGGCAACAGAGTCACAGAACACAGAAGGAGGCCCTTCGGCCCAGCTCATCCATGCCGACCAAGTTGCTGGTCCCATTTGCCTCTGTTTGGCCCATGCACCTTAACACCACTTCTATCCATGCACCTCTCAAAATGTCTTTTAAATGTTATAACCGCCTCCACCACTTCCTCTGACAGCTCGTTCCATATAACCATATGTATACATAAATTGTCCCTCAGGTCTCCTTTAAATTTTTCCCCTCTCACCTTAAATCTGTGTCCTCCAGTTTTAGACTCCCCTACCTGGGCAAAAGACTGACCAATCACCCTATCAATGCGGCTCATGAATTTTTTTATATCTCTATAAGGTCACCCCTCTGCCTTCTATGCTCCGCGGAAAACAGTTCCAGTCTATCAAGCTCTCCAGCCCCAGTAAAATCTTTGTGAATCTTTTCTGCACCGTTTCCAGGTTAATGACATCCTTCCTGTATCGAGGCAACCAGAACTGCACACACTACTCCAAGTGTGGTCTCACCGATGTCTTGTACAGTTGTAACACGATGTCCCAACTCGAAAGTTGTTGCTGTTCTGCCTTAGTCCCCCTACTTTGCAGAGTATGAGAAGCTCAAGGTGCACGAATGACAAGTGGGAAGCCACTTCTTTATCAGGCCAAACCATAACAGGAAATCCTCAAGCTTGGTAGTCGGAACATTAGAACCATTACAATTGGCCAATCTGCACACCTCAAGCGGATCAACAATATTTGCAAGATGTTGGGGAACGTACAAAAAAACCCCACAAATTTTATCAAAATTCTTTCGTCTTTAATTATTTTCATCATTCCCAGCTCAAAAAAAAACAGAAAATGCTGGAAACTCTCAGCGGGTCAGGCAGCAGCTGTGGAAAGAGAAACAAAGTTAAACATTAACTGTTTCTCTTTCCACAGATTCTGCCCGATTTGCTGAGTGTTTCCAGAATTATCTATTTTTATTTTGTATTTTCAGTACCTGCAATTCTTTTGATTTTTCAGCTCCATTTCAAAGTTTGTGCAAATATGTACAGCTTAGAATTACAGTACATGCAACTCCAGCCTCAGGAGTAGCTTCATCTTTCTCCAAGGCTCCCCAGCATAATTGCTGTGTCCTCCTAGGCAGTTTGAACACACGAAGCTTTCAGCACAACCTTGGTTCAAAGAGTTCAGCCAGTCCCTCACATTCAGTTATTGTGAACGACAGTGCTTTTCCTGGGACAACAATGCACACACTGAGTATTATTAATGACTTCAGCCGATTATCACTCACTTGAGACAAAGCTTCAGCTTTTGGAAAAAATATAGTGAAGGTACAGAGAGGGTATAAGAAAAAAAAAGTTGTTTAATCATCTAGTCCTATAAATGAAATTTTGTAAATAAAATGTTAAAGTCCTACATTAGATATTAAATATTTTAGTTCATCAACAACTCATAACCAGTTTTGCATTGAAAAATGTGTAGAAACATTCCACAGGACATACCATTGTACAGTTTCCCTAGTGACAAAGGTATTAATATGGAATAATGTTAAACATGTGCAGGAAATGCATTCACTTTGCTCTCCATGGAGAGAGAGTGGGCACAGGAAGGCTAATGCAACTTTACTGGAGCTGAAAAACAGGACAAAGCAATCTACCATCCACCAGCTTGAGTTTTCTCTCCACTGAAGTCAACGAAAAGTAAAATCAAACAACGATTATAACTGAGTGCTGAGCCAACCTGATGTATACAACAGCTGACCAATACTGCCCAAAAGATGAATATTATGCTACATTTCTGTTGTTCATGCTAGGTTGTGCAGTATTTTAATCATGCTTTTAAAACATTTAACTTCAACATCGGATTGTCATTCTTCTATGCACATTATTAATTGACTAATTCTGACATATCTATAAATATTTTTTTTATTTGTCCTTTTACCTCCATTTAACCAAGTGACAATGCAACAGAACGGATTGATGGCTCAATCGGAATCAGAATTAGGTTTATCATCACTGACATAGGTCATGAAATTTGTTATTTTGTGGCAGCAGTACAGTGCAAGACAAAGACATAACTTACAAAATAAATAAATAGTGCAAAAGAGGAGTAATGAGGTAGTGTTCGTGGACCATTCAGAAATCTGATGGCAGAGGGGAAGAAGCTGTTCCTGAAATGTTGAGTGTGGGTCTTCAGGCTCCTGTACCTCCTCTCTGATGGTAGTAACCTGAAGACTTGAGTCTTTAAAGCATTCAATATTGATCATCAAAGCATGCTGAGAATGACCTTCAGTCCAGATTAGATCGTTTTGCACAAACCACTCTTCAGACTCTCACTTAGCAACTGGAAGATCAGGAAGCCCTACCGACTGGTTTCATCCATTGTTACTGGTCCACTACAAATCACCATCAAGGGACACACGCTGGGGACAGTTGAGCCCTTCTGTTACCCCTGTACCCAAACTAGTAACATTACTGTGACAGGATCCAGTGCACAATAGCTTCCTTTGGGATATCAAGATCCAGGTCTCTAATGTTGTTTTCATTCCTACATCCCTTTACATAGCCAAAATCTGAGAGATTTACTGAGAACTCCTCATGATTCTGAAGAGATACCACTAACAATGCCTTAGGAAGGTCCTTCACTTTAAACAGGAAGATCGCCACACTAATGCCAGCATCTTCATGGAAGGCAATGTTATCAGAATTAAGACAAGTCCACTGCATCAGATATTGTTTACAGATGTCAGAATCTAATCCACCCAAATTACTTCTCTGCTCTCAGTTTACCCATGTTCAGGGACACAATGGTGGTCAGAAGAATCATTATGAAGACATGAAAAAAGTACCTCAGGAAAATGACCATAGGCAGCACAAGCTGGGAGAAACAAGCAATGAGTTGGTCTCAATGGTGCGACATCCAACATTAGGCCATGGACTGATTCAAAATGACTTTCTCTCCAAGCTGAAAGGAGAGTGAGGAGGAAGAAAAGGGAAAGAACCCCACTGCCTGCCAGGATAGGCTTCTCAGATAGGGTTGTTTCTCCAGTGCTGTACACTTGAATCATCTTAGATCTCTTTCATAAATCTGTGGTGGAGACTGTCCACAAATCAAGGGACTACTGCCTCCAACACCGCCAAATAACATGCCCAGAAATGGAAAGCTGCTTGTAATTAATTAGTTCAAATTAACCAGAACCACCGCTGAGTTTTCAAAGAAAAATTTCCACTCTCATAAATTTACCCAACTTTTAGTGAAAGCCATAGATAGGAAGATAAGTGGAAACTAATCCATAAAACTCAATGCACCCCAGCAAATCTATTCTGAAACCTCAATGTCCAAGCATTATCAAAATTGAAGATTCATTTTATACTTCTGACTGCACTTAGTTTTTTTTTTCTTTCAGTCAACAGTAAATGCTAATTTTTAATTTTCATTTTTATTTAATCCTACTATCCAACCCAGTCTCCTTATTATTGCTATTTTAACTCCTCTACCTTTCTATACATTAACTCAATTCAATTTTATATTTCTTAATTCATTTGCCTTTATTTTCCACAATTCTGATATTCACTTCTCCAAAATCAAAATACAGTAAATGAAGGAAATCTGAAATAAAAAAGAGGTGCTATAAACAATCAACTAGTCAGACAGGGTGAGTGAAAGGAGAGGGGGAAAAAAAAACAAGTTCTCAGTACGAATGCAAGGTCATTGACCTGAAACGTTAACACTGATGTTTCCTCTCCTCAAATGTTGCTTGCCATCTTCGTTTTTCGGGTCACCATTCAATTCTTTCTTTCGCCTATTTATTGATGCCTCATTGACTGAGTTGTGACCATTGGCACATACTCAACAAAAACGAGTCCACAAATCACACTGATGAAAATGTTCACATGGGCACATTGTGCACTGTGTTTGAAATTCAATTTGATTGAAGTCAAGGAACTTTGGAGGTAGAATCATACAGCATGGAAACAGGCCCTTCAGCCCAACTGGTCCATGCCGACTTTGTTGCCCAGTGAGATCGTCCCACGTGCCCACGTTTGGCCCATAGCCCTCTGAATCTCTCCTATCCATATACTTATCTAGATGGCTTTTAAATATTGCTAATGTGCCCGCCTCAACCGCCATTTCTAGCAGCTCATTCCAAATATGCACCACCCTTTGCGTGAAGAAGTTGCTCCTGATGTCCCTTTGAAATCTCTCGCCTCTGATCTTAAACCTATGCCCTCGTTTTCAGTACCCCCCCCCTCCCTGAGAAGAAGACTATGTGCTTTCACCCTGTCTATGCCCCTCATTATCTTATACACCTCTCAGGTCACCCCTCAATCTCCTACGTTCCAGGGAATAAAAACCTAGTCTACGTAACCTCTCCTTGTTACTCAAGCCAAGTCCATGCAACATCCTGGTAAATCTTTTCTGCGCTGTTTCTAGTTTAATGACATCTTCTTTATAACAGGATGACCAAAACTGAACAGTACTCCAAGTGCATCCTCACCAAATTCTTATATAACTGCAACATAACTTCCCAGCTCCTATAGTCAATGAAGGCTAGCGTGCCAAACAATTTCTTCACCACCCTATCGACCTGTGACGCCGCTTTCAGTGAATTATGCACTTGCACTCCTCAGTCCCTCTGTAACATAACACTCCCTAGAGTCTGACCATTCACCGTACAAGTCCTACCCTGGTTTGATCTCCTGAATGCAATACCTCACATTTATCTGGATAGAAATCCATATGCCAATCCTCAGCCCACAAACCCAGCTGATCAAGATCCCCCTGTAATTTTTCATAACCTTCTACACTAGCTACACCACCACCTATTTTAGTATCATCTGCAATGAGTACAATACAGTTATTGCTGTTGGAGATACATTTCTAATTAACAATGTCTTCACTGGATCATACCAAATTACTGATCTTTACTTTGATCTCAGATAACTCGCATGTAACAAATAGGATCGATAAAGGGGAACCAGTAAATTTCCAGATGGTATTTAATCAGGTGCTAATGCACGAGGTAAGAGTAGATGGGGTTGGGGGTAACATACTCACAAGGAAAGGCCAGTGGCTAATGAACAAAGAAAACTAGAGACAGGATAAGTGGGTCATTTTCATACCGACATTCAGTATCTAGTCGAGTGCCACAGGGAGCAGTGCTGGGCTTTGACTATTTATAATCTGTATAAATGACTTACTTGAAACAACTGTGTACACTGAAGCCAAGTTTGATAATGATACAAATATAGATGTGTGAGCAAGTTTTGAGAACAATTAGGGCAAAGCCTTGAAGCAACTTTACAGGGTGCTGGTGAGACTGCACCTAGAATATTGCATATTGGTCTCTATCATTGTATGTTTGCATTGGTAGTAGTACAGAGAAAGTTCATCAGTTCATCCTGCGATAAAGCAGTCGACATATGCAAAACAATTGACCAAACTAGGCTGAAATTTATTGGCATTTAGAAGAATGAGAGGTGATCTTGCTGAAACAAACAAAATTCTCAGGAGAAGACAGAAACGCTGGAAAAACTCTGCCAGTCAAGCAGCATCAGTGGAAATACAAAACCCAGTGATGTTTTGAGTCAGGGACCCTTCCTCAGAACTGGGAGAAGAGTGCAGAATGTACAGTTTTCAAAGCAGAGCTGGAAGGAGGTGTGAGGTGTAAGGTGCATAGAGATAGGCTGAGACAGATCAGGTGAAAAGGAGCACCAGTGCTGAATATTAGCGAGGCATTAAAACAAATAGGGTGAGAAAGGGACATATGATAATAGAAATTGACGAGTGAGCAGTTTACCTGAAGTTTGAAAGTTCGATGTTCATTCCAGAAGGTTGCAAAGTGCACCAACAGAAGATAAGATATTGTTTTTCTGGTTTGTGTTGGGCCTCACTATGGCAGTGGAGGAAGCCGCAGACAGGTTGGAATGGGAGTGTGATTGAGAATCAGAGTGTCATGCGACAGGAAGCTTCAAGCTCAAGATCAACCCTAACCCTGTGGACTGACTGGAGATGTCCCGCAAAGTGATCACCCGATCTGTGTTGAGCTTCTCCAGTGCAGAGGAGACCACATCGTGAACGCAGCAGACTAGATTTGAAAACAGTGCAAGTGAATCACTGCTTCACCTGAAATGATCTTATGGGTCCCTGCATGGTTGGATGCTGAGGTGAAGGGACAGGTGTTGTGTCTCCCTCCTGGTTCCATCCACCTTCTCCGCACACATTTCCTAACCACTCCCCACCCCATCTGGTTCTGGTTCCACCTGCCCTTCACCTCTCCCCCAATGGTTCGCATTTTCACCTTTATCGTCAACTCCAGCAAGTTCCTGCTTATCACCCACATAGCTGCCTCCACCTTCATCCTCCCCTTCCCCCCCCATCCATCATCCACTTGTCTGTCTCTCAGATCCACGCTGCCCCCTCCCCTACCTGGCTTGATCAGCCCGCCATCCTAAACCAATCCTCGATCCGCCAATCATCACTGGCCCGTCTCACTGCTCTCCCCTCTCCATTATTAGTCCTGATGCAGGTTTTCGATCCGAAAGGTCAACAATTCCTTTCTTCCTACAGCTGCGGCTCAACCAGCTGAGTTCCTCCAGCGGACTGTTTGTTGTTCTAGATTCCAACATCTGCAGACTCACATCTCCAGGTGCTGCATCTCCTCCAGTTACGTGGGAAAGTGCTGGAAGATGGGAGTTGTCTTACACTTCACCCCTCCTTCCAGTTCTGCTTTGTAGACTGTGAACCCTCCACTCTCTCCCAGTTTAGAGAAAGGGTCATTGATCTGAAACTTTGACTGGGTTCTCTTCCACAGATGCTGATTGACTGGTTGAGTTCTTCCAGCATCTGTTTTTGCTTCAGAATCTACAGTTTTATTTGTTTTCCAGGATTCTGAGGATAATTGACAAGATGGATGCCGAGGATGTTTCCCCCAGCAGGGTTACCTGGAATGAGCGTGGGGATGTAGTTTCAGAGTAAGAGGTCACTCTTCTCTCAGAGTGTTGCAAATGTTGGGAAGTCTCTATCCTGGAGAGCTGTGGAGGCAGTTATCGAATATATTCACAGCAGACAGTGACCGACATTGAAATGACAAGGAAATCAACAGGGAGAGCGCGCGAGCAGGAAAGCTGTGTTGAGGCCGTGACCTTATTTACTGGTGGAGAAGGCTCAAGTGGCAGACTGGCCTACTCCTGCTCCTGTTTTTTATGTTCTAACCAGAGTTGAAGTGTAAAGATGCTTATGTTTAATGTGCTGACAGGAAATGGAAATGTGCAGCTAATCAAGTTTCCACAAAGACAAGGAGCAGTGATCAACCTTTCAGGGAAATGGATTTGTTGGACAAGCCATTTCTTTGTAGCTGTTTAGCTTAAAGTCTTCTGATCAGTTAATCTTCAGCGTTCAAAAGATTTGAAAAGAAATTGTGTGAAAGGTACATCATTCTAAATGGATCATTTATCAGAGTGCTGTTCCTTCACACGACTTCCAAAAGAATCATCCATTGGTTTTCTGACTCTTGCAAATATTTGCCGAGATAATAGGGAATATAGATAACCAGACTTCATTATCCTATTATCTCTAAAATTAAAAGCAAGAGTGACATAATTGATATCAAATCAAATTATCGAAAGCTCTCCCCAGTAAGCAAAACTGCACGATGGCCGAATTTTGTAGAGAAGTGCTGTCAGTTCAATGCAGAGCAATAGATATTTCCCCGTTCACGTCAGCAAACTCATTACTTTTACACAAGTACATGAATGTGGTCCTTATAATGCTCCACTCTTCATGGAACATGGAGTTCTTGTAGTTACTAGACAACCTGAGCCTGGTGCAGGGAGTTCTATTTTATATTTATTCATGTCTGGCATACAAATATTGTTGACAACCTCAGAATTTATCAACTTTCTCCAAATGCCCTTGAGAAGCTGGTGGTGAGCTATCCTCTTGGATTGCTTCCATTCTTCTAGTGAAGGTGCTCCACAACACTGTGGGGCATGGAATTCCAGGAGTTAGACCCAACGACAATGAAAGAACAGGTCAGGATAACGTGTAACTTCGAGGGGAAACTACCTGTAACGGTGTTCTCATTGACGGCAAATTCAAAGTAGAACAACAGTAATAGTGGATTAATTAATTTTAGATTAGTTACATGTGACTTGTTTAAATGTTACAATGTTTTCAAGTGTGTTTTTTTTCAAATTACATTTAAACCAATTGCAATAGTTTAATTTTGATAGTTTTGGTTTTAGAAAATTGTCACTTTCATCAATTAGAAACAACAGGGACATGATGGAACTGGCCGGAAAGGTTTTCTTCAGCAGTTTCCCCGAGCAGGGGCTGCTCTGGCATCCCTCCCGGTATTATACAATTCGTAAGCAGAAAGGCTCTGCACAGGTGTGGCTGCAGATCTGGCTGGCAGCTTGCAGCAACTTCTCATGGGGACATCCAGAAAAGTTCAGCATGATCATTATTCATTGGTTCACAGCTAATTCTAGGCTGATGGTTCTGTGGCAACTTTAGACTGACTGTTTCCAACCCCGGAATTACACGAACATTTTCTGCGAAAATCAGAGGCCATCCTCATATTTTCTTTTGATATAGGAGGAGACATTTGGCCCATTGAGTAAATGCCATTTCTCCATTGTGTATTGGAATCAGAAAATGATATCATCAGGAAATAAGTATTAAAATCAAAAAATAATCATTGTTTTCCAATTGTTTGTAGAAGATATAAGAGCAAGGAAGTTTTGACAACTTTTCACAGTCTCTTTTTTGCCCTTATGTAAACAGGAATAAGCCGTTCAATCCTTGGAACCCATTCTGCTATTCAATAATAGCAAGATTCTGCAAGAAACTGCAGAGAGCTGTGGACACAGCCCAGCACATCAAGGAAACCAGCCTCCCCTCCATGGACTCTGTCTTTACCTCTCACTGCCTTGGTGAAGCAGCCAGCATAATCAAAGACCCCACCCACCCAGGTCACTCTCTCTTCTCCCCTCTCCCATCAGGCAGAATATACAGGAGCTTGAAGGCACATACTACCAGGCTAAAGGACAGCTTCTATTCCATTGTGATAAGACTAGTTAATGGATCCCTTATATGAGGAGGTGGACTCTTGCCCTCACAATATACCTTGTTATCACCTTGCTCCTTATTGTCTACCTGCACAGCACTTCCTCTGTAGCTGTGACACTTTACTCTGTACTGTTATTGTTTTACCCTGTACTACCTCAACGCACTGTGTAATGAATTGATCTCTATGAACAGTATGCAAGACAAGTTTTTCCACTGTACCTCGGTATAAGTGACAATAATAAACCAATACAATCATGGCTGATTATCAATCTCCAAACTATATTCCCCAACAGCCCTTGATACCTTATGCTTCTAGTAGTATATTTTTTTTCCTATACTTATTTAGTGACTCAGCAAGAGAGTCTCGAAACCAATTCAAAGGACTGTGCTTTGTTAAAAGATACCAGGGCATTGAAGAAGGTGCAGAGGAAAATAATAGGAGCTGTAGCAGGAAAGAGCAACTGCACATGTCCATTGATTAAAGATGTGGGGATTGTTGCACTTAGAGCAAAAAAAAATTAAGAGATCTTAATGAGCTTGATCGAGCAAATAATGATAATCTGTTTCCACTGATGAGAGTATAAAACCATCCAAGAAAAAGACAGAGATGAGGAAAACATTTTTGTTTTAGAGAATCCAGTGGTTTAAAAGCCGAATGAAACAAGCAAGGAATGTTAATGGGACAACATGTGGCAGACTAACAAATGTCAATTCTACTGAGCAGGCTCTATATAGAGAAAGGCTTTCCCACCACTGAGGAGCACAAAAAGGAGATTAGACAAATCTGGAACCCATGCAAGGTGGGGACAGGAGGGGGAAGGAAGAGGTCCTGGGAAACAAAGGGAAAGGAGGGCTCAAGGGTGGGTAAACAGTCAGTAGCCAGGGATGGAGGAGGAGTATTTTAGTGGCTGAGCATAATTCGAGAAGGATCAAGATCAGGGCTGAGCATTCCAGATTTGGAGCTGGGCTCAGGAAAGACACGGGCATATCCATGATGCCGAGGTTCCTGAGGTAGATGAAAGGCTCCCAGCACCGGATTCCACTGGAGCAGACCTCACACAAGCTGTAAAGGCATACATCTGAATGAGTGCCATGGAGTTATAGAGAGATACATCACAAAACAGGCCCTTCAGCCCAAGGAGTCTGCACCAACCATTTCATACTAATCCTTTATTAGTCCCATTTTTATTCTCCCAACATTCTCTTCAGCTCCCTCCCAGATTCTACCACTCACCTGCATACTAGGGGGAGTTTAAAAGTGACCAATTAACTGACAAAGCTGCATGTCTTTGGGATATCAGAGGAAACCAGGTCACCTGGAGGAAACCCACATGGTCACAAGGGGAGAACATACAAACTTCACACAGACAGCACCCGAGTTCAGGATTGAACAGTGGTCTCTGGTACCGTGAGCCAGCAGCTCTACTAGCTGTGCCACAGAACGTGCAATCTGCAGGAAAATCATAGGAATGAGGTTGTCCATGTGCGTATTGTCTGGCTGTGCATGTCTAGGTTTCTCCATACGTCGACATATTAGTCACATGGACAATCCAGAAGAGAGAAAAAAAAATCCACCATTTAACTTGCAAAAGAGCTTCAGTTTTCACTTAAAATTCAATTTTACTTCAAAGCTGAATCACAACTTGTGCAGAAATGTGGTTCCATGTGATCCAATTTTTAAGCAAACATGATCAGGAATGCATGCCTTTAATATACAAGGGAAGCAGAGTCAATCACAACATACATATATGGATAAAAAATTGAAATGAAAAGATTAAGTTTATTGGGTAAAATGCAGGTTGCTGGATTAATTAGATGGTACTTTCATAGAAAAGAAATTGAGTAACCTTCAATAATGTGTCAATCTGTGATTCCAGAGTTGATCGCCAGCCAATCACAGGGCTGCTTTACAATATTCTTTCAACATAACTGTCATAGTTATTTCTTTTTATCAATTAAATCAGCTGATTTTTCACAGCACACTTCTGCCTGGTAATTGGATTTCACGTTTTTTAGTGAAATTGTGTGCCCTGCTAAATTTGATCCCACACAAAGACCGAAAAATTGGTTATAAACAAGCTTTCAACAGTGTAAACGTGGTTTCCATCCAAACCGATGTGTTGAACTGGGCCTTATGTGGAACCTGATGAGATCAATATCATTGTAATGTAGCTTCTACTACTTGGTTCCATAGCAATCAGAGAAGAACATCAGCCCTTAAAATCCCTACGGAAGCCTGCCACAAGAAGCAGAGAGGAGATGGGGGTTGCAGAGGAGATGCACAGCACAATATTATTGTTATACATCTTAACTGCAGTTAATGTTATAATTTATTCACATCTACTTTTGGCCTTTAGTACATCAAGGTTACTAAGATTGCAAATCATAGCAGGCTGGATCACACTGGACCCAATTCTTACTGCCACATCACCACTCCCTCGCTCACAACTCTCGGGCTAGCCCCATAGTCACGCTTCCCTTTTATTCCCAAGTGGCTGCTAATGTCCAGTTGATGTTGCTACTGTGGTTATCCTGTGAGCCAGAATAGGCTGCAAGCAGCAACCAGACCCGTGGTGGCAGAAACTGGAACCATCTCACGCAGAAACAGGCTCTCTTGGCCCACCTCATCCATGCTGACTGTGATGCCCATCTACACTAATCCCTTTGGCTGCAATAGGCTTGTATCTCCTTCCTATCCGAGTACCTGTCCAAATGCCTTTTAAACTTTGTAATTGTAAGGCCTCGTCCATAGATCAAGTCGTCAGAATGCTTTTACACCGATTCCAAATATTTCCAAAAAGCAGAGACAGAAACAATTGAAAAAGTAACTAAAAGAATGAATAGGATATTAAATTAGAATGTTAATTAATGAGCAACATCAATATTAATTTGAAAGAAAAGCAATGCACCATCTACCCTTGTTTACTCTTTTAATGCAGCCAACTCGTACCCAGTCATTCAACCCCATCCAAATGAATGGGTATGTGTTGGACGTGTCAGCTTTGACTGGCATACAGCTGACGGTAGATGTAAAGTGTCTCCAGCTACTCGACTTGCCAGGTTATGAAACACCCCCATGTTCAGTGACAAGTCCAGAGATGGAGCAAGAAGTCAGATGAGTGCTCTGTGCTTCCACAGAAGCCAAAAAAAAATCAAGAATGCACTAATGCACAGACTGCGGTTGGCCAGTAGCTCTCTGTGGAACTGCTAGCTGGCTTTCAGCACTACCCAGCTGCTTCAATGAATTCCTGCCAATTCATTCATGAGAACTAAATAGACTAGCAATACAGAAATACTGATCAATAATCTTTAACCTTTCAACATTCTCAACAGTAAATCATTGTAACAGTAGAAATTATAATCCAAAGCAAATCTACCAGAATGTAAAAGAACTCTGAGCACACACAACCTCAGCTGAATGAGGGTCTTGAAGTAAGTCTTGAACTGAAGATAAAGTTTGCATTCAATGCACACTCCCAAGATAATCTATGCATCAGCACTGACACACAGAATGCACTTTAGATACTGCAATTTGGAATTACAATGTTAAACTGGCTAATCAAACTCTACTAATTTCTTTCTACAGGAAGCACTGTTCAGATAAGACTTGGCCAACTTCAGTCGAACACTTTATATAGGCATATGTGTGATGCAATATCCAGCACATATGAATGAGCAAATGCATCTCGCAAGAGATGGAAAGGACAGTTTGTTTCAAAGAGCTTGTTCAAGCAAATGCTGCACGGCTTCTATGGAACTCATTTTCAGAGAGAAAAGCATTAATAAGCATAATCATGTGAAGAATGTCAAGATACAACACAGTCTTTCAATCCATGCTCTTATTAATTTGTCATTGATGTGATTCGAGGTGCATTGAAGATATCCAATGGGTTTTAAATATAATACCTTCTGTCCACTCGGTCCCCTTGACCACATCTTAACGTCCTTTCATTGTGCCTGAGATTTAATAATCATTTGAACACAGCATGCACAAGATGTTTGACAATTGTTTTCCAATATTATCTGGAAATTAGCAGTAAAATCAGACAACAGTCTGAATACTCTTGCACAAAAGAACCAATGATTAAAAACCCTACACAAAGAATGTCCTGCTGGTAAAACAAAGCCTTCAACAGCCTAATATCTGAAGTCTGATTGAGTAGTTTCACAGAATACAAACTTTACCAACTGAAAAATGTAAAATGTTTATATTTACCTTAAACACATGGCATGTGTTGTTTTCTTTTTGTTACAAATCATAACCACAAAGTTCATTCTATGGAATTTAAAAAGCATTTTATTCTAAAATCACACAATTTAAAGTGAGAAGGATTATTTGAGCATTAATCAATTCCAATCAGATGCCTTAAATGGAGTGGAGGGAGGCAAAAGAGAGGGTCATGGCACACGCTTTACTGATAAAAAGTATTTATTTAGATTAGAAGAACAAATATACTGCAGATTTTACAGTAATTGCAAAAAGCAAAGAATAAACAACTCATGAACTGCAGGTCCTCATATAAATTGAGGATCAATTCAACTTAAGGGCTTTAAGCACATGAACATTCTTCTCCAAGTCACACACCACTCTGATCTGGAAATACAGGGGGTGTTTGAGTCACAGAAGATCCGACTTAGGAAAATCCAATTTTAAGCAAATTCTCAGACTCCGTTCTTGGCTACAGTACTCGAATCCCTTTACCAGAAAACAATGCAGAAATCAATACAGAGATCATCCATGGAAAAAGCCAATTCCTTCTCAAAACCTTTCTTCACGTAAAATCAAACGCTACAAACCTTAAGCCACCTCTCATTCGTGCACACTTTCTTTTATTAATCTGCCAGTAGTTTACTTGCTGATGAGCAGATCAGCTTCCCCTTTCACTCCACCCAGGCTGCATTCAGACAAGTTCATTTGTCAAGTTCACTTGCTGGTAACAACTCCCATCACCTGTGCTGACCTTTCCCAGTCAGTCCCCAAGGGCTGTCGAGGCTAAGGATTTCATATCACGATTTGGGGGGAAATTGTCCATTTCTGACTTATGGAAAATTCAATTTGTGGACAGTTCTCAAGAACAGAACCCTTATGTACCCAGGGACCCCTGTATATCACTGCTACTTGGTCATTGCTCGTCCGAGTACTGGAACCTCCTCCCAAACAATATAGTGCATGTACCTTCATGAGAAGGAATGCAAGGGTTCAAGGAGGCGGCTCATTACCAGCTTTTCAAGGGCAAATAAGAACGAGTGATAAATGCTTGTCCTGCCAACAGTGCCTAGATCCTGCAATTGTCCAAGCATTTTTGCTTTTTATTTTTAATGTACAAGAACCTTCCATGAGCAAACATTGATATTATAAGTGAAATAAAACTTAAAATACTGGAAATACTCAGCTGGCCAAATACCATCAGGTGAGTAACAAACAGAATTAACATTTCAGGCTGATGACCATTCATCACAACACAAGACCGGCGACCTGAAACGATAGTTCCGTTCTCACTTCATTGATGCTCCCTGATGTGCTGAGAATTTCCATCATTCCTAGTTTTATTTCAGAATTCCAACAATTGTAGTTCATTTTTCACTTTCAGATGATTGGTACTATATCTGTCCATTTGGAGGCATCATTTTTTTTGTTGTCCACCATGACATTTGGACCTTATAACAATTATACTTTATACATATTTACTTTCTTAAAATGGTCCATAAAAGAAGAAAATTGGGCCACAATTTTAGTTACATCTTCATAAATCATCTGCCAAAATGGTTAATAAAATATTGTGCCTAACAAAGCAGATTATTTCTGAGAAAATACCACTAGTCTTGGACTTGCCAATAGTTCACATAGTTGAATTTACATCAATATTCCCTTCTTTTACCAAGAGTGCCACACCATTCAATTTATCTCAGAATATTATATTACCTTAGCACACCATGTCAAATATTTGTCCTACAATAAAACAAAGGAGGAATCTTTTGTATTCTTTACTACAAGTTCTGCAACAAAGATCGTGAACTCTAGTGGAATACAATGAGATGTTTAAATCTTTCCATCTGTGGAGCCAGATTGGTTGGTTCAGTATATTTACCTACAAGTATAAAGTGCAATATAAATGCTTTATAATTCATTCTCTCTTTTCACTTGTCAAAATGCAAGTGACACTTTCTGGAAATTATATCCACAAGCATTCTTCAATAGCTTACAGTCAGACATTAATGAAAAAAAATCAACTAGTTGAATTCTTGTCAGGTAGTCAAACACATACCAAAAACTTCATGCAAATATTTTGTTTGTAGATAACAATTTTAAGCCAACAAACATTCTTTTAAATCATGGTATTCCTTCAAATAAAGAACATTCTTCCACAATGTGGCAAAATCCATACAGCTGGTAATGTGCTCAATAAGGCAACAGTTGTATGTACATGCAGAAGCAAACCATTGCAATATAATCACCACCACTATTATATCAATGACAATCTCTTCTTGTAAGAGGAAGCAATCATCAGACCCCGTTCCTTTAAAATATACTGACATTACGTTCAGGTTCCAACTCCAGATTAATTAAGGAACTGCAACCCATAACTTTTACAACTGATTTGTGCAATGCAGGCACTTCCCCCCCCATTTTCCCTTTATTTTCATTCAATAAAAAGGTTGAATATCTTCAACCATGCACAGCACTCTGTAATGACTGTGTTGAAAACACAACTAGAGGTTTCAGAAGAAATGGGTATAATTGGGCAGCACGGGCTCGTTGGGCCGGAAGGGCCTGTTAACGTGCTGTATAAATATTTTTTTTTAAATTACAGAGTTGTTGATCCTGCAGCACGCACTCTGCAAGGGTTTATTTGGGAGAGGACAACATTGAAGAAAGGATTGGTGGGGTAAGAACACTGATAACAAATAGCCATCGTGAAGAGCAATATCACCAGGAAATAAACCCCCCTCAGTGGCAGTAGAGTTGGACTGAGGTTTCCATGTATCCTTACCACATAGGATCAAAGCAAAGTTCCCACATCACATAAAAACCAGTAGCATTATTAATACTAAATTTGTATACTTGCCATGTTGATGAATCTTCCGTTCCGCTGACCTCCAAGAAGTCATATCCATCTTCCAGTTGAAAGTCTGTGAAGACCAGTGCAATGGTATCACCAGGTTCAGCCAGAATAGTCCAAGTGCAGTCTGCATTGTTGTCATAATCTGATGGAAAACCAGGGCTTGAGATAACCCCACTTTGCCCTCGCAGGGTCCCTCCACAACCATCATCAGCTGCAGAATAATAAACATATTTTATGATTTTTATAAAATGTATGTCTTGAAAATATGACCTTTAATTTGCTGTAACTTTTGTATAAAATTACAGCCCAGTGAATAATGCATTTTTAATTAACTAATTTGCCAGTGATATCAATTGTGATAGTCAAAAATGGTCATCTACATTAAAATATGCCCAAATAAATCTAATGTTTTATTTGTACCACTGTAAATTTGTTAATTCATCTCAATTACAATTCCACTAAATACCCTTGCAGACTTTTGAGCTGATTGCATCTCACTGATTAGCAGTTTAACAACTAACAAGTCAGTAAGTGAATGTTGATTGTGACTTCAAAACAGAAATTATCAATTGGGAAAGGCAAACAAAGACTCAGTGGTTGAAAGTTGATGAAAAATAGTGTGGAATTTGCCCCAATGATGTCAGTAATATAACAAGGTCTATTTTTGCCTTCCAGCATATTTCCAACTTGCTTAATTAAAACATAATTCACTCAGACTCTTTACCCTTAAATGACAGCACTTAAAGGGCTAGTGATGTTCAAACTACATTGCTTGACAGACTGCTCCACAACAACTTGCAGCCCCAATGCTCAGTCTGTAATCTACTCACACTTGTAAGCAAGCCTTCCTTGCACATTTAATTACACTTCTGCACTGAAAACTTACTGCCAATGAATCTCTTTCCAACCTTGGTCCTGCTGAATGGCATGGAGATGGAAGTTAGACCTTGGAGGCAGTACGGGCAGGGGTCCATGTGACTGCAGGCACAGATTTGTCCAAACTTTCACCAACAGTAGATCTCCTCAACTTTTTCTTCAACCCAGAGAATGAGGTAGAGCAGGCTTGGATTATCCAGGCTTAGACTAAGGATAGTCACTCAATGGTCACACAGATGTAGGAGTTCCATCCTTGCAGAGCTTTTCTGAGCAACCTCCCAACCTCCTGCCAGGAGTACCTTACTGTGAAGTTGGACATTCTCTGGGCATGTAGGTCCTCTCTCCCAAATGTGGGTTCATCCATTAAAAATTCCACTTCCTGTCAGTGAATAGGGATGCATCCACATTACCTTACTTCCTACCTCTGGTTTTACCACTCTCCACACACATCACTTTTTATAGGTTGCAACAGTATCCCTGGGTGATATGCATGTCCCTTTAAGGACTAGCTCCTGAAGTTGCAGAGCACAACTAATTGACTGCAGCTGTGTGACATTGCTGTGAGAGATTCAAAGTCAAACTCAAAGTCGAGTTTTATTGTTATGTGCACAAGTGCATGTATGCACAGGTGCAATGAAAAACTTACTTGCAGCAGCATCACAGGCACAAATCATTAGATACACAACATTCACAAGAAAGACATAAATTAATCAAAATTATACAGGAAAGAATACAATTGGAACAAAAACACAAAGTCCCTTGGAGTGCAAAGTGTTCAGAGTGTTGCTGGACTGAGGTAGTCATTAGGGTTGTACTGGTTGGTTCGAGAAACGAATGATTGAAGGGAAGTAGCTGTTCTCGAAACTGGTGGTGTGGGACTTCATGCTTCTGTACCTCCTGCCTGATGGTAGCTGCAAGAAGATGGCATGGACTGGATGATGGGGCTCTTAGATGATAGATGCTGCCTTCTTGAGGCAACACCTCATGTAGATACTACCAATGGTGGGGAGGGATGTGCCCGTGATGTATTGGGCTGAGTCCACTACTCTCTGCAGTTTCTTACGTTCCTGTGCATTCAAATTGTCGTACCAGACCATGATGCAACCAGTCAGGATACTTTCAACAATACATCTGCAGAAGTTTGTCTCAGTTACCTGAAATAGAGAAACTGTCCTATTTTACAGAGATATCCCCAACAAAGTTTTTTTTTCAAGAGTTGGTCATCATGACTGTACCAGCATTTTAGAAAGCTTTAGTGCTCTATGCTATAGTGTTTTAACAACTCTAGATCAGAGCAGAACAATTCTTAAGCTCAAGCAGAAGTCTGGGAGCTTCAATGGTTGGATGCTGGCATTTCCAATCAGGACTGCTGGCAAAAGTCAGTCTGATCTTGCCAATAGATTTGCACCACACCCAACATTAGTCTGCATTGACAAAAGTTGACATTGCCACTGATCCCATCAGTTTTATTTTATAACTGGCCTGATATACACTTTGCAAGAAAGAAAATAAACACCTTTAATATGAGGCTACATGTTTCTGCCAAGAAAGCTGACGACGAGTATGAAAAAAATCAGCACAATGTATGGAGGAAAAAATTTAGGGCAATAATCTACATTATTGCAGCTTCAAATGAAAGCCAATATATCAATCTTTCTCCTTACTTCATCAGAAAAAAAATCAATGCCTTTTACTCGGATTGCAGTAGCTATCAATATTTAGAAGACTGAACTGGAACCTATCAAAGCCAATCAGATTGAGAAAAATGGAAACTAAAAGTCACTGGAATGATTCAAATCAATGAGGCACGAAGATTGCAACCAATTGAAAAAGATCAGTCGGAGGGTGGGGCTGACAACGGTCAAATCCAATTAAACATGGGACATTTTTGTTTCAAGTCTGTGGGGTGCCCATTTCCACTGTGGTTCCAAATGTTACTCCATTAAATGAACAAGTTACTTCTTGAAATAAAATCAGAAAGAAGGCTTATCTAACTATGGAATTTACGTAAATCACAGTTAGTTCTTTCTTGTGAACGTAGATTTTAGAACCAGTATGATTGTTGAAAATGCATTTGAAAAGGTTTCAGCTCACAAATAGAATGTGAAGATCTTGAATTAATGGGACTGAACTTTGCAAAGTCGTACTTATGCCCTGGAGACCATTTTGCTTCCAAATTTTTCATTCTTCGGTCAAAAGTTAAAATTACAGAAAACTTCAAACTGACAGAATATTTCACACTGTCAGAAAATGTGCCTAATCAAAAAGTAAATATGCACTGGCATGGTGCATATACATCCCCAAAACTCATTCAAAAAGACACCTCCAGTTTTCACTTCTCCTAGCTCTTCAGTAATTTGCCAAGTTCACTTTTCCTCCAAACTGCACTTACGTACTTCAGACTTCACCTGCAATAAAAATGATGAATTTTTGGCCACACATGCAGCTAAAAATTCTAATAAATGTATATATCCATCTGAAATTCAGTCTAACTCCTGATTTAAATATAGGCTTAATTTAGAGCCATTTGTATTATGCTGGTCCAATTTTACACACTTCAATTTAGCTCATCCAGCTTCTTCGCTATTAGGAGACAAGGATATTGCACCTAGCCCAGAACGAGAGGAAGAAATAGAATGAGATAGTAAATTAAATCAGAGTAAAAAAAAACTTATCATAGAAAATAATGCAATCTCAGAATCAAGTATTGGATTTTTAGGTGAATCTGTTTCACCAAGTAAAGCAAAACACCCTGGCCCTTAAATCTTGTCTGTCATAAGATGACACAGTAAAATTACAAAAATGTGCCCCTACCTCCCAGTCTGTTCTGAAATTACTTACTCAACCTGATTTTCTGATTAAAATCAATACACACCGAAGCAGTTCACTCTAGTCATATTTTGCAATATGGATTTGCCACTATGATTTGCAAGGTCAGCAAATAAACAGAATACCAGAGTCCCACATGGTCAATTCCCATGACCCAGGTACATTCTTCCACGTTGGCATCTGTTTCATTGAATGTTATTAACATAGGTTCCAACAGCGCCATTTGTATTAAGTGCCATCAGTTTTCAAAAATGTAAAGATGGAAGAGTCCTGGATAAACTGCTGAAACAGGAGGATGTAAAGGACAGCTTTTCGACGTCAGTGTGATTTTGTTAGCTCATAAAGCTGAAAATATGTTTTCAAATATATGTCAGAGGTGAGAGCAGATTTCTCCAGTTCCAAAACCACAAGATGCTGGAACAGCTTCGAAGGTCAAGCATCGTCAGTGGATAGAAAATTAGTCAACATTTCAGGTCTTCTCAGACCCCCAAAAGTTGACCGTTTCTCTTTCCACAGCTGCTGCCTCACCTGCTGAGTTTTCTCAGCGTTTTCTGTTTTTGTTTCAGATTTCCAGCATCTGCAGTTTTTGTTTGATTTTCTCCAGTTCTACCACTTTCTTGTCAGTACAGATGCACTGCAGCTCTCAATGATTTAATGGGCAGTCTGCACATCTTCCATGGCAGAAGGGTGGGTGTTAGTGTCAGGAATACATATTCTGACCAGCATCAGTCCACAAGGGTCTAATCCTAGTAGGTCATCATCTGCTCAGTTTCAGGATGGCCTGATAAGAAGTATAATTGGAGAGGGTGTTTTCTCTCTCTGCATAATCATTGTGGATGTACATACAAGAGAGTGGCATTTAGCACAATGAATATTTATATTATTGCTGGTTCCGTCGCAGAGAATGTGGAGTGGAGATATGCTCCACGCAGACTTCAGATTTCTACAATTCATCGTTTGGATCAAACTTGTGAAAAGTATCTGTACTTATTCAAGTGACAACTCAACCTGAAATAACACCAACAATGAAACAAAACGCTAAACGTCGGTGTGACAGTTTTTGCAAAGTAAAATGATAAATGATGCAAACAATCAACAACTGCACAACTAAACTGACCCTTGTTCAAGCAACACACATCCAACCCTCACCCTCAGAATACTCATTAATCACTGGACCATTTTAATGATCATATATGCCAAAATAGGCACAAGTACTCAAATGCTCACTCTCCCATCTCACTTGCAGCCAAAGACTGGAAATGGGCTGGTGGGGTAGCCCTACTGTGCTTGGAGGTTTTGCTGCATTGAGAAAAGAGTGCATGTGTTCATGGCCTTAGCCACTACAGATCCCAAGACCAGAAGAGAATTGCAGATAATTGAAGATGACTGAATGCACATATTTGATCCTTCCTTTCATATCCGGCTTCCATCTTATCCCATAATTACCTCTGCAATATGATATGCCGAGGCTGAAATATTACTCCCTTATGTGCTCCATCTTTTAACTATGAATGTATGAATGCACCTTTTTCTTTTTTTTAATTTCAGACAGCTACGAAATGTCTACAGATGATGAAGTGCTCCAGATGTATTGTGATGTGTGACGTTGTGTCATGTCCACCAGCTCAGACCCATCTCCAATGATACAATGTCGTTCTGTTTCTCATTCCCACTCTGGATAGCTTCATGCTCCAAGATGCCTTGGTTATGCCTGTTCATCCAACAGTCTTTTAATCTTTTCCTCACAGGCAGCAAGTGTGTCTCCTGCTCACTCTTCACTCTGTACACTATCAGTCACATCAGCCCAATCCAAATTCAGCACTTCTCTCTCTCTGAGGTGTGCCTGATGTTGGAATGAAATCATCCACACCCTCCTCCTCCTCCTCCTCCCCCATATGTGTTGGACATCTCGAACACACTCACCAGCTCCAAGCTCTGACAATAACTTGCAAGGAACACTCACATACTGGAAAGAATTGAAATACTGTACTGAATTACATGAAACACAAGAAGTGCTGGAAACATGCTGGAGATTTTCCTCAAAACTAAATTCCCACTCTAACTAAATTCTTAACTTCAAGCTCCTTTTAAGAAACACTCCATTCTTTTTAAGACCAGTGCATTCCGGGAGAAACTGTTTACTTCAAACACCTTTTCGATCTAGGCCCAAGTGATAACCTGACACCTCTTCTCAGAGTAACTTCTCAGACATTGACAAAGAGTTAGCAATTAACCATGATACATGGGCAACCTGAGGCCAATGGCTGAATTCAACAAGCGAGGGTTTCGTGTTCGTGGGGAAAGCCTGGAATGGTGTCGGGCTTTTCCCAAGTGGGTCTCGCAATGGAATCGCATCTCAAGGATCCTGAAGGGAGGCTTCAAAATGCAGCTCATGCCCACTGCTGGAGTTCTAACTCCATACTCCAGTATTCCCTGGAACTCCGAACGGGGTGAGGGAACGTGGATGGATGAATTATCCTTTGTTGCTTCAAAAGCCAGAGGTTCTTTACACCTTATAAAAGATGGGCACAATAGAATACCCCAGGATTAAAGAACCAGGCATTTCTCCTGGGTACGTGGCATTGACTGTTAGAACATGTTGTGCAACCTCGAACTAGATGCCCTGTCAATTTATGATAGTTTTTTTTTGCAAATGATAAAGAGCTCTGGTTTCATTGAGGTGCAGTCTCTCTTCCTAAACTTTGGGCAAGTCCACAAAGGAGGCAAATACTCATGGCATTTGATGCTCTCCCAAGAAGGAGAAGAAGAAGATGAAATCCTCTCTGATCCAATGGAGAGGTTCCGGGACTTCACAAGCGCAGCAGTCAGATGCACACTGGGCGTGAGTGACATATATCAGCAAACGATCTGGAAGCAAAGATGTGTAGAGCAATAGTGAACTTCACCTCTACAGGCAAAGCAATCCTGACACCATTACCTTGACTTGGTAGCCTCTTAACTTTGAATACACTATATAGCACAGTGGCGCAGTGGTTAGCACAGCTGTGTAGCAGGATTAGCAATCTGGCTTCAATCTTGACCTTGGGTGCTGTCTGTGTTGAGTTTGGATGTTCTCCCTGTGAGTGAATGGATTTCCCCCAGGGTGGTCCAGTTTCCTCCTACATCCCAAAGACCTTCTGGTTTGTAGGTTCATTGGCCGTTGAAAATTGCTCCAAGTGCAGGTGGGTGCCATGAGAATTTGTGGATAGAGGGACGGAGAGTTGATGAGGAGGTAAGAGAAAATAAAGTGTTGGTATGGATCGGCACGGACACAATGGATCCAGGGGCCCGTTTCCACACCGCGTGACTCCATGAAATCTGCCCAGATTCAGTTGGAGCTTGACATGTTGATCCAGAAGATACTTGCAGAGTAAAAAAAAAGGTGGCCAGACCCCTTCTCCCCATCTTCCTTCTGCCTCCTCTGCAAATGAGGTCCTCCCTTCAGCTCTTTTCTTCTTGCTTTTGGTTTTGCAGGATACCTGTGGTACCACGTCCAAACTGAATGATCTGCAAATAATTCCCGATGAATCTGCAACTCATTAATGATCCCTTTAAACAGTGCAAGAGCAGGGCCTCTTCCAGTGCTTGGGCCTGGTTACCTGAGCAAGTCTTTTGCAAGACTGGTATTAAAAATGTGTTACACAATGAAAAATTTCATCTGTGCGTTTGGGACACGTCTGCCTGATGTGCCTGGAAAAGCACAACCGTATTTTTCGGTATCCCTGTGCTGCTTTGTAGTTTACGAAAAATGATATTAATTGATTTCAATTCAATCAAACAACACTTAAGCGCAAAACAATTGAATGTCTCGGCTTCTGACTCCAAGTCTCAAAAATTTGATCACAAAGCAATGTTTAGCTTTGTGGGCTCCACCTGGAGTATGATGTATGGTTTTGGTGTCTGTAACTAAAGGGTATACTTGGCTGAGAAGGAGTACAATGGAGATTCACCAGACTGATTCCTGAGACAATTAACCCATTGAACCTAATCTCACCCCATCACAGATATTCCTTTTTTTCCTATCCATTTCTCTCATCACCTTCTCTGCAACTTAAGCTAACCCTTTTTTCTTAAATCTCACTTTGCCACTTCCGATGAAGGGTCTCAGACCCGAAACGTTAACGCTATTTCTCTATCTGCAGATACTGCCTGACCTGCTGAGTGTTGCCAGCATTTTCCATTTTGCTTTTAATTTCAAATGAGATGATTCCCCACTCAGCCCTCCTTTCGGAGTGCTGCAGGAGAACTTCGCAATATCCTGGGCCAGTGTTAGTCATTCCCAGGACAACCATGCTTTCATAGCACAGCCCCAGACTGGGACTCCACCAAGGCAAGTCCCATACTTATCTTCTGTCATTTGGGCTTTCACTCATGAATCTCGCCTCTCCCAACTGACCCTCGTCCCAACCTCCCTGATCTCCAGGATGGAGATGCCCTGCAACTTCTGATGCAGGAACTAATCCTCATCTTCAAAGCATGTCAAAGAGTAAGTGTAATACAGGTTCATTGGGAACCTGAGGTTCTGTGCCCTGTGTGCTACTGAAGTCTGCAGTGACCAGCCTATAATCAAAGGTATCATTGAAGATGAAACAGCATGCCTGTAATGATGCACTTCACTCTTTAGGCCTATATTCTTTAAATATTCAGCAGGTCAACAACTTACTGACAGAATAAGATCGAAATATACAAAATTCCTACAGTGTTTGATAGACTGGATGCAGAATTGATTTTTCCCTGGTGTCCAGAACCATAGGTCACCGTCTCAAAATAACAAACAACGAGTCAGATGTGAAGAAACTTCTTCAGCCATGAGGTAATGAATCCTTGGAATTCATAACCTAAGAGGGTTTTGGATGCTCCATCACTGAGTTTACTCAAAACAAAGATTGACAGATTTTTTAGATATTAAGGGAATCAAGGGATTTGGGTTGGTACAGGAAAATGAAGCTGAGCTAAAAGATCAGCCATGATTTCATTGAACAACTGAGCAGGAATGAGGGACTGAACGCTCTTCACCGAGTTCAATTTCATATGGTTGTTCTAAACTGAACACCGATCAAAAACAACTCAGTCTTGACCTCCGATGATACTGAACCACTACCACCGCACTCTCCACCTTGACTCCAGCCACAATCCTCATGATCCCATATCCGTCCACAGCACATCCAACTTCCTGCACTAGCTGCACAAGGAAGATCGAGCAGAGAAAAAGCCCGTGTTCTCAGTTGGTGCATGTGGATTTTTCACTGTTCACTGCCTGGGATAGAATGGGCAATCTGAGGATAATTAGGTCTCATCCTCTACGATCAATCAGCTGAGTGAGAGACTTACCTAAATTGGTGGGCCCCCTCCTCACTGACCTCAGCCTCACCACCCCTACCCTTCTGAACTACAGCTTCCAATCACTTTTCCTCTATTCTGATGTTGGCGCTCCAAATCTCCAATTACTCCCCCTTTAACACTGCTTCACATTCTCCTCCACTCCCTAATGTTGTTGCCCAGCCTTCTATTTGCAATTTCTATGGCCACCCACCTACATATATACTGCTATCCAAAGATTTAAAGACACGTAAAAATATGCTGACCTTCTTTTCCTACGTCACATCAGGGCAGATCTTCTGCTGACCTCAAAGTCGCTGACTGCCTGCCCTTGGACCATGCTGGTTTGTGGTCTCAGGTGCAGCCTTCCACTTGCAATGTGTCAATGTGGGCCAGCACAGAGTAGAGCAGCAAAGGGCCTCTCCTAACAGAAGTAGCTCACTGCGCTCACAGAATGGCTTTGACAGCCAGTGAGGTCTCAAACCCAGGACTGGTGGACATCAAAACTGTCTCTGAACCTGGACATTTGAGAGCATCAAAGATTCATTAACATCTAGCAAATACCAACATTTTAAAAATCAAGCAGATTTCTGCTTAAAACAATTAGATACATTTAAACGGGTCATTTGAGAGGTCCTCTTCCCCTTTCATTCCTACTTGCTGCTTTCAGTGGGGCTGCTGGACATACATCAGGTTAAACCTAATGTGCACTCAGCAGACAGATTCCTCAGCCCGAGGATTAGGAAGCCTGTGCAAATTTGCACTACCCTGTTGCACCCCATGTGGAGTCCATCAGTGCAGCACAGACAGCAACATTAGACTTTGGGACCTCTGTGGAAGAGTGTGGGTGAGTCCGACAGAAGCACGGGTGACCTAGTGGAATTTTTGCCCCAGTCAGCACGGAGCCATGCTTGAAAATGCAAGTCAGCTTGAAGCATGAATGGGGACATTAAACTAATATTTACTGGATTTTACTAGCAACAATTTCCTCCTGGTTATAGTATTGGAGAGATGCTTTCCAAAATATTCTCCCTCTTCAGGGTTATAGAATGTATAGAATTTATCTCCACAACACTGTTTTAACAAGCTGTCAACACCTGCAATATTTTAGCTTGCACAGAGCAAGAGAAAGTAATTCACTCAGCAGCCCCAGTTCTTCCAGAGCCTTGGGACTTCTCGACATGTAGACTATCCATTATTTTATCTCCTGAGGGAACATCCTCTGCTCACTTCAAAGGCAAGTACTCTATTGCATTTTAACACTCCAGATCCGTTTCTGCTCTCCAATTCTTCTTACTTTTTGTCATTAAACACGAGTTTAACACATATCACTTATTGCTTTTATGTAAAATTACAACTCTGAGAATTAGCCTTTTCAACCTTGCCTGAACCCTTTGTGATTGACCAACATCCACTTGGTCTAAAATTATACTCAGCAATTTCTGGCTTCACAAGTGATCGACTTAAAATAACTGCCTTCAGTTTTGTGTCAGTGCCTTCAGGATGAATGTTGCCCCACTATAAAATCTATGACACTGATGTTGCTTTTACTCACCGGTTGCTTAAACAACCCACTGTGTTTGGTTAGCATGGTTGATACTAATTTGACATTGACTGGAAACTACCATGTATAATCACATGCGTTAACTTTTGCTCCAGGGCCCACAATAAAGCACAGATCAGCAGACCACTTGACAGTTCTAACCCTGGGTCTGGAAAAGATAGCCATTTTCAGATCCAACAGAAGGGAAATCATTGATCACACTTTCTCTGGATGAACGAGTGCCTGAGAATAGCAGCAATAAAGTTTCACTTAATGTTTTTGGCACTGTATGCTCAATCTTGTTTGGATTTCCCTCAAACTTGCTGTTTAATTTGAGCCTAGAGTTAAGGGCATCAATAAACCAGGTGATGTTTTACAGTCCAGTCGTTTCATGGTCTCCAAGACCTAGAAATTCCATTGTACAGTGCAAAATTTTTGCACAATTTTTGGTAAAACATTATCTAAAATTGCCAAATGTGATCAGTAACTCCCTACCACTTAGCATGTCACAGGAAATTGTAACCTAACTCTCAGTGACTAGTCACAAAAGCCACTGGATTAGCACTGTGATATGAAATGACATGCAACACAACACTGATGTTTCTGTTACGCGGACCAACACAAATGTGTGCTTCACAAATAGCACTAAAGCAGGCCTTAACTGAGGGGTGAAAAGCAGCTCCTGTGTTAGTTAAATAGCGCATCATGGGGTTGCTTTCACAAGATCACAAGACAAGGGAGCAGAAGCAGGCCATTCGGCCCATCGAGTCCGCTCCAAGGAAAGGGAAACAGAAATGAGAAATGGGAAATGGGGGAAGAAGAAGGAGAAAAAAAAACCTATTCTAATCCCAATTTCCGGCCTTATCCCCATATCCCTTGATATCCTGACTATTTAGATATCTATCTATCTCCTCCTTGAAGGCCCCCACTGATCTGGCCTCCACTGCTGTACGTGGCAAGGAGTTCCACAAATTCACCACCTTCTGGCTAAAGAAATTTTTCCTCATCTCTGTTTTGAAACTGTACCCTCTAATTCTAAGATTTTGCCCTCTGGTCCTGGACTCACCCACCAAGGGAAACAGCCTAGCCACATTTACTCTGTCCTTTCCTATCAATATTTTAAATGTCGCTATGAGGTCCCCTCTCGTTCTTCTGTACTCCAGTGAGTACAGTCCAAGAGCCGACAAATGCTCCTCATATGTAAGCCCTTTCATTCCCGGAATCATCCTCGTAAATCTCCTCTGAACCCTCTCCAACGTCAACACATCCTTCCTAAGATGTGGGGCCCAAAACTGTGCACAATATTCCAAATGAGGCCTCACTAGTGCCCCGTAGAGCCTTATCAACACTTCCTTACTTTTATACACTATACCTCTCCAAATGAATGCCAACATAGCATTCGCTTTCTTTACCACTGATCCGACCTGGTGGTTAACCTTTAAGGTATCCTGCACGAGTACCCCCAAGTCCCTTTGTACTTCCGTGCTTTGGATTTTCTCTCCTCCTAGATAATAATCTGCCCGCTTATTTCTGCTTCCAAAGTGTACAACTGCACATTTCTCTACATTGAATCTCATCTGCCATTTCCTTGCCCATTCTGCTAAACTGTCTCGGTCCCTCTGCAACCTTCCTATCTCTTCAATACTCCCTACTCCTCCCCCTATCTTGGTGTCATCCGCAAACTTAGCCACGAAACCATTTATTCCATCATCCAAATCGTTAATGTACAAGGTAAAAAGGAGTGGTCCCAACACCGACCCAACACACCACTAGTAACCGGTAACCAACCAGAACGAGATCCTTTTATTTCCACTCTTTGCTTCCTGTCAACCAGCCAATGCTCCACCCATTCTGTTATCCTACCCGTAATTCCATGACCTCTCATCTTATTAATCAGTCTCTTGTGAGGCACCTTATCAAAGGCCTTTTGAAAGTCTAAATACACAACATCTACCGCCTCTCCCTTATACACCTTACCTGTGATTTCTTCAAAAAACTCCAATAGGTTGGTCAGGCAGGATCTTCCCTTCACAAAACCATGTTGGCTAGGACCTATCTTGTCTTGCGCCTCTAGGTATTCCGTAACCCCATCTTTGAGGATAGATTCCAATAACTTTCCCACCACTGACGTCAGACTAATAGGTCTGTAATGTCCTTTATGCTGCCTCCCACCTTTCTTATACAACGGAACTACATTTGCGACCCTCCAGTCCTCCGGAACCACACCAGAATCTATCGATTTCTTGAAAATTATCGCCAATGCCTCCGCTATCACTAAAGCCACTTCCTTCAGAACCCGGGGATGCACCTCATCCGGTCCGGGAGACTTATCAGTATTTAGCCCATTTAGTTTTCCTAGCACCTTCTCCCTAGTAATCTTAACTGAACTCAATTCCATTTCGTGAGACTCCTGACTAACCGGCACATTGCTGATGTCCTCCACGGTGAAGACCGATGCAAAATATTCATTCAATTCCTCTGCCATCTCTCTATCGTTCATTATAATAGCTCCTGCACCGTTATCAATTGGTCCTATATCAACCCGTGTCTCTCTTTTATACCTTATGTATTTAAAAAAACTCTTAGTATCCTTTTGAATGTTATCCACCAACTTCCTTTCATAATTCATCTTTTCTTTCCTAATGACCTCCTTAGTTTCTCTCTGCAGGTTTTTAAAAGCTGCCCAGTCTTCTGTTTTCCCACTAATTTTTGCTTCTTTGTACGCTGCCCCTTTTGCTTTTATTTTAGCCTTCACCTCTCTCGTTATCCACATTTGTGCCTTTTTTCCATTCAAAACCTTTTTTTTTCTTGGAATATATCTATCCTGCAATTTCCTTATTTCCTGTAGAAATTCCTTCCATTTCTCCTCTGCCGTCCCTCCAGCCAGCTTACTCTTCCAATCAATTAGGGCCAACTCCTGTCTCATACCACTGTAATTTCCTTTGTTCCACTGAAATATCGATACACCAGTTATCAGCTTCTCCTTCTCAAACTTGAAACTGAACTCAATCATATTGTGATCACTGGTTCCCAGTGGTTCCTTTACCTTTAGTTCCCTAATCACCTCTGGTTCATTACACAGCACCCAATCCAAAACAGCCAATCCCCTGGTGGGCTCTTCAACAAGCTGCTGTAGAAAAACGTCCCTTAGACTTTCCACAAACTCCCTCTCCTGAGTACCACCGCCATTCTGGATTTCCCAGTCCACCTTCATGTTAAAATCCCCCATAATTATCTTCACATTGTCACTCTGGCATGCTTTTTCTATCTCAAACTGCAACTTATAGTCCACTTGCTGACTGCTATTAGGGGGCCTATATATGACTGCTACTATTGTCCTTTTACCCTTGCTATTTCTTAGCTCCACCCACAAGGATTCCACCTCCTCTGACCCAATATCCTTCCTTTCTATTGATTTTATATCACTACTAACCATCATGGCCACACCTCCCCCTCTGCCTACCCGCCTATCCTTCCTATACACTGTGTACCCCTGGACATTCAGTTCCCAATCACATCCATCATAAAGCCATGACTCGGTGATTGCCACAATGTCATATTTATTAACCTGTAGTTGTGCCACTAGGTCTTCTACTTTATTCCTAATGCTACGTGCATTTAAATATAGTATGTTTAGTCCGGTATCTGCTATTAATTTTGTTGTACTTCTATTGTTCAGCAGATTATCCTGGCTTTCCACCTGTCCATCCTTCTTACCATCTTCACTACATACTACCTTAGACATGTTCCTATATACCTCATCCCCTATCCTAACATTCTGTATCCTAACATCCTGACTTGTTGTACTTCTATTATTCAGCAAATTATCCTGACTTCTCACCTGCCTGTCCTTCTTGCCATCCTCATTGGACTTGTTTCTATAAACTCCCTCCTTCATCTTGTAACCTAACATCCTGCTTTTATTGCAAGTGGGTTTGAGTTTTGAAATAGCGAGGTATTGTTACAATTGTGCAGGGGACTGGTGAGACTGCACCTGGAATACTGTGCACGACTTTGTTTCCCTTATTTAAGAAAGGATATAGTGGCATTGGGGGAAGTCCACAAAAAGATTCAATCCGGTAACTCCTGGGATGAGAGTGTTGTCCTATCGTGAGTAGCTAAATTAGATCTATGTGTCTTGGAGTTTAGAAGAGTGAGGAATGATCTTATTAAAATATAAGAGATCCCAAGAGGGCATGGAAGATGGTTCCACAAGTGAGATAATCTTGAACAAGGGGAGATAGTCACAAGATCAGGTGACAATCAGGTAAAACCTCGCAGAGGATGGTAAACCTGTGGAACTCTCTACCCGTGGAGGCTAGATCATCGAGGACATTTAAAGAGGAAGTAGATACATTTTTGAAAGATCAGGGCATAGATGGCAGAGGAGAACTTGCACAGAAGAGGAGATAATGTCAGGAATAAATGTGTCAAGATCATGATCATTTTGAATGGCAGGGTGGGCTTGAGTGGCTTATTCCAGCTCTTATGTTCTCAGTGAAGGGTGAGTGGAGTGAGCAGACTGGACATGGCCAGTCATAAATAGCTCACCCCAGTGAAATAGAAACAGCAATCCTGAAGGTAAGTGGCACATATTAAAAATCAGAACTAATGGACAGCTGATGTCAGAGTTGCAAGTACCTCTGTGATACTTCCGCTGACCTTCATTAACAAATGAACCATGGGCAGACTTGGTCTGTGATTGTCAAGCTTGCGAATTTGAATAAAAGGCAGAGTTACTTTCAAGGTCGCATCAAATGGACACTCACGCTGAACTCAGGAGCTATTGTTGAAAAGAATGCTAAAGGTGTATCAGTGACACAGTCAGGTACTGATATATGTCCCTCACACAATATACCAACAATGGAGAAGTTCAAGGAGAAAACTCCAATGCTAGTGGATTGATGACAGAGCTTCTGCCACAGAAACAGTGGCTATTTCCTTCGAGCTTCAAACACCGTTCTCAAGTGAATAGATTCAGACCATGGTCACACCTGCACAGACATAACTGTTGCTTTATACAGGATAACCAGTTACCTTGCGTATTGCCTCACTAACTTCTCCACTGATCTCCACTAAGTTGTGGCAAAGTGGAGGACCAATGCAGCATTGTTGCTGGAGAGGAATGCTGTGAAAAGGAGATGTGGAAGTAGGAGATGTGCAAATAGGATCTGTCATTCAATTTTTAACCCATCCTTCTAGATGTAAGTTTCACCCATAAGCCAACATTAAATTAAGTAGTGTCAAACACTTTACTTCAGTATTCAGCCTTGTGTGTGTATCATTGGACTGTGATTACAGTTCCACAACTTCAGGTTCTCTCACTCAGGCAGGTTTGGGTCCATTTTGAACGTTAAGTTAACTTGCTTATAAACAGAAGAATGACAAGGTCCAGTTGGTACCTGTGATGTCATTACATTGGTACCACCCGCCTATTTTGAAAGCTAAGTAAACCTGTGTAAAATATTTGCATTGCAGAATTGCCACACAGCAAGACATCTGCTGTGAAAACAACAAAGTCACAGGAAATAAAGCAATTCTAAAACTTCAATTCGGCAACAACACTTTCTCAATCCACATAGTTCAGCGAAATAATACATCTGCGCAAATGGAAGTAGGGGAAAAAAAACTAACAGGTGAGTTATTTTTGATGAAAGATGCTGTGGTATGCACAGACAGGCCCTATCTGAAGAGGATGATGAGAACTATAAAGTCACTAATTTAAACAACTCCCAGCTCATTTGAAAACCCCATTTAATTTTCACTTTACCTCGGCAAAAGGGAACTGGAAAATCCCATGAAGCACTGTTCTCCAAGCTGGCAAGGCACGTCAGCACTGCATGTCCCTCTAGGAAGTGGCCAGCATTGCAGCTGAACCGGATTTTGTCACCAATATTGAACGTGGATCCCTGCTGCAGTCCATTCTGTAACTTGCCAGGATTTCCACAAGTATGACTTGGCAATACTGAAAGAAATAAAAATAATTACTCTTTTATAACTGGGTGTATTGTTTTTAATTTTCAGTCATGATTGTTCTTTCCTAAAATTCAAACAATTGGATTTAGAATTTAAACTAATTTGGCATTTTATCTCTCAATTTGAGAATGAACTGTGTAACACCATATTTTAATGGACAATATGCTATGAGAGCACATCCACCACACAGTTCCCAAAATTTAAATGATTTACATAACCTTCCAGAAAAGATTCTGAGTGCTATAAAACTGCAACTTTATTCACATAACAATAATGAAAATTAATACTTTGAATTATCTTCTAAGCCAAGGGTTTTATAAATTCATCGTTCAGAGGCTTTTACAAAGTTGTTCCTATTTAGTCGGAGAAAAATAAGTCAAACCAATGCAAAAGGCATTAGAATTTCAAGTGCCAATTACATTCAATACACTAATGTTTCTGCTACCTCTTACATTAATGTAGAAGGCATCACTCTGGAAGCTGACCCTGCCCTGGATTGAATTAATCACCACTGTGAATTACTGCAAATCGTGCTCATTTGCAAACAGTTGCGGTGTCTCCAAAAATTAACCTTTTATTTTGAGGGGCAAGAACAGAAAGAAGCATATGTAAAATGCTTTTTACTTAATTTATTTAAAAGTTGACTTCTGTACACCAATAAAACAAATTCTGACTTCTGTTCTTAATGCCATTTTCAGTTAGTAAAAACTTGACATCTCACAGGTGGGGAACGTGACTATCACTTTTTTGTAGTAAATCTATTTTCTGTACCAAGTTGCCACTTTTAATTATATCAAGGAATAGATTTTTTTTAATAAAAGTCACATCCTAAATGGTTCCTGTTTGTGCTAATTTATGGTTGCTAAAATATTTGGTGATAAGAAAATGAATTGGAACAGAAATGCAAGAAAAAAGTACCCTCCTCAAATGAGGACAATTAAGGTGTAGTTTGAACTTGCAACACTAAATAATAAACACTTGAAAACTCTGGTCTTCGATTTTCTCAGTTACTGCAAAAGTACATTAAATGGTCACACTGTGTTATGTACGTTCGGCGTCTCTCCTGCCGACCTACCTTTACAATGAGTCAGAATTGAACTACTTTCATTTCCGGAATAATCCTGAACCAGGGGTTTAATAAATGACAAGAGACCAGAATTCCTTATTCCTGAGGTTGAGAGATTAAAATAACAATGAAACAGCTGACACCACAATACACCCTCTCCTTCTACCCCTCTGGGGCATGAGCCAAGCCCCACTTATTCCTGACAGAGGTCAATCTGTCAATGAACCAGTATGAAACAAATTCTGGTAACAGACCCAGTCATCCTTCCCTGACTACAGTTTCTATCTCAGTGGTCCATTTACTGACTGACCAGGACATCCTTCCCTGACCGCAGTGATCTCTTGGCTGACAGGCTTTTACTTTTAAGTGAACCCCACCAGCCAACATCAGCCATGATTGCTGCTTCCCTTTTGATCTTATTATTCCACTCTCCCCTGGCCCTGGCCTGAGCAAACCGGATTTCAGCCCAAATTAACCCCATTTTGTCCCTCTGGCATCTGTGTTAGTTTTTTTTTACAATTTGAAGACATGACAATGTCACATTTTGCATGCCATCTCAAATGTTATGTTTTGAAATGACCTGTATGGATGGCATGTCTTTCAAGTTTTTCACTGTATCTTGGTACATGTGACAATAACAAATCAATTCTATATGATAAAATACAGTTTCAAGAGGTACAGTGTGGTAATGCTTACACTGGGGTTATCAGGTTCAAAGACAGTTACAATGGAACTATATATTAGTTGATTTGCTGAAAACTTAAGCTAACTCTTTTATTTTGCATGAAATGTCAAATGTAAAAAAAACAGACTCCTTAGACCCTGTTTGGATTAGAGCAGCTCTGTTTGGATATGTTCTGAAGTGCTGATGATTGTGGACATTTCTAAGGGCATTGGGCAGGAAATGAAACAAATCAGTGTCCTGCTTAATGTGAATTTCACTGTTCTGTGAACATCAAAACAATCACAGGGGTCAGAGAAGTAAAGAGTTCGATGATTTAAATACTTTCCTCTCTCTCTCTCTCTCTCATCTCATAGCTTGTACATTTGCAAAATCTTTTATTCATGGCATGCTGAAATATTAAACCTTGGTCACTTTCTACAAAATGGTTCACAAATTTGCCTTTACTGTACAGCTGTCGAACCCCATTAGTCAGAGTCCTACAGCAGAGAAAAAGGCTCTTCACCCCACCGAGTCCAGATCTACCATCAAGTACCCATTTACACTAATCCCATTTTATTCTTGCCACATTCACCTCAACTCTCCACACATTCTACTACTCACCGACACCTAGAGGCGATTTATAGTGACCAATTAAGCTACCAACCCTCATATCTTTGGGATGTGGGAGGAAATTGGAGAACCTGAGGAAACCCACACAGTTCTTTGAAGCATGTGAAACGTCACACAGACAGCACCAGTGATGAAATTTGAACCTGGGTTTCTGAAGCTGTAAGGCAGCAGCTTTGTGAGCTGCACCATTATGCTACACCACATGTAGGTACAGTTACAGTGGTGCTCATGTTACGGACTCGGTGAATGTCCCTTTAAGATAGAGTTAGTAGTGTGTGTGTGTGCCTGCGTGCGTGCGTGTGTGTGGCGTACTTACGTCAACCAAAACTAAAGGACGTAATGACATTGTTTAGAGATCAGTCGAAGTCAGTCAGAGGAGAGAGAGAGAGAAAAGAGAGAGAGAGAGACACCAGCCTGCTAGTTTTCTCTATCGATGGATGAGAAACAATAACTGTGTCTGTTACTACAATCCACGTATGGAAATTGGAAGTAATCCGGTGGAGTTTACTTTGTTGCTGACCTGTAGAAGGAAACAGGTATTGGTGTGGACGACCGTGATTCGGATGCTTTTCGGGGTGAGGAAGTCACCACCGAATAAACACTGAGGTGTCGTTTGGGTTCCATCGTGGAACATTTGGATTTCGTAATTACTCTCTCTATGTTCTCTACATCTATGTCTTATCTTCAGACAATGGTGGTTGTTGAAGAAGCCCTTGCTCATGTTTCACCTTATGGCTTGCTGAACTGAACTTTAAGATTCCTGGACTTAGAGTTTGGGACTCTGCCACACACACACGAAGAGTTTAGTTTTTGGGGCTAATGTTCAAGGTTTAACATTTTTACTTCTAACATACTAACATTTTTACTTTTATTTTTCTTATTATCATAAGTAGTGATTAATAAAATAGTTTTTAACACTGAATCATGACTCAGTGTGTTTCATTTGTTGCTGGTTCGTGACACTCAAAACAATTTTGGTTCTGGCTGCTTGGAAATTCAACTGCATTCAAGGTCCAGCTACGTTGACTTTACGAGGTAAAAACTTGCTTCATGTGCTGCGTGCCAGTGTATTACTTTCAAAGGAAATCACTTAAGTCCAGGGGTGGGGCCAGGCTTGGGAGGGGAGGTCAATACTATTGTTGGGTGGGTGGGCAGGGTGCTGGAGGGGGAAGGATGGGAAGTAGCAGCAGTGATGGACATCTGCTGGTGCTCAGTGGTGAGGGAGAGGGAGATGTAAATCTGAGGTTATCAGGTTAAGATCAGGACATTTGTGGCTTAGGAGATCACTAAGTTGGTGGTGGGTGGAGATGGGTGAGGGAATGTGAAATAAACAGGATGTTGGAAATATCTCACAGATTAGGTGGTAACTGTGGAGAGGACGATGTTAGGATGTTGATGACCCTTCTTCTGTGGAAAGATCATCAACTAGAGACATTAACTCTGTTTCTCTCTCCATAAATGCTGCCTGACCTGCTGAGTGTTTCCAGCATCCTTTGTGTTTATTTCAGATGTCCAGCATCTGCAGTATTTTGCTTTTCAATCAGTTGTTGCTGATGGTGGTGGTGGCGTTTGAGAGGGGGCGGGGTTGATGAGAGAGGGAGGAATCACGCCAATCAGTGGAGTATCATCAGACAAACAGATAAATGAGAAGCAGGATTTGGCCACAGTCCCTCTAGGTTACCGATCCAATTGGAATATCAGCTCTACATTCTGATATACACATGGTAATCTTTCATTTTCTTGCTTATGAAGAATCTGCCTCTGCCTTAAAAATATTTAAAGACTCTACTTCCACTGCTCTTTGAGGATGATAGTTGTTAAATATTCAGGACCTTCTGAAAGTAAACAAAATTCCCCTCACTTGTCTTTAATAAGTGACTCCAGTATTTGATTCTTCAACAACATGAAATATCCTTTCCACATCCACCCTGTTAAGATCTCTGCTGTCTCTTCTCACTTTTCTGAACTCCAGTGGATACAATATAAAACAGTCCAACATTTCTTCATAAGATAGTCTGTCTATTCTGGTATTAGTTTCGTAAACCATCTCTGAACTGCTTCCAACACATTTATATCCTTCTTAAATAAAGGAGCCATTAGTGTACACAGTATTTCAAATGCGGAATCACTCATACCCTATCAAGCAGAAGCATAGCCTCCTTACATTTGCATTCAACTCCTTTGCAATAAAAAAGATAACCACTTGTTCAACAAAGAAACTCAAAATGAAAATCACAGGACCTTATGAATAACAATCTAAGTCCCTGATCTTCCCAATGATCACTATTTTGTTGAAATTCTATCACTCAACACAACTGAACATTGTGTTAAGTTATAAAATTTCTTGTCCAGTGAATTTACTTAATATATTCAGGACATTTTTCTGCAATAATGTGTCCTGGAATCAACAAAGTGGCACACAATAATGAACGATAAGACTATTTTAGATAACAGGCTAATGGTGTGTGAACATTTATCTAATGGCCATCACAAAATGATTTATTTCAAATTTGGATAAAGCCAACTTCAAGATGATGAGACAGATGGTAAATTCAGCATATTTGCTTATGGGGAAAAATGAGATAAGGTCTATGGGAGGTGTTGAAAATAATTTAATTTGATACAGTATCAGGTTATACCTCTAAGGACAACAAATATACTTGCCAGAAAAGTACATAAATCAAAGGCATCAGGAAAAATACACAAAAAAATACTAAATCCATGCAAAACTGCAATAACTACCTCAGAAAGTGGGAGAGATACATAGATGAAAGTGATAAAATTAAGAGTTATGAAAAGGGAGCTTAAAAAGAAAATTGCTTGGGATATCAATTCTGCATCAAAAATATACTCAAAAGTGGAGCAGAAACATGCTCATTCAAAACTCCCAGTGATAACATTGTAAGTGAAAATCAAGACATGACAGACATCTTGAATAATTACCTTGTGAGAGGACTAAGAGGAAGAGGATTGTTTGCTGGAAATCACAAGGAAACTAATAGGCCAATAGGTGCTGAACCCTCCCTCTCTCTGTGGAGAAACCACCTGTCCACATTTACCTCCACCAGGTATGGAGAGGTTGCCCCTGCACACCCAAGAAACATCCCAGGATTACGCCACCTGGGGCCCTGGAAGTCCCTCACAGCCTCTGGAAGGCTTTTGGGCAAAAATATCTCTGACTGGCATTTAAAACTATTTAAATAATTCAAAAAATCAAAATTAAAAATCATGGTTATTACAAACACTGAAAATAACAAAACAAATAAAAACTAAAACAAAGTCAAATATCTTACATACTTAATAAGTATATAAAGAGTATAATAAGTATAATAAGTATGATAAACTTATTATAAAAGTATAATGTATATATATCAAAAGTATAATAAGTATATAAAATCAAATAAAAAGTAAAACAAAGTCAAATATCTTATATACTTAACTACACTTAATTTTTATCTACAGAATCAAGGCCCAGTTCCACAGCTCCCTGGGTGAGTCACCATCATCCCAGTAGCAGAGCGAAGGTCCAACCCCCCCACCCGCACCTGGGTTCCAAGTCACTTCCGACCTCTGCATTAGAATGAGCACAAAAGATTAAAATATATTGGTGCCGGCAGCTCTCCATGGGAGTGTCAGTGTTGGTCACACAGCCCAATACTAAATCAGGAATGGGAATTCATTGGAATTAATGCAAGCAAAATAGAATTTCTCTCCAAAAGAATGGCTAACAGAAATGAAAATGAAATCAAAATCAAGTCAGAGAGAAATTGGGAAAGACAGATAGACACAAAAAGTTGCATTTGTATGGCACTTTTCATGAACAAAGTCCCTTACAGCAATTGAAATGCTTTTTGAACATTACCCTTGTAACAAAGGAAATACAGCACAGAATTTTAAACACTCCAATCTCCAATAAACAAGGAAAATGACAATGACCAGATAATCTGTTTACATCAATGCTGATTTCCCAATACCACTCTGCACTTCTCTGAAAAAGTGCCATGAAATATTTTATGTCTACCTGAAAGAAGACACAGGGCCTCAGTTCAAGTGTCATCTGAAAGACAGAACCTCTGACAATGTAGCATTCTCTCAGTTATGCACCGTAAGTCCCAAACCTCTGGAGTGGGACTTAGAGTCATGGAGAAATACAGCACAGAAATGTGCCCTTCAACCCAACTCGTCCATGCTGCCCAAGATTCCATCTATTCTAGTCCCATTTGCCTGCGCTTGGCCTATATCCCTCTAAACCTTTGGTGTCTATGTTTAAGTACCTTTTAAATGTTGTTAATGTACCTGCCTCAACCACTTCCTCTTACACCTCATTCCATATACTGACCACCCTCTGGGTGAAAAAGTTGCCTTTCAGGTTCCTATTAAATCTCTCCCCTCTTACCTTAAACCAATGTCCTTTAGTTCTTGATTGGAAAATCAACATTGATGTAAACAGATGATCTGGTCATTATTATTTTCCTTATTTATTAGGGAATGGAGTGTTTAAATTTCTGTGCTGTATGCTACAATGGTGACTTACGTTCAAAAAAGCATTTCAATTGCTGTAAAGGACTTTGTTCATGAAAAGTACTATACAAATGCAAGAAGACTGTGTGCATTGACCCTGTCTCTGCCCCTTATGATTTTATACACTTCAAAAAGATCACCCCTCATTCTCCTATGCTCCAATGAAATAAGTCCCAACCTGCTCAAACTCCCTCTATAACTCAGTCCCTTGTGTCCCAGCAACATCATCGTTAATCCTCTATGCACTCTTTCCAGCTTAATGGCATCTTTCCTGTAGCAGGGTGACCAAAACTAAACACAATATTCTAAATGTGGCCTGACCAATGTCTTATACAACTGCAACAGTAACATCCTAACTTCTTCTACTCAATGTCCTGACTGATAAAGGTCAGCGTGGGTCAGACAGAAACAATGGAGGGAAATGGACAATTGACATTTTGAGTTGAGACCCTTCATCTGTACTGCATGCCCAGGTGAAGGGGCTTGACTCCAAATGTCGACTGCCTGTTTTCCTCCACAGATGCTGCCTGAAAGCTGCAGCATCTTGTCCGTGACTTTCTCATGTGCCCAAGTATGTTGTTGACTGGGCAACACTGGCATGTTACAAAAAATATAATGGTGTCAAAGAGTGACAAGTTCACAGGACTAAATCTTTTCCATATGTGGATTTTATATGAAGAGCATGGCCTTCCAAAATTCTCTTGATTTAAGAATTGTTCCTTTAGATTGGAAGACTGGAAAATCTAAAGGAAGAATTGTTCCTTTGGATTGGAATTGTGTTACGAGCCAAGTTGCTATTTGGTGAATGTCCCTTTAAGGCACCTGGACAGCAGTGTGCGTGTGTGTGTGGTGTTATCAAGACGGCAAGACTATAACAACGTGCTGGCTGTTTTGCTGAGGGAGAGAGGAAGAGAGAGGGAGATGGAGAGGGAGAGGGAGAGGGAGAGAGACTGACAGTCTCCATATCAATGGATGAAGCACAATAGCTGTGTCTGTCACTACAATCCATGTATGGATTTGTGGAGCAATCAAGTGGAGTCCACTTTGTCGTTAACCTGTACTGGAAAACAGGTATTTCTGTGGGCGACCACGTATCGAATGCCTTCGGGGTGGCAGATACTTCGGAACAAAGCAGTGGAGATCGTCGGAGATTGATGTGTCTTATGGGTTCCATCGTGAAACATGTGGATTTCGTAATTTCTCTCTACATTCTCTCTGCATTTTCTCTTCAGTCGGTGGTTTTTGCAAAAGCCTTTGCTCACGTTTCACCTTATGACTTGCTGAACTGACCTTTGAGAACTATTCCTAGGCTTGGGGTTTGGGAATTTGCCACGCACACACTTTGAGTTTATTAGATTTGGGGTTAATGTTTAACATCTAATGTTTTTGCTTTTCTTATTATCACAAGTAGTTATTAATAAAATAGTTTCTAACACTTATACATGACTCGGTGTGTTTCTATTGTTGCTGGTACATAACAATTGTTCCTTTAGATTGGAAAACTAAGTGAGAGATGGTGCAAAAAAGATTATAAGGATATTGCTGGGACTGGAGATCTTGAGATATAAAGAGAGATTAGATAGGCTGGAACTGTTACCCTGGAGCAAAGGAGGCTGAGGGGTGACCTCACAGAGTTTTACAAAATTATAAGAGACATAGATAATGGTACGTCCTTTTCCCAGTGTAGGGGAGTCTAAAACTAGAGGACATAGGTTGAAGGTGAGAGAGGAATGATTTAAAGGGGATCTTGAGTGGAAAGTTTTTCCATCTGGAGGGTGGTGGGTATATGGAATGAGCTGTGGTAGACAAAGTGAGAGAGTTATTCCCGCTCTCACTTCCATCATTTAAGGGAGGTGAGAGCAGGAATATTTTTTTTTGTGTGGGGAAAGTTACTAGATTAAGGATAGAGTGACTGAACACCTTTGAACTTTTAGCAGAAAGAAACAATATTGTGCTGTCAAGATTAGCTTATGCCATTCGCAATTTCTGAACAGCTAACTGAAGCAGAAGACAGGTGAATCTCAATGACTCCCAAATGGCCTACACAGGGAAGGAAAGTTATTGACCTGTCGAAGAAACTGGCTGAGCAACAGGATCAAGTAGCAGGGATAATGAATGTCTACTCAAATTGGCAGGATATAACCAGTGGTGCCTTGCAAGGATCAAAGTTGGGGCTGCAAGCATTTATGATGCTAATATCTGTATTACGTAAGACAGAAAGCCACGCACCCAAGTTTACCATTGGCCCAGATAAGGGACATTGTAAATAGTGTGAATAATACGTATAAAACGGGCAAAATTGTGGGGAATAGATTTCAATTCAGATAGCTGTAGAGTTTTCTACTTTTGAGAAAAATGGAATAATTTCTAAATGATTAAGAATGGAATCAAAAGGAAGAGGAAATATTAATAATAGTCTTGTAGGGATGGGTACACCAAGGCAAGTGGAATGCTGCCCTTTATACCTCCAGGACTAGAATATAAACTATGCTGCCACTTTGTGGTTAGATCACACCTGATCACATCTGGTCAGTTCTGTGTACCATGCCTTAGGTAGAACACATTAGCCATGAAGGGAAGGCAAATGTAGATTTACCAGAATGATATTTGGACTTCATAGATTAAAATATGAGAAGTTACAGAAACTAAGGCTGTATTCCCTGGAACTTAAAGGACTAGGAGTGATATAACTGTTTAAAGATATTGGGCAGAACAGATACAAGGGAGTGGGAGAAACTGTGTTTCTGTTGGTTGTAGAGTCTAAAAGGGCTGTGATCTATATCTTAGGACAGGGCCTTTCAAAGGTAGTTAAGGCTGATAGAAAATTGTAACTGTTACAGAAATTGTCGTTGATGCTAAGTCTAGTGTTAATTTTTGAATGTGAAGTATCAAAGATGATGTTAAGATGTTAATAATGTTAACACAAGCAACAGCTGGAAAATTGAGTAAGATCACAGATTCTCCACTCTTTTCATTGAATAGTGGAATAGACTAGAGGAAATGCCTTCTCCTGTTCCCCGACCCCAAATTGTCAATGATCCTTATTTCAGCTCTATGTGATGGATGGCAGTTATATTCATTTAAATGAGTTTGCCTTCCCTGTTGAAAAAGGTAAATGCATGTAATTGCTTGAATTATATTAATACATTTTAATAATTTAAAATATTTATCATATTAAGACACATTATTTAAATACATTGAAAAACTATAAAAATTATTTTTAGTTTGTAATTATTAAAACCCGTTTGAATAGCTTTTGTCTGCCTCTGAGCATCAGCGATACGTAAAAATAGTTCAAAGGCCTTTAACAGCAGTGAGTTATCAACCACATTCAGAGTATAGGATGTTCGGATACTTCAGTGAGGGCCACCCATTAGTCAGGGCTTGCTCAGTGCTAAGGGTCAGCTCAAAAGCCTGAAAATGTCAGCCAGAAGTTAGCAAGTACCATAGGCTTTGAATGTGCGCACTGGTTTGGATGTAAGCCAATCCAGCACAATGATAATTATGTGGTGAAAACCAGGAGCATGGTGGTCCAGAAGAAGGCCACTGAAACTAATCATTTACATAGATTACACCAATGAGAATATTTTGAAATTTTAGCATCCAACATTGGTGAGAAGTTAGAAGGACCTCTGACTATAATTGATATTATGAGAGGGAAAGGGACATCCGAAGGAAGTCTTTTCTGTTTAACTAATTTCCCGCGTCTACCTTTGTTATAAAATTAAAAACGTTTGCATGAAATTTTAAAAAAATGTTTAATTATCAGGGATCCCAGTTATTTCAGGCCCTTCTACCCAAGTTATGAGGCTGAAGTTTCACTTGCTGCGAAGTCCAATTGCTCAGGGGATTTGTAACTTGTGCTGTAGATTGTCCTGCTGTCAGATTTGGTGTTGCCTCGAACTTGTGCTACAATCTGATAGTGTATTTTGCTATGGACAGACAGATGCGGATTAGTTCAAAAATATATCAAATTTGATGGAGCCATTGTAGGAGTCGCGTGACTCACCCTTGACAACCTGGATAAAAAGTGGAGTCTCAACATTGAGAGACATTTACTTGTGCGGAAAACAGCATTAATTGCAACAATGGATATCACACATACTTTTATTTAAATGTTAACCATACTTCCCATCAAGATCAGATAAAGGATGCTAATATTAACCAGGCAAAAATGTGTAAAGACTGGTGCAATGGGGCTAAATTTCAACACATCCCAAACACTTTAAAGCCATTGAAATACTTCGAGCAATGTACCTTCTTGGAATGTGGGACAGACAACAGCAAATACACACACAGCCAGGTTCCACAAACAGAGGAAAACATATTAAAGTACAGTACAGAGAAAAATCTAAAGTGGTGACATTTTAAATCAATTGGGTTAACAGTATGATAAAGACATCAGCTCTGGGTTAGACAAACAATCCCAATGAACGAGGAAATAAAACAATTACATCCAGTTTGCTAAATACCTAGCCCAGTGGTTAAATGCACCACATCACAAGAGAAATGGCTTCAATATATCTGACAACCTGCAACATGATGGAGGAGTTGTATGTTTTTCTGTTAAATTTACCCATTATGAAGGGATATTTTCCTGAGTCTGTTTCCAGTGGATATCAGGTGGACTAGGCAAAACACCCACTTGCAAGGAATCCACATAATTCTATTACACTAATAAAAATGATAGAAAAAAAACATTCTCCATCTTACCGAATTTGTTAATATTCACTGCTCTTATTGGGGAAAAGAGTCAAAGAAAATCTCTCCTGCAGAGCAGGAGTGCCAACTACTTGATAATGCAAGCACATTCGACGGAACTCAGACTTATTATTACTGATTCGCTATGTTACACAAAACTCTGCTAAGACTGTGACACCATAATTTTCATCTGATAATTGCAACGGTAAGTTAACTGTGTTCAATTAAACACTGACATAGTTCCAAACAAGGCTTCCTTTATAATGCTGATCCTCCTATCCTTAGCATCAATGAAAGTACAGGTAAAGTTACTTGCTGCATTTCAAACCAGAAGATGTCAAGTATTCCATATTTCAGGGGTAATTTGTTAAACTTGACCTATTAATTGAGTTAATTTGTTGAGTAGAACTCAAGGGATAACTTATACATTATGAATCCCAGACAGACCTGATTGTACTCCATCTTTCCTTTAACATTTGCCAAGCTCCAGAAATGAAATTGACAGTTATCAAAATCAGAGAAAACAAGGGACCATGAGGAGGCAATCTTGTTCTCCATTCCAATTTATATAATCTTCAATAAAAAACTAATATTGTTTAACAAGGAAAACATTAAATAATATTGAATACGTTGAAGTATTAGAAATTAATTAAAATATTAAAATAAAGTAATGCAAAGCAACATAAACAAACTACTTGTCTACTTTTATTAAAGAAAAAGCACCCTAAAATATGTCTTTGAATATTCATTCAGGCTATAGCTGACTTGAAGCTGTGTGACTGAATATGAAGTGAATGGGGTCTCTCAGCTCAGCAGTCAGTATTCTACAGCTGGAATCAGTGGTGAGTGCAGGGGAAGGGGAGGTCAGATCGACTGGCACCTGACCTCCAGCTTGTCTCTGACTTCCGCATTTCAATGTGCCAGTCACAGCTAGGTGCAATATGGCTCATTATATTTCGACCTGACTTAAGTGAAGAGTTTGGAAATATGCAAATGTGTTGACATAAGTTTCCTTCTGGTTAATTTGTCATTCTTTCCCTCCCATTTTTCTTCCTCTATTTCAATTAGAATTTACTGATTACGATTGTAACATCAAATCAGTCTGTTTGTACAAAATGTTTTGTGTGTCAGCCTGTGTAATACTTATGAACAAAATCTGAGAATCAAAATGATCAAACACATTTTGAAGAAATTATCAGTCATTAGATGTTCTAACTTCTTACAGCAGCTGTAGGAATGTTCATTGCTCCTTGATGTGTTGATTCAAAACAACAACTGCACATTAAAAAGCTGAAATAATTGGGTAATTTTGTCAACTAGATTCAATAATTTAGTCGCAGTACAATGGCACAGTGGTTACTGCTGCCTCACAGCTCCGGTGACCCAGGTTTAATCCTGGCATCCTGTGCTGCCTGTATGGAGTTTGCACGTTCTCCCTGTGACAGCATGGACTTTCCCTCAGTGCTCCACTTTCCTCCCACATTCCAAAGACATGCAGGTTGGTAGGTTAATTGACCACTTTATTTGCCCCTAATGTGTAAGGTGAGTGGGGGTGTGGGGAAGGGGAAATGTGGGGAAAATTGAATTAGTGTAGGATTAGTATAAATTGGTGCTTGATGGTCAGCAGAGACTCAATGGGAAAAGTGGCCTGTTTCAATGTATGATTGTATGACTACAACTCTAATAGTTAAAGAAAATAATAGTTTGGTTGTGTACATTAATCCTGTGCAGGACTGAAACAAGTCAAATATTACAGTTCGAGATGTATGTGCAATGAATCTCTCAGAGATCCACTTGCTCTGTCTCAGCAATTTCATCAGAAGCACTGCTTGTGTTCAAGTTAGGTCAGCAGGGGGAAAAACCTCCAAGAAATTTCTGACTTCAGGTGCAAATCACTTAGCTGTGTTTTTTTAAAGGTTAACCTATGCCTTTTTTACTTCAGCACAAGGAGGTCATTTGGAATGCCAACATTATGCACAAAACCATAACTGATCTTCATAATCATTCCCCTAAAACAGGACACCAGCCTCACAGTTTATGAAAGGGTAAAACTTGATCATCAGCCTCTTGCAGCACTCTGTAATCACAATCTGCAATCCAATTTTATCACAATCTGTAATCCAATTTTCAACTGATCTGTTGTGACGTCCCCATCTATATTGATGCAAGAATTGAAAACGACTTACAGCAGGGAACAAAGTCCAACAGTGATGGATGTTCATATACAAAGTCAATCAATTTATATGCCACTGATAAATCCAGATACATATTCCTTTCATGTATAGCAGAACATATTAGCCAATTAGCTCCTGCCTATGTCCAGTTAGTGCTCAGACTCACAAATTTTAAACAAAAGATTAGACATTATTATGAAGTGACAGCAGCACTGAAGTAAGAAATTAGACCTGTCTTTGAGTGTACCGTGTTGATCTGTGTAATATCCACTTTGTTTCCTGTAATGTGTTTTGTCGGTTAGTTGCCATTGAACAGCAGCTCATTACAAGGAACCTAAAGGGACATTGTTGGTTTTAGCAATATACTGAAATACACAAGCAGCAACCTTGCCGTGGCATCTTCCTTTTGATTGTAATTGGAAGAGTTCTTTAAAAAATGTTGGCACAACCCAAAGCAGGTGGGCAAGGAACAATTATAGAGAGGAGGGGAAAAGGACTTGCATGTTTGATTATTTTCGGTCAGAAATACAAATTTACCCTACTTCAGGTTGGAGGATTTGATCAAAGTTGACTTAAATGGAAATCAAATCTCTACATAGTAACTCATGTATGGTGCTAGCTATATACATCAACATATGCTGTAGCTGTTGTACACAAACCTGGTATCTCACATCTATTATCATCTCTGTCAGTGATGCTGTTGACCGATGTGAGGAAACAGAGAAAAATCGCTTGAGCAATGGAAAGAACACCTGAGAGGTTGAGGAACATCTTTTGGGAAGAATGGAAGAGTACACAACTTAACAAAGGTAAATATAACCAACAAAGGCTTGACACTAACAGTAGAAGCCTCAACCGGACCTTATTCTGGTCTATAATATTAACATTGCTCACCTTGTTAAGTATCAATTTCACAGTAGTTGTTAAAAATTCCAAAGAAAATGTATAAAAAAGCTGCAAAGTGCAATTATTGCAGCAGCAAACAGGTTATCTTTATGTTTATGTTCCAGAAACAACTTTTGCCTGCAATGGAATTCCTTCATGTGGTTATGCAGGCAGGGAAACACAAATGAACTGATAGGTAATATAAACGTGCCTGCCCAAGATAATGTTTTCAATCCTCTCCCTCCACTTTGCTGACAATCTCACACAGGTCTTCCTGCATCAAGGAAGAGGTCAATATCTTTCATTTAAAAAGATTCCTTTGGGTGTATGGGTGTTGCAGGCAGGTCAAAATAAATTACCCATCCCTAAATGCTCCTGAACTATGCAGTTAAAAGTCAACCACTGGGTCTGGAGTCACATATAACCAGTCTGCAGTTTTCCTTCCCTGAAGGACATTTGAACAACCTGAAGAGCAAAATTGCTGATATCAGATTTTCAATTCAAAATTTACTTAATTGTTTGAATTTATTTAATTGCTGGCTGCTGTGCTGGGACTTGAAATCAGCTCACCAGATCAATAGAAAACCCCTCAGGATACTAGTCCAGTAACTTTATCTGTATAGCTCTGACAGGTCACAAAACAACTTAAGTGCAAGGAAAAGAAAACTACATACACTTGCTTGAAACTCCATTATTAAACTTCTGTTTAATATCACCAGAAAAATGAAAATGAATTTTTAGCTTTTCATGTTCATTGTTTTTCATGGTTTAATTGTCAGACAGAAATTGGAAGTTTTGATTTCAATCATGTTCAACATCATCATTGACCTCTAGTAATTTTAGGAAAACACTGGGAATGTCGAGAAAGCTTGAAGGAGACCTTTAGTTTTGCAATGAGCACCAGGGTTGTTTGAACATATTGTCTCCTCGTACTTGCTTGTATTTATACAGTTAAATGTGTTTACAAGGTCCTGCTGGAAGTCACCAGGTCACACTTAATCACTACAAAAGCTTACAGGAACTCTTAAGAAAGGGAATGGTGTAATGTGCGCAAGTGAGAATGTCTACCATCAACTAAAACATACACACTTTTTCTGCTGATGTTCATCTGAAGCAAAGCAAAGAAAGCTGTGCTCTCTGCTTCAACCCAGTGCATCCATTTCAATAGAAAAAGGTGCTTCACCCTATAACAAGCCATTTGATCTTCATTTTGTAACCAGAATAATACCCCGAAGGGCAGCCAAGCGATGCTGCAAGTTGTGCAGCTGCCTCACAACTTCAGCAACCTGTGTTCAATCACGACCACTGGTGATGCTTCCGTGAGGATGTACTTTCCCCCTGCAGCTGTGTGGTTTTCCCTGGGTGCTTCAGTTTTCTCCCACATCCTGAAGACATGATGATTGGTAGGTGGCCATTACATTACCGCTAGTGTAGGCCAGTGGGAGGACAATCAGAGAGGAGTTAATGGGCATGTGAGAGAGTGTGGGTGACAGTGAATGACGGGATGGCTCTGAGAGACTCCATGTGCCAAATGGCCTCCTTCTAAATCGTAAGGAAGTATGAAATAAGAAATAATTTTTACACCTCTGTCTTGTTGCTGAATTTTAGTGAAAAATTAAGAAGATTTAGGATGTTTATTAGATTTAGTCACATAAATCTCAGTATTGAAGTTAGGCATTGACAGAAAAAAATGATGTATGAGGTTAAGATAAAAAGAAGGGAAGAATGTGAATCCGGAAGGGTTAGTAATGGGCGAGATAGAGAAACACATGTTGGATCCAGAGGAGGTGCATTTGGTAACAGCAGGAACGTTATTCATGGCCCCCTGTGATGTGTGAGGAACATTGCCACATCTTTCTGTTAATCGTATTACAACTGTGGGTGATGATTCTGATATTACCATTTATATGTCACCATCATCCGCTTATGCCTTGAGTTAGCATCCTTTTTGATACTTCCCCAGCATTACCATCCATCCTATCACAAACCTGCACTTGTTTTATTACCCCTCTCCCTTTCCTTTTATCACTTAAATTTTGCTACATTTCTAAAGTGCCCCATTCTGAAAAAGATCATTGACCTGAAACACGGCAGGAACTGTAGTGTAGCGGTTAGCATAATGTTATTACAGCGCCAACGACCTGAATTCAATTCCGGCCACTGTCTGTAAGGAGTTTGTACGTTCTCCCTCTGTCTGTGTGGGTTTCCTCCGGGTGCTCCGGTTTCCTCCCACATTCCAAAGACCTAGGGGTTAGGAAGTTGTAGGCATGCTATGTTAGCGCCGGAAGAATGACGACACTTGTGGGCTGCCCCCAAAACAATCCACGCAAAAAGATGCATTTCACTGTGTGTTTTGATGTACATGTGACTGATAAAGATATAGAACATAGAACAGTACAGCACAGAACAGGCCCTTCGGCCCACAATTTTGTGCCAACATAGCTATTCCCTCCTACCTACAGAATGCCCATATCCCTCCATTTCCCTCTTATTCATGTGCCCATCCAAGCCCCTCTTAAAAGACCCCAATGAATTTGCCTCCACCGCCCTATCAGGCATTCCAGGCATCCACCACTCTCTCGGTAAAAAACATACCCCTCATGTCTGTTCTGAACCTACCCCCTCTCACCTTAAGTGCATGGTATTGGATCACTCAATAATCTTATCATTTACTTTATTTCTTTCTCTGTCATATGTTATCTAAATAATTGAGCAGTTCAAGAGCATCTTTCTTGTCTTATTATTTCAAATTTCCAACAAATGAAGCATTTTGCTTTTGCTTTATTCATGTTTAGTTTCCTAAGTTAAAGGAAATTTGGTAAGTTAAGTGCTCGGCCAGGTGTGGCTACTGTCATAAGCAAGTGTGACAAAATGGAAGTGGATTATGGTTGAGAAACCCATTGGTGAAATTTTTGAATTTAATGGCTGTTCAGGGTTTATATGTATTATCTATGAGCTTATGAAAAAGAATTGATTAAAATATCAAGCATTTTTATTTAAGTCAGCATTTGGGAAACAGTTGAAGTTTGCACATGTCACACTAACTGAAAAGAGATTTTTGGATGCACTGGTATTTCTCTATATAAATAACATCAAAACCATCGTGCCACAGGCCGCTTTATGTAATACTTTGAGTAACATTTGAGATTGAGGTGTTTGTGAAGATATTAAGGATGGCAAACTGTATTGGCAATATAAGTAAACACATGATTAATTTTTGTGTCATTCTTGAAGCAACTATTAATTAAACTATTCTTAAAATGAGTGAATTTGAAGCAGGTAGAATGATGAATTGGCTCAGAAATTCTGGTCAAACTGCCACTATCATGGCTAAGCTACAAAGAGAATACTTATCTATACTTACCAAAGGAGAGCTAACAGAAAACTCCCAGCTCCAATCTCAGTGGTGGAGCCTTGTAAACATAGCAGAGTTTTCCCTTTGTCAAGCCCAACAGGTAGGGGTAGGGGGTGGGGGTCTTGACCACTGTCTTAATCAGTTGGTAAAGATGTGACTCCCAGAAATCTTGCAAAACATTTCAAGAACATTCAAAATTAACAAACTTTTTAGAAACAGAAAAGCAATCAATCAGAAAGTTCAAATATACTAACATTTACTTAAATTCTTTGCAGACATGCACCTCCACTGCAATCAATGAATAAGAATTCCTCTCTACAGGTTGATCCCAGTACAGGATCTTCAAGTAGCTTTCCCGAGTGCTAATGCTGAGGAATTGCTGCAGCTTGTATTCTGCCACAGGAATCACATCCAGCATCAAAATGCATTTGGGAAATGGCCAGCAAAAAGCTGCCAGCAAATTCAAGACTTCCATACGTGCGTGCATATGTATGGAAATCCTTGGTCTTGCTCGCAATACTGCAGGGAAATGCAAGCAGTTGCATGTAGAATTTCCAACATTCCCTCTCTAAATCTAACCCATTAAGTGCTCATCTGGTAAAATCACTAACTGCAGTTACTGAGTGTAGACAGTAATTTATCATGAAAATGCACAGGCTTTTCAGATTCCCATGAAACCCAATAACATCATGTCATCTGTGACATAAAAAATGAAATCAGTGAGCCACATAATAATACTAATTCTTTTTCTAATTTATGTTCTTCACACACAAAGAGATGTTGCACCTTTGTCCTTGAGAATCATATGACTGATGAGAAGACAGCAGTGTCACAGACATATTGTTGGTATTTTGACATCCATGCCCTCTAAAGAAAGGCAATCAATATACCCAATTGACAGCTTACTTTATCCCAATCCAGTCATGTGTCCCTATATAATACATTATCTGTAAAAGCTCTTATACCGAGATGTAGATAACACTGTATGTTGGCTTTATTACTGGCTTTATGTTGTTATTGACTATAAAGCAGAATACCAATGCTCATGAAAAATGCAACACAAATCTGAGACTATTGACCCCTTTAATATTCGTAATATTGAAAAAGAATATTGAAGGTGATTAGTCCAAATAATGATTACGTCTTTGGCAACATGTACAAATGGCTTTAAAGAATCCAAATCACGTCAGACCCCAATCTTGGACTTCGTCACAGATCACAACGCAGTAAAATTCCAATAATCTGGAACACGATTGGTAGATTTCTGGACAACTGGATGTTACTCCGACTAATAGACCAGCAGACATTTAATTCACTTTTCCAAATGTTATACAGTGGTGTAATAAATTTTCCAATGAATCAGGCGAGTTTAAAGGGAGCGCAAGAAACAAACTCCAGTGAGTTTAAAGGGAGCAGGAAAGGGGGCCCTGGTGTGTTTAGAAGGGGTGTGGGAACAAGGACCTGGTGAGCCATACTATGAGCCATTGGGATTTCTGGACAATGGAATGGAATATAATTGGAGTTTTACTGTGTAATGTGTACCAGTGAATAATAACCATGCTTAGTTTGGATTCTCAATGCACATCTAGAATGATAACTTGCAGTGCCTTTTACACAATCAATGAAATAAAATAGGAAAATGATACTGGCATGATTCAGATCAAAGTTAGTGCAGGAAGTATATACCACAACCCAAAAGAACTTGTCTGGCATTTGATATAGCTTAAAACAGTTGGGAAACAAAAGTAAATGAAGTTATCACAGGAGATGCTCCTACAATTCTGCTGAGGTCTGCGCCTTCACCAAGACCCTGTTTATGACTGGATTCACATCATTAAATTAAGTTGCCACTGAAATGTAACTTTCCTCATCAAGAATCACTCAATCTCATCATCAGATGGTAAAAGAACTTGGCTAAATTCTCAAGTATCACCTCTCCATCCCATCCCCTCAGCACCCATGCTCAGAGCCAAAAAACTGTGCACCATGTAACAACTATTGTGATTGCATCCTTCCCACAACTACTACAGGTCCTCCTTAGGTTATGAACACCTGACTTATAGACAACCTGTACATACAAATGAGTGTTCAGGAGATCGGTGGGGTGGATGGGGATGGATTTTCTTGTTGCAGTGGACCTGCAGGCATCTTCTGCTGGGTGGGAACCCACCCACCCATCTGAGCCACAATAATGGGGGGGGGGGGGGAGAGCTGGGTAGAGCTGAGTAGAGTTGGGAGCGCCAAGCAGACTCACTCACTGAGTCAGTGAGGCCAGCTGGAGGTCACTCTTCCCGCGCCTAATCAGTCTTCCATCACAGCTGTTTTTGTGATGTTCTCCCACACACTGTTCCTGTTCATTTCCAACTTGCAAGCTGTTTGGCTTGCAAACAATTCTCAGGAATGGAATCCTGTCATGACCTGGGCACTGTCTGTACAAATGTTCAAATTCCTGGAATTTACAAGGCATATTTCGAACAAATTTTACTATTGCTATGACAGAACCCAAAATTGAACCAGTTTTTCAGAGCAGTGGGATAGAAACCGGTTCTCTGGCCCATGCACGAGATGTACAATATAGTAGCACCTTTACACTGAATTTCACTCCTACTGCTTCAAGGACAAAATCACAATAATATATTTTTAAACCAAGAATGTTAGTACAGTGTGATGCCTGCTTTTGCCTGCTTGCTTTTCTCCACGGATGCTGCCTGGCCTGCTGAGTTCCTCCAGCATCATAGTGTTTTTCATTCAGTGCAACGTGATGTTTTTCCTGACACCTGATGGGGCAAAATATAGCCCTGAGGAAATGGGTGGAATCCAATTTCTAGGCAAATATACCCGAGGTTTTAATTGACATATTGCAAAATAATGTATTATACTTGGTATTGGTATTGGTTTATTATTGTCACTTGTACCGAGGTACAGTGAAAAGCTTGTCTTACAAACCGATCGTACAGGTCAATTCATTACACAGTGCAGTTACATTGAGTTAGTACAGAGTGCATTGATGCAGTACAGGTAAAAACAGTAACAGTACAAAGTAAAGTATCACAGCTACAGAAAAAGTGCAGTGCAATAAAGTGCAAGGTCACAACAAGGTAGATCGTGAGGTCATAGTGTATCTTACTGTATAAGGGAATCGTTCAATAGTCTTATCACAGTGGGGTAGAAGCTGTCCTTAAGTCTGGTGGTACGTGCCCTCATGCACCTGTATCTTCTACCCGATGGAAGAGGAGAGAAGAGACAATGTCCCGGGTGGGTGGGGTCTTTGATTATGCTGGCTGCTACACCAAAACAACGAGAGGTAAAGACAGAGTCCAAGGAGGGGAGGCTGGTGTCCATGATGCGCTGGGCTGTGTCCACAACTCTCTGCAGCTTCTTGCGGTCCTGGGCAGAGCAGTTGCCGTACCAAGCCGTGATACATCCAGATAGGATGCTTTCTATGGTGCATCAGTAAAAGTTAGTGAGAGTCAAAGGAAACAAACCAAATTTCTTTAGCCTCCTGAGGAAGTAGAGAGGCTGGTGAGCTTTCTCATGGCAGGTGTAAGGTAATAAGTGTAAATTACTGATTCTCAGAGAACAAATTAGTAAGTATAAAGTGTCCACTTTAATTTTATGGCAGCACCAGAGGCTTTTCCAAAATACCGTCAGTAAATGACAGTGTAATTCAAGCTTAACCTGTAAACTAATCTCCTTCACTGTTTCCTTCTTATTACTTGGACATCAACAGATGCATGGACATGTACAGTAAAACAGGCCACACCACCAGGGAATGGGCCTATTTTGTGTATGTTTTTAATGCTTAACACTTCAAGTGTAATACGTTTCCAACTCTTCCCAGACTGGGATGATAAATCACTATATATAGAGGCTGATGGAGATGTACAAACATTATATGGATATCTTGGTCTGGCCAGATATGAATGTATCATTTATCAAACATGAAGAAAAATTGTTCAAAGAGAAACAGTTTCTCTCTTCTGGGTGATTGTGAATGAAAAACACATCACTCTCTTTGCAGCTACTGAGAATTATTTGGACTGACATTGTTTAATGGGATTTGAAGCCCATCATTTCCTGTTCATCTGGCTCATGTTGAGTTGATACAGTGCACCAAAAAAATCATGCACATCCCCATTCTCATTGTTGTTCACATTCTTATAAACACACTTTGTAACATTTAATATCAAGGACTTTGTTTTTTGAGGATAAAAGGGAGCAAAAGAAGGAAGTGTTTCATGAAATATGTTATACTGTTATTAGTTAACTGTCATATACAATGGAGTGCCAATTTAAGACTGTTCAATAAAAGTAGATTTACGTTGAACATTTTAATTTATTTTGCATGATGTGTACACCATAAGGCCAGTATTTATTGCCCATCCCTTATTGCCCTGAACAGAGTGGCCCACTGGGCCAATTTTGTCTCAAGAACAATGCTGGTGAGTCTGGAGTCACATACCAGTTGGAGGACAGCAGACCTCCTCCCCTGAAGGTCAATAGTGAACTGGGTGGAGTTTTACTTAGACGAGCTTTTTCAAAAAAAATTCCAGACCATTAAAATACCTGAATTTAAATTCCACAACATGGGATTTGAATTCAGATCTCTGAATGGTCAGTCTGGGTCTCTGAGACACTTGCAGTATATAGTCAGTTAACCATGAACCACAACCCAGTTAGGTAGCCTTTCATTGAGTTTACTCATGTTTTAATAATTACCTGTAGATTAACTTCTCCAAGTTATAACTTGAGGTGAAATGTTGCAGATTACAACTTGTAACTCACAAAGAAAATTCAAAAACAAATTGAAATTGTTGATTTAACAGAACATAACTGATATTATTGCAAATTAAGAGTAAAACCATAATTACATTTAAAGAGAACACAGTCAAGAAAGGATAAAATTATCTTTGAATGTAATTAATAATTTAACTGCAGAAAAATTCTTTTATCCAGGTAAGAAAGGGGAACATTAATTTTGATATATAAAATCTTACACTTACAACCTGATAGAATAGTGTGTAGATTAATATTCTGCCAAGTAAATCAACATATTTCCAATTTATGATTCATATGGTTTCAGTTTATAATATATTATGATTCTAGTTCCTAGCGAAAGTTTCAGAATGACAGAGATTGAGTTTCTGTGCTAGGAGACCATTCATATGTAGAAAAGATACTCAGCAAGAAAATTGTGAAATGACAACATTTCACAGTTTCATAGTGTTTTTTGGTTATCGATGACTTTTCTCTGAAAATTCTGCGTTGATAAAGATTACTACAAGGACAACTGCCAGGAATTAAATCACATTACACTATTTCTACATGTATGGTACTCCTAAAATTCATACAGGCACTTGCAGTTATGTATCACCACATGTTCCTGATATGATATTGTCATTTAGAGCAAATGTAATGATGACATCATTCCATGTGTAATGCTCCCTTTTGAGCATTGACAAGAACTTGGACTAAGATGTCTTGCAAGCGGCTTTTGGCAGTTTCTTCTGGGGTATCTCAGTTTCCCGAACTTAGTCCTTGACAGGGATCCTTTTATTTAATCACTCTGGATCCCCATTCCCTCTTCTGCAAAATAGCCACCAACCCCACCAGATGCTTCATAAGGCCATATTCCAACCTCCTGATTTCCTAAACATCTTGCCCCACCCAATAGAGGCTTTGATCTCCAAGTTGCTCTTCCACTACTTTGCCCATTGTCGTTGCTGATCTTTATCTGTTGTCCTCGGTCCACCATCAAAGCCTATCCTGAGTTCCTCCCCGTAGCGGATGATCATCCCAGTCTTGGGGCTCCTGCCACAGCCAGACCTTTGCCCTTTCCATCCACGGTCATCAGACTGACCTTGGGCACCACTGCCACTGACCTAAGCCCGGGCAGTACTCCCACTAACCTAAAACACAAACCCTTACCACTTCTGCTGCAAGCATTTGGTTACACGAGTATTTTTCAGTCAACATTCTTTATTCTGCTTCATTCATCCCTCTGAATTGCCTCCCATTCTTTGCCAGAGACACCACTATCAGGATTATGATGATGAATGTTCAGGAGGATTTTTTTAATCTTAACCAATAAAAAACAAAATAAACACTCTCGAACGCTTAAATTGGAAAATCATTTTTTTAATCACCCGTAAGCCTCTGTGCTGACAATCAATGCCGATCATGCAGAATTTGCATTTTGCTTTCAGAATGCTGCATGTAGTTTTTAAATTTTGCAGGTAGACCGCTGACCAATTCCCTCAGACTGTGCTAATCAGGGGGCCGATATGGTGAAAGATGGCCCAAAAGGTAGAAAGCACATCCAGGAATGGGGTTTGAAAGTTGAGAGGTTCATGATTACCTGAAGGCTAATGAAGATTATGCCAAGTGAATAATTAAGGGACATCCTGAACTGGTGACAAAACTGCAGCACTTTAATTTCTGTTGTCATGGGTAAACCTACTCATCAATTTCAGGGAACCTACGAAAGCCACCTTCAGCTATCGGAACAGCACAGATATCATGAACAGAAACTGTCACCGAAATCAACGGGAAGTAGGAGGTGCAGGATGACAATCATAAGTTTATTTGGGTGATGGTTCAATTGGAAACCATGGTGAGGCAACTGGAAGGATTCCTTGGTGAATTGTTTTGCAAAAGAGTCTCTGCAGTGAGAACTGTGCCACATATACGGCAGTTTGACAGCAAATATTCACCAGGGACTTTGAATAGTTGGATGGGGAACTGCAGGAAGCCTTAGCTGTTCACGATCTGTACCAATGATTTGAATGAGAGGGCATGAAAGATCTTTGTCTACTGATGTTATTAAGCTGGATGGCAGTTTTGGTTGTGAGGAGGATGTAGAGAGGCTTCAAGCTGTACGGAGGGCATACATGAATGGGAAGAGACTGGCAGGTGGAAAAATGTGAGACTATCCGGTTGGGAGAACAAAAAAAACAAGAGCAGAGCATTCTTTTGAAGAGATTTAAAGGTCAATGAAGGTTAACATGCAGGTATATCAAGCAATTAGGAAGGCATGCAGCATGTTCGCATTCATGGCAAGAGTAGGAGAGTAAAGATATCTTATTGAAATAAGATAGGGCCTTGAGGAGACTGCATCTGGAATATTGTGTATTGGTCTTAGTCCCTTCTCAACAGATGTGAGAGCCACTTGGTCCAGTCCTGCTTCTGTTTCTTATCTCATTGTGTGGACTGGAAAGCTAATAGTCGCTCAAAAACTGAGGAAATGAAGAATTGGAGTTCGTTCTATACATGTGAGGTAGCAGCACTTCACTATTATAAGGTTAACCAAAATCCTCAAAGACAATTGACAAAATATATAGTGTCATGGTCCCTAAGTGAAAAATTAACTCAAGATATGGAGATAATATTTAAGTTATATGAAATAATAAGTATATTTGGTTGTTACAGATAAAAGATAAAGCCACAGTGCCAAAGCAAGAGGTAATCAATAGCACTTAGGTGGTTCTAAAATATTAAAAAAGTGATTTATTGCAGCAAAACTGCTCTTTAATTTCCTGCAATTTTCCACTGGCTCTCTGAAAAACACTGAAGTATGGTACATTTTTTGATAACTGAATTTTGTAGCAATGTTCAGCAGACAATAATAATCTGAAAAAGATATCTTCTTGACACCAAAAATCCCTGCCTTAATGCTGTGTGGTGATAATATTTTATTTTGATAACCCTTTAAACTTGAACCTAGAAGCCATGTTGGTCCAAATCACAAATATATTTGGAGAAATTCTCTGGTGAAAGTGTTTCATGTTTCTGTACAATTTTCATGCAGCTCATTGAGCCAATTCCAGGTCTCAGAGCAATCCCATCAATCCCAACACCCCGCTAATTACCCCGCAACTTATTCTCTCTTACTTGCCCAGTGACTCCCCGAATACTTCTACCACCCAGTTACATTGGGGGAAATACACTGTACCCAACTAACTTACCAACCTGTATGTCTTGGGATGTGGGAGGAAACTGGAGTTCCCTGGGGAAATCCGTGTGGTAGCGGGGAGAATGTACAAGTTCTACGGTGACAGCACCAAAGGTCACGATCGAATGCAGGTCACCAAAGCGGTGAAGCAGTGGCTCCACCTGATGAGCTGTTCTGCCAGCAAGTGCAGGATGACGGGGAATAGAAACATTTTCCAGAACCTTTGCCAGACAGATGTAGCATCAATGTTTGTGTTGATTTTAAATCGTACACCCAGATCAGCACAGGAACACAGTCAGTAGAGCTGCTGCTTCACAGCACCGGACCTGGGTTTAATTCTAACCTCTGGTGCTCTCTGTATGGAATTTGGTCTGTATTGGTATCGGTTTATTATTGTCACTTGTACCAAGGTAAAGCGAAAAACTTGTCTTGCATACCGATCATACAGGTCAATTCATTACACAGTGCAGTTACATTGAGTTAGTACAGAGTGCATTGAGGTAGTACAGGTAAAAACAGTAACAGAGTAAAGTGTGACAGCTACAGAGAAAGTGCAGTGCAATAAGGTGCAAGGTCACAACAAGGTAGATCGTGAGGTCAGAGTCCATCTCATCGTATAAGGGAACCATTCAATAGTCTTATCACAGTGGAGTACAAGCTGTCCTTAAGTCTGGTGGTACGTGCCCTCAGGCTCCTGTATCTTCTACCTGATGGCAGAGGAGAGAAAAGAGAATGACCCGTGTGGATATGTTCTCTATGATTGTGTGTGTTTCCTCCAGGTGCTCCAGTTTCCTCCATATCCCAAAGGCAGCCGGGTTGGGTAGGTTACTCAGCCATTGTAGGTTACCCCCGGCATGTAGATGAATTCTGGGGAGAGTTGATGGTAGTGTGAGTGAATAGGTTACAGGGAAAACTAGTGAGGGAATCAGATTGCTCTTCTGGGATGGCACAGAGTTGATGGGCCTAATGGCCTTCTTCACTGTCATAAGGAAATATGGAAATAAATGAAAACCTGCAAGACTTTCTAGCAGTGAATAATGACATAATTTGTGAAATAACCTTTGAGTAAGACGGTCCACAGAATTCATTCCTCCAAGAGGCAACTTTTCCTTAAACCATTTATTCACTTACCTGCAATCTACAGGGTATGAGACAGCAGCAGTCAGGTTTCCTGGTTTAATAACCAGAGATCTGGATCTTTGACCCAAGGACACAAGTTCACATGCAGGATAAGTTAAATACAAGTAACTAAATAAATCTGGTATTAAGGGTAGTCTCAGTAATGGGAACTATGAAACTGTAGGATTATTAGCAAAACCCATCCTTCATGTCCTTCTGTGAAGGAAATCTGCTGTCCTTACCCAGTCTCGTCTCTGTGTGAATCAAACCTCACCACAATATAGGTGACTCTTAACTGCCTCCTCAATTCAAGACAATTAGGGATGGACAATGAATCCACTGATATTCTGATCCCATGAATGAATGAATGAAAGAAAATTGGCAATTTTACAAAAAGCTGCATCTTAAATTAAGATTTGGAATAAAAGAATGACATGGCCCAGGAAGGGGTCTGCCTATCTATCCTCTGCCAGCTCTCTGAAAGATACCAATTTGTTCCACTTGCTTGCACTTTCTCGAGAGACCTAAATGGAGTTCCACTTCCTTTGCAGCAGCTTCCACTAACCTTTCAAACTGTGTACCCATATCATCACAGCTTGCTGTGTGAAAAATCGTTGCCTTCTGTCAGCTCTGGTTCTTTTTCCAATCACTTTAAACCTGTGTCCTCTGCTTCTGTCACTGGCAGTGCTTACTCCTTATTTATTCTTTCACATTCCTTCAGATTTTTGAATGTCTCCCCTTAACCTTCTCAACTCCAAGGTGAAAAATCCTAGGTTTGGGCAGCTTAATGAACATTTCAGGGAATCTACATATATACTATTAGGCTGCAAAGCAAACACCATCTTAAAATTCTTATCGTATGGTTCCACCTTGTTACTTCATGAGTTGGGGAGAATGAAGACATACCAGATATCTTGGGGTTAAAAAAATCTGGCATAAAAATTTTGGAGTAAAAAAATGGCTGGTATAGTTGTGGTTTTGCATTGCACTCTATTTTCAAAATTCAGTTGCACTGACATTAATGGAATAAAACCTCAGAATACTAAGTTCATCCATTAATATCTTTTCTAGTTAGCACAAGTGACCAAAGACAAATTTCTGCCCCACTGGTGTACTATCGTGGAATTCCTGTAGATATGCACACTTTTGCAGAACTTTCTTTAAAAATAACAATGAAATACACCAACAAAACACAAGCTCATGTGAACTCATAAAAATCTTCATTGTAGAGAGGTTAGCATTCCTTTCTTTAAATATTCTCCAGTATCTACTGACTTGAGTTCCATATTTTGTATCCTAGTTAATATGTATTCCCTCTATGAAATGGTTTTCCAAATCTCTTTAGCTACAGTTGCTATGAGTAATAGAAAATGACTTCCACATCCTGATAAAGGACAGGCATTGTTCATTATGCATCTTTTTCATCATACATGAGAGAAAAGTACAATTCACTATCTAACACAGATACGCTGTGTCTCCTTGAAAGTAGGATGCTCAAGTCACCAGAGAAAGCAACAATAACAAGCTGGCGAATCTGTTTCTCCATTGCTACTGTTTTCTGACCTGTGAGTTCTCAACCAAGATACAGTCAAAAATAGAAATAACGACACAGAACCAAACAATAATGAACAAATCAACCGAAATATGGGCACAGTTTATAATACTTTAAATCCCAATTTATATTAACTACAACTCTCTCACTTTTTAAATAGATCCATCAGAGTTATGAGCTTAAGAGCAATGCTTATAAAATATTCAGCAGTGAAAGAATCACGGTCCATTGGGACGAAAGGTGCCATTTTTCAGAAATTAAATTCAAACTGGTATCTAGATCATGATGGGCAGTTTTAACTTGTTGAGCCCAGCATTAATCGAGCTGCCACTATACTGGAAATGGGGTTTTAACCTGACCATATTGTTAGTTGCCTCAATCTGGGTTACTCAGGCTGCCCAAAATGTCCCTGCTCTGTTCTCGGAAGGAGGCTCCTTCTGATGTGACAATCAGAGTCCTAAGTGCTTTAATTCATCGAGGCATGCACCACAAGCAGGTTTGTCCAAGGAGCACAGCACAGCTTGAAATTGTTTATAAACTAGCCTGGGGGAAAATATTCCTCCTCTGGGCCCACAACTATTTAATTTTTTTGCTGCCATGGGCATCCCTCTCCAACTGTAACCTCCTGCCGCTCTGCATCATGTATTCTATTAAAGCCTAGGTGGTCCAACACTGGCCAATGCAATCCCCTGCAATAATATTTTGGTACCACATGACTTTTCAGGTGAATGCAAATTATGAATGTTTCTTTGCCTCAGCACACCTCACGGTTAGGTATCAAAAGTCAAACTTAACCAAAGATTGTAAACTGTAGATTTCATTAAAAATGTCACAAGATTAAGCTCAGATGACAAGGAAAGCTAATTTGATCCCTCCCTCAACCCTGTAGAGAATAAGCAGTGTCATCTATCCACACCAACATTTATCATTTCCAGTTATTTTGACTTTCATTACAGTCAAATTCTCTTGTGAAACCGAAGATTAAGGAATAGGAGTACAGAATTAAATTAACTTGTTTTAAATAAGTGCTGCTTAGTGAAGTTAGATATGTCAACATAATAGTATGACATGGAGAGGCACGTAAAAATTCACTGACAAACAACTCTTAATAACAACAAGCTTCTCTTTGTGAAGCAAAGGAATTTCCCAACCAAGGGAAAATAGGTTAAATTTCCAGGTTGATTGAATTGCACAATTCCAATGAAAATAGAGCAGGTCTGCTGGAAAGCCTCAAGTAAGGGAACATAAAGATGTGGAATAGTCCAGAGGATTGACCGAAAGGAAGAAGGATCAACCAAAACAAACAAAAGAGAATTCTGAGGGATGACCCAAACCAGGACTCTAATATTATAAAGATTGATATGGGAGACATTGAGAAGAGGTTGTTAACACTTGAGGGGTCCAAAAGTGAGTGTCCTAAGTACAAAGATGTTTATAAGCAAATTCAATAAAGAATACTCAAGAAACCTCTTCATGCAAACCTTGGTAAGAAGTGGAACTTGTTGGAGTAGTTGAAGTGAATATCTTAGAAGCACTTAGGGAGAAGCAGTAGATATACAGGAAGTATATACAGGATATGCAAGTAGGGAACTGTCGAATATTAACATTGGCATAGATCACTTCATTCCAATGGCCTATCACTGTTCTGTTAATTCTATGTAACACAAAAACAATTGTCTTAAAAGAAACAGTTTGAGTTAATTGTGTAGCCCAATGTTTTCAATAAAATTGAGGGGGAAAGACAATGGCTGTTTTGAAAAGGGCAAAGAGTTAAAGGCTGTTTTTAGTACTCGTGATTTTGGTCCATAGCAGGATGTTCATCCTGAATCTGGGCTGACGTTCCTGTGCAAAAACTGAACAGCTCTCGCAGCCCTCCATAATTATCAAGGGAAAGGGTTAAAAATCTTATTGGATATAACAGCCACTTCTTAACCAAGACCCATGAAATTTATTTGTAGGAAAATCATCCAATTTAAGATCAATGGATAATTAACAACTTTTACATTTCCACAAAATAGTCCCTATTAAGGTCTGCAAATTTTCAAACAGTATTCAATTCATTTAAACAATACTTGCTTTTGTGTCCACTAATGCTTTAAAGACCAGATTGAAATTGTGATCTTTGACAAACATATTTGATGACTGAAGGAGAGCTATCACATTATGTATAATATTCTAATCGACATGATTTTACTTAGAGGACATTGTCAAGCATTCTGAACGATACTGGCTCCAATTCAGCAGAGAATGATAACATAAAAGTCCTCCCAAGAAGTGAAATAGGATCCAACTTAGAAAAAAGTCAAATTGTTTTTGTAGTTTGAAGGGAACATAAAATAGGTGATATTGAACTTTCTGCCCATTGTAGTAGGTCATCTCAAAGTAACAAAAGAATGATGAAAGTGTAAGACTACTATTTAAACAGAATATTTTACATCCAATGGGGGACGCTCAAAAGGCTTGTTGCCTGTCGGTGAAATAGGATTAGCAAACTACACTTCAAAATTGCTTCATTAGCTGTAGATATAAGAACATATAAAATAAAAAACAGGAATAGGCCACCCTCCATCTCATCACCACTTCCTTCCATTATCCCCCATCCCACGATTCCCTTATTATCCAGAAATCTATCAGTCCCTGCTTTGAATGCACACAATGAACTAAAGTGCTCTCGGACACCCTGAAGTGGATGTGAAAGGTGCCATATAAATGAAAGTATATCTCTTTTCTGCAAAAACGTTTTTTTGTTTTCTTTGACGCAGCCAATTTTTTTACAATGGATGGTCAATCCAATTCCAAGTGAAATTTACCAGGTCTTGCCAGAGCTGACCTGCTCCCTCCATTTACCTCATGTGGAATGCCTGCAGTCAGACTTAACCTCCCAAAGCACTGCTAACATTATTGTTGTGCTCATCCCATGACGCAGGGTGACCCATAACTGGCAACTAGAGGTGGAGGAGTCTAAGGGGCAACCCATGGACTGCCCTAATGACACTCTGACAGCTTATGATTGATAGACCTTTCCTGCAGTTTCTAAATATCTCTGACACTCGGTAATGCAGTGGGAAACCATTTAAATAATTTCAAAAAATATACCAAAATGTAATAATGAAAGCATTTAAAATAGTGAATTGAGATAAATTGTTTCATTCAGCATTGATGCACTGAAGTAAGAAAAAAATACCTTCACTAACCTTTTCAGCAAAGGTCAGTAACCTCAGTGAATGGGGCCACGTTGGGTGCCCCAGATATAGCTGATGTAAAGCTGAGGGGCTGGATATGAAGCATATCCGGTCCTTCCCAGCTCATTTTGTCATGGGTAGCTTCTTTATCCTGAGGTAAGATCAGGGATGAAGCAAGAGGTTAGAAGCACCCACATCTGATCTCCACTATCTTTCGTACTCATGGAAGTCTGGAACATACTAATGAGCACATGACAACCAGCCAGTGTCTCTTTACTGAACCATCAGCTTGATCCACCCATTTGTATTTAATGCCCCGGGAAAGAAAGATGGATCATTAGTAGAACCTTTTAAACGTAGCCTGGAAGACTGCAGGAAAAGTAGAATGATTTTAAAATGTCCTCAGCATGGAAGTTGAATCAGCAAAGCTTTGTGCAGTGAATCAAAAACATCCAAGAAAGTAAACAATTTTATGAAGAATCTTATCTTCTTCTTCATGGAGATAAAACCTCGAAATCTAAAGGAAAATGGAGGAGGGTGATTGGTGTGGGGGGAGATGGGGGAGAGGGTAAATTGCCTTGACAAAGACTCAATGTAAAAATATGAGGAGAGATGATCATCAGAGCAATTTTTCTGGCGGAAGACAGGTGAAGAATAAATTTGGGTCATGATTTCCCAGGCCTGATTTCTGACAATAGCATGCCCACGGCAAATTAGTGATTTTTTTCACTAGAGGAATCTTGTACCCTCTGTGTACAAATCAACAGTCCAACAGTTCAGCGCAAGAGCCATATTCAAATTTGTCAATGGTTAGGTGGACCTTACACCATCTGTACTTCTGTTGCTCTAGATCTTCAGCAACCACAACAAAAAGATCAGATAAAGTTTGATCTCCTGTCTCCACAGCTTTCAACCTAGGTCCAACCCCAATACACACCTCCCAGAAACCTATTCATCTCTACGGCTGGTGCATCAACAAGGTATAATTGATGAGATCTTTACTATAAGGATGAATTGAAAAATCCTCTCTGTGACTCATACAGTCCTGTTTATTATAGATGAACCCATAAGTTCCATTTTAATTGGACAGCAGGTCAACTTTTTTTTTTGACCACACACTTCAATCAAACTGACCATTAGGGTCTGAATCGCAGCACATTTTAATTTTTGTCCTCCTACATCGACTCAGAGAAGGATTTTTTTTGACGTTCTGAAATTAGGAACTCCCCAACTGTGATTAATGTCAGGCATTTGAGAATGCAAATTGGAATGCTACCATTAGTCGTGATTTACTTCTATTCCAGGTCATTACACAAGTGTCCTTCACATTAAGCATCACCAATGAATCTTGTAACACTGACATTGCTATGAGGTTGATCACACAGTCCTGGCTATATATCAGAGACAGGCACTGCTTGCAGGGAAATAGCTTTCCTCTTCACACAACAGAGGGTTAGATATATTTAAATAAAATGTAGTAGCTCTAAAATGCTGCTGGAAAAATATACAGCAATCCAGCCATCTGACGGTAAATCAGTTGTGTTGGGATAAAGCCTTATTCCCAACTCCTCTTTCTTCTTTTAATACATTAACTTTAGCAGCACAAATAATTTGACCTGAGCAACACAATTTCTGAAGTGCTATCTGACAATAAGCAGTAATTAATATCATTAAGGGAAATGCTAGCCATATGTTGTAATTTGCCTGGAGGTATGCTGTCTACAGATGGCAAAATCTTCCTGAATGATCGGTAACCAGATCACCTTGTGCACCTCCTTTCATTTTGCACTATCCACATGAGAAATTTGAGTACATCTAAACACAAATGTACCTGAAGGAACTTAAAACATTCTTCAAATACTTTTATGACAAAACTAATTTCCTGCTTACGCAATTCCTCAGTGGTGCTTCCTCACTATACTAAATGCTGTGTTGAATGAGGACAAACCAGGCTTCTGATCCACATAATGCAACAAGCCAGAATTACTGTTCCTCATGTAAAAATCACCTCTTTTATCTTTAACAAGGAACAGTAAAAAATAGTGGCACACATTTTCATGTGTGGGTCCTGACACCCATACTCAGCACCCACAATCTCCACCCTACTCTGCTCACCTCTCTGGATGCAACAGAGGAGCGGCATGGCCGCAAGCAGTAACTGGACCTTGAACAGTGTCACTGAGTCATGTTGGCGGGGCAGAACAAACCCCACCCGCAAACACCCATGGACACCTTTGACAGCCTGCAACTCCCACCTCAGCTATGCCTTCTGTTAAAGTTAAGGTTTTTCAATGTTACTGAAACAATCACAAACATTGAAAAGCTAAGAAAATGAAACAGAAATTAAAAATAAAACAAAATACTGAAATATTTTAAAATAATTAAAACATTTCAGACATGTGACTTGATGGGTTAATCAGCCACTGTGTAGCTGAATGGTAGAAAATGGGGGGAGTTGATGGGAACGTGAAGAGGATATAATGGGACTGGTGTAGGATTAATGTAAATAGGTGCTTGATGGTCAGTGTGGACTCGTTGGGCCAAAGGGCCTGTTTTCTCTGCTGTATGACTCTAAAACACAAATAATTAAACAACCCTGCAAAATTCCATTCAGACAGTGTGTCAGGTTGAAACCAACACCATTCCCAATTTCCCAATGTTATTGCTGGGGATTCTCATCAAGATGGAGTTTGGCTGCTGGAGCAGAGTTCAGCTGTTGAATTCAGGACTTCCATACATACAGACGATTGCCAAAACTTGATGACACAAACCTCAGAAAAGTTTTCCTTTGTACCTTCCTGGTACTGTGACTGACTTATCATACAGTAAAGGCCATGGACACTGATGAGCCAATAACAAAGAAACAAGATAAAAGGAGAAGACATGAAAGAATAAAGAAGATGCACAAAAGTGGAGGCATGAAGAGATTTAACAAAGGAATATAAATTTAAAATGTACACACGTAGCCAGAAGAGGAAAACCTAAAGCAGGATTAATAATCATTACCCTTGAAGTCAGGAGCAAATGAAAACAATGGAAGATATTAAGATCCAGTTTAACAACAAGTACTTTCTTTTCTTTGATTTTGTTAAAACCCGATGTCAAACTTGGTTTAAGGTTACTGGTTCCGCTGAAGGGCCTGTTTCCGTGGGTATGACTCTACCTCTGCCTAGAAAGTGATGAGTGCCCTAAAAGGCATGCCTCAAAGTGCAGCAAATCATAATGCTTGTCATGGGCCTATCACCGAGAACTTGGCCAAGCCTCTGACTGCTACTGAACCATTACTGTTTACTTTTTTTGTGTGTACTGCACCTGGAATTGAGTGAGAGAGAGCCACTAGCTGGTAGCCCTACTGGGGACTAAGGTGGTGGAGATGGCTGGTCAGAGATCAGTGTATTTGGAGCCTTGGGGAGCTGGACCCTGTTGGATTGAGGGAATGCGGCATGAGATCAATTTGGTTTGGCTCTGTGGGGGCATGAAACTTGGTTATTTATTAAGCCCAATTTCAGTGCTCCGATGACAACGTGGACTAATTCCTCAGCAACATTCCACATGAATCTCCTCCAAAAGGACATTTGCATGGGAAATTACATAATTATATGTATACTTGAAACAGAAAACATGTCAGAGGCATAAGCATAAATCTCAACAAGAAGCATCTGGTCAAATTTACGATTCAGCTTGAAGAAAATGATTTTCAGATACAAATTGTTGAAAGAAAAAGCATTGCTGCAAGTCAAAATTTATGGGCCTTATTACCATATTCCACAAAGGGATGTTGTTTTAAGGAGCTACTCTAATAATATTCTAATAATGCTGAAAGATTATGGTTGCTCCATTAAAATTGCTTTCTGAAAGTTGGATTATAATCTTCTGCCCAAACTTGTCATTAATGGGGAGAACAAAGGATTATCAAATTGGAAAGAGTTCCAGCAGTAATGTAATATTCATTTCAGAAATATTTCACAGAATAAATAAAAGGTTCTGATGTTGTCACTCAAGGTGTAATCCTGAAATGGTGGACAGCTGTTGTGAATATAAAAATATGTCAGCTTTATTGCTAATGAATTGTAGTAAAACTGACTTCCTGGTGAGTGTTGGGTCTCATTATTTGTAACTCTGCCTGGATTCATAAAAGTTAAAACATTGCAACATTTGCAAGCTACATTTTTTAATGATATAATATACTTATAAATAATTACTTCAGTTCCAATTTTACAGTAGGTGAGATACATTAATTAATATTACAGGGGAAGATCTGTCTATCCATCGAAGTGAAGAAGAGGTTGATTGAAATTCCTGAGCTGAGAAATTCCTCTACACCAGAAAAGGCATGTTAAAATGGTCAATTTTGTGTGGGATACCTTGGGAGCCAAATTCTAAGAGAGTCAGGATGGTGTATGCAATACAAAACACAATGAATGTGTAACCATTCATAAACGAGTAGGTAAGAATTATGGTGGTGGTGAGGTTTCCGTGATGGAGTCAAATACTGTTCAGGAATAATCAGTTATTTTTTTCAACTTTTTTGTTAGGATTTTTTTTGGCATAGATAGGGTGAATGCACACAGCCTTTTTCCCAGGGAAAGGGAACCAAAAACTATGGGACAGAGGTTTAAGAGGAGGGGTGAAGATTTAAAAGGGAACTGAGGGCAACTTCTTCACACAGAGGGTGGTGCATATATCGAACGAGCTGCCAAAGAAGGTAGTTGAAGAAGGTACAATAACAACACTTAAAAGATGTTTGGATAAGTACATGGATAGGAAAGGTTTAGAGGGATATGGGCCAAATGCAGGTAAATGGGACTAGCTTAGGTGGGCACCTTCTTCGGCATGGACGAGTGGGGCCGAAGGGCCCGGTTCCATGCTGTATTATTCCATGACTTTAAGATGTGGGTATCCCTGTCTAAGCCAACATTTACTGATCATCCCTTATTGCCCTCAAGAAGGTGGTGGTGAGCCACCTACTTTGACTGTTGCAGTGTTTTCTATGAATGTATTTCCAGTATTATTGGGAAGGGAGTGCCAGGATTTAGACCCAGCCCCAATGAAGGAAAGGTGTTATATATTTTGAGACCTTGGAGGGGAACCTGCAGGCAGTGGTGTTCCCTTCCACCTGCCGCCCTTGTTCTTCTTGGCAATGGAGATTATAGGTTTGGGTGGTGCTGTAAGAACTAATATTTTGACTAGATGTACACTGTGGTCACTGTGTACAAGTGGTGGAAGGTATGAACATTTAGGCATTGGGAGGGATGGGAAGGGATTGGACTGCTTTGTCCTGGATAGTGCTGCACTCATCCAGGCAAACATATTCCTGACTTGTAGATGAAGAGACTTTGTGATGTCAATTATCTGCCCCGTGATTCCCAGCTTCTGACCTCCCTCTGTAGCCACAGTATTTATGTTCTGGTCTCAAGATGTTGACAAATGGTACTGCTTGATACCAAGGGCAGGTGATTGGATTCTCTCCTGTTGAAAATGGTCATTTCTTTGGATTTTTTGATGTAAATATTACTTGCTACCTCTTCCCATTAACCAATTAATTCTCCATTGCCATTCATGCCTGGGTGTGACGATTGTAGAGCTTTGATCTGATCTGTTGGCTGTGCCAGGAGAGTAGGACAAGCCAGATTGCTCCTGAACAGATAGAGAACATTCTTGATGAGCCAATGGCCTTCCAAGCTATTATCTTTCTGTGACCCTGTTACCTATTTCCCTTTCAAAGTGTTAGACTTAAGTTATTTGGCAGAAGGACTGGAGAGTGTTTGTATCTCTCAACCAGTGGTAGGGACATGGAACTTAATGCCTGAAAAAGGCAGACCACACTTAAACGTTATCTAAAAGAGCATGTGAAGACCCATAACCTGCAGAGCTATGGACAGCATAAGCCAGCATCTTGGGCCAACATGGACATGATTTTGTGAATGTCCTCCTTCTGTGTCATAAATGTTTGTAGTTTAGATAATTCTCCAGGATGAAATCTTGCTGGATTGGGTAGTGTCACAAATGGTCAGGACTATTATCAGCTTTTTCTTCTCAGAAATTACAACACAAATAAAAATGTATTCATATTAATGTCTAGTTTGGGCAAATCTTAACTTTGACAATTCTTCTTGAAATGAACCATCTATTAATGACCAAATTATAATTATCCAGTCTCAATATCAGGCTTCAAGATTGATCAACACTCACTAATTATTATACTGTTGGCAGTAGTTAGCTTCTCACTTAGATTATGCAAAAGAGTGATGACAGATTGTTGAGGAAGGCACTAATTGTTTCATTTTCATTAACATATTTCAGTTCATACAATAAAAAGGTCTTTACAATCCATCTTTTACTAAATAACTGAAACTTTACATTGTTTGTTGGAAAAGAAGTGGAGAAATTAGAATAAGTGATTCCAAATGGTACAATAGATTAACTACAATAACATCAACTTGCATTCAAAGAGTGGCTTCAACAAGGAAAGACATCCCAAGGAACTTCACAGTTGTGTGATAAGACTGGAAATAAGGAAATATTCAGGAGGGTTTTAAAGGGATTGAAGAGATTCAAGGAAGAAATTCGGTCAAATTGCCATAAATGACTGAAGAAAGGTAGGAATTTACAAGAGATCATGGTTGAGAGGTGGATAAATTCTGAAGGCGTTTTAGCACTGAAGCATACAGTGACAGGACAACATGAAAGCAGTTGAATAGGAGAACTGAAGACTTCAGACACCAGGAGTTAACTTATCTCACTGACTGTTGGGTCGGACTTGCTATAGGTATAAAAATGAATACACATCTCCTGTTAATAGGTGCAAAACATTTCTATTTCTAGAGGCTCTGCTGTCATTTTGTTCAGACCCCAAGAATATGCTGTTTCAAGTTCCATCAAGCCATCCTCCTTTGATCAATAGAACCTGTCCTTTGCTTCCTATTCATTTACACTATCCCTTCATTTACCATAAATCATCTTGGAATTTAGCCCCACTTTCAATGTCCCTCCTTTGTATTAGGACTTATGCAAGTGCTTGAAAAATGTTTGGGAAATATTTCTATTAATTTTCATGCACTATCATACATATTTTGTCTAATTTCATTTCACTTTACTTCTTTTCCCCAACCCTATAAAAATACAGAATTTTCAGTGCTGGAGCCAGCTAATTATCTAATAAAAGGGAGTATTTTATGTTTCTAGAATTTATACTTTTATGCAGTTCCAAGCTGGTGTCAAACAGTACATTAAAGACTACTATCTTCACCATCAAACAACTTAAAAACAGCTGTTCAGAAATGCAAATTCTGAAGGCAGCACAAAGGCACAGCTGGTAGAGCCGCTGCCTCACAGCACCAGAGACTTAGGTTCAATCCTAACCTCGGGTGCTGTGGAGTTTGCATACTCTGTGATCCTGGGGGGATTTCTCTAAGTGCTCCGATTTTCTCAAAGACATGCGGGTCAGTAGGTTACTTGGCCACTGTAAATTGCCTCAAGTATGTCGGCGAGTGGTAGAATCTAGGGGGAATGCAGGGAGAATTCAAAAAATTAATATATGATCAGTGTACTTAACGGTCGATGGTCAGTATGGACTCAGTGGGACGAAAGACCTGTTCCTGTGCTCTGTGACTCTTTAGCTCTATGATCCTGCTTCTACCTTATGGTTAGAGCAGAAAAGTAATATAATCTGTTTCTCTCTGCACAGATGCTGACTGACCTTCTGAATATTACTAAGATTTTCTGATTTTATTTCCTGCTTTGATCACTTTTACATGCAGCATATCACACTTCAGATAAAGTTTGGACATTGCTCCTTAGCCTTATTTATCTTCATTGTGCTTTAAAGTTACATGAACAGATCTTTTTCTACCATTTCAAAAATATTTTACACCCAGCTGAAATTTCAGTGAAATTCTTGAAATGTTTATTTATTAGTTGGTTGTATTTTGTAATGTGAACATGTATCTAACAAAATGTGGTGTTACATTGCCTCAAGCAAATCCACTTAAGACTCATACAGAGGGAAGGGTCATCAAGGCTGAAGCACATTCTTTACTTCTGACCATTTAACTGCAAGGCGATGAGAAAGTGACATATTTTCAAGACAAATGTATCAAGTTTGTAATTCCATTTGAACAGATTACAATGAACAGTCAACATGGTAAGCAAACAATGCATTTACTGAATAAAATACAAGCTTTTATTTGATGAAAAGGAAAAGAAAGTCATTAGCCTCTTGCAGAAGGTGCATCAGCATTCAAATTTGTTTCATAAATATAAATGTTAAGGAGTATAAAGGTGAACCAGCATTGGATTTTTGATTTTGTGTTTCCAATGTACATTTTTCTTGGAATCAACATTTCATTAAAACTGCTGGTAAAGGTCATTTATATTTCTGGGGGAGAATTTTCCACCTTGTTTGATGTACTAAATGTAGTAAACAAATGTTTGACAGTACACATCAGATTTGGATGGTTAGTCCTTACCCCAATTCTCTGAATGATGTAAAACCAAATAAAACTGACAGTGTGTCTCATAAAGATGTACCTTGTATAATGAGGCCCTAGAAAGGGATAAGTCAAAGGTTTTTATACACATTCTCTCAGAATATGATTGACTGATAACAGTTGACGTGTTTGCACTCTGCTGGTAAATGGAGGATTAAGTGACTGACGGAGAGTATCTAGATGCTTTGTTTGCATTTTTAGTAGAAGTAAAATGCATGGAAATCACCTATTTATTGACAGCATTCAGAAACTACAGCTTAAGATTTTAACTTACAAATGTACAACTCACATTCACTATTTTCATTACAAAGTTTTCTTACATTTTTCTAAGATACTCCAATTCAGCTGTGGAATTAAGACAGGGAACAAGGTGGAAGGAAAGTACTGAATGTTGTGTGACAAAAGGAACAGAGGCAGCAATATGCCAGCCCCTCATACCGGCTCCTCCATTCAATAAGATCTTGGCTGGTCTTTAACCTTAGCACCACTTTCCATCACTAATTCCAAATCCCCTGACTGCTTTCATATCTAAAAGTCTGTCAATCTTTGTCTTAGATTTACTCAGCAGGAGAAATGGAAGACAATTAGTTTTCATTGACAGTGATCAAATAAGGAACGGTAGAATGCACATAACCAATATGGTCTGACTGAATGATCAACAATTCTTTTCCTGGTTGCAATAGCCAAGGGAGTAGTGATTACACTGGGATATAAGAGATTCATTTGATTTGAGCTTATAGGTTTTACACAAATACATCAATCAAAATCTCACAGAAAAATAAAAAGAAATAAAGTTGGGGAAGTAGAAATGATTAGAAACCTTTATAAGGATGATATCATCCATCAAAGAAGCCCTGTATCTCCAATACCAAAGAAATATTCATTAAAAAATTATAAAAACACATCAATGAGAGATCGTCAGTACAATAGCCCAATCCACTGACAATACAAACGACTCCTTGATGAAATCAGGTCAAGGTCAGCAACAATATCTGTCAGTCCTTCCAGCATTTACAATGCCAGTTTTCAAATTACATGTAGTCAGAAACAATAGCTGTGTAAATACAAACTTTGTTTTAGCCAAGGCAAGTCCCAAGCACTTATATTATCATTGATGTATTGAACCTTGTTTTGCAAGACGCTTACTTCAGTTGAATAAATATTAATTTATTTTCAACAAAATTATATTGATTCCGTTAGCAGCAGAAAACAGATTAATTAGTGAGGCTGAATTTTTACAGCCAGAAACAAATAATTAAAGATTCACTGGAGGACTTCCCAAATGTAAATTCAACAGCACTGTAAATCCAGCAAAGACTTGTTCCATGTAACTCAGGTGCCACACATCACCAAGAACAAAAAAAGTCCATGTAAAAGGTCAAAGGTACAAGAAGAGATCACCAGAGTGTTACATTATTGTCAGAATCTTTATGAAAGAGACCTTACACTTGTAAAATATCCTTTTTAAGCTTCATAAGGTAGATCTTATTTTTCCTTACAGGTGTCCTATATGTAACCCACAGTATTATTCTGTGTAATTTACTGAACAAGTAAAAGGCTGACAAAAATACAGGTGACCTTTATTTACCACTGCAAGTCATTTTAGCTAGATTTAACCGACAGGGGAAAGGGAGAGCCATCTCCATCAGGTAAAATATGAAGTGATCCAAGACATACTTGACTGGCAATGCATAAAATGGAATTTAGTTCAATATCTGCAAGAGAATTAAATGTTTGGAATAACCTGGATCATATGCTTTGGCTCCTTCAACCAAAGGACCAGCATTTCAATTCACAACTTGCCACATCACATTTTTTCAGATTTTCAGACTGTCCCTTCATGAGATCTTATTATGAAGGGAGCAAATTGCAAAACTACAGCAATCCACCTGTAAGAACTGTGACAGATTGTCGAGAAAGAAAATACTGGCCTGTATCTCCCCAGAATCAATGCTCTCTCTCTCTCTCTCTCTCTCTCTGAGCTGGCTAACATTCACATTGATTGTAAATCTGAGAGGTTCAACATTCTCATGCCTTATGCTGAAGAGTTAAGCCACTTTTCTAGTCCAACAGCCCTTCAACATGAACATAAAACAATATAAAAACACTCTAAAAAAACAGCCTGAATGAAGATTGAGTGCCAAGGTCATCCCGTTGAAATAAATCAATTTTGTTTTAACAGGATTTAACAGGAAAACATTAGCAGTCATCTGCATGGCAGCAAACATTTCCCCAAATAACTGACCACAACTTCAGGATTGCCACATGAACAAGGAAGCCCTGAAGTTGCAGTTCAACATTTTTCAAAAGCAAAGCTCAGAGGTAAGGCTCAAAGTTGGTGCAGAATCTGCCCTATCAACATCTGCATGGAGAGGAATGGCTGCACCAGACAAATGCTGTTGGAAGCTTTAGAGAGGAGATTTACCAGGATGTTGCCTGGACTGGAGAGCATGTCTTATAAGGGTAGGTTGAGCGAGCTAGGGCTTTTCTCTTTGGAGAGAAGGAGATGAGAGGTGACTTGATAGAGGTGTATAAGATGATAAGAGGCACAGGTCGAGTGGACAGTCAGAGACATTTTCCCAGTGCAACAATGGCTAACATGAGGGGACATAATTTTAAGGTGATTGGAGGAAATTATAAGGGGGATGTCAGGGGTAAGTTTATTACACAGAGAGTGGTGGGTGCATGGATCACACTACCTGCAGAGGTTGTGGGGGCAGATACATTAAGGACATTTAAGAGACTCTTAGACAGACACATGAATGATAGAGAAATGTGGGGCTATGTGGGAGAGAAGGGTTAGATAGATGTTAGAGCAGGGTAAAATGTTGGCACAACATTGTGGGCCAAAGGGCCTGTATTGTGCTGTAATTTTCTATGTTCTATAAGTAAGTTTTAGTTAATTGTTTTGGTTCATTGAATGGTCTGTAAATGCATTTTCCTATTATACTAAAAATTAGCTTAAAAAAACAAGCTCTTCAAAATAGTTTTGGAATGTTTTTGAATGACCCTGCTTTGTATTGATTTGACAGATGGCCAGTCTAAGGACTGTGGCTCAGCTGGCTGAAAGTTCATCTTTCAGTAGTTTTGTGGATGGGTTTGAAGTTCTGGAAGCTTGGGAGCAGAACTTCACATAAGTGGGAAAATCGTATGAGATAAGTTCAGCCTTTATTCATACCTCAGGAAGGAATGGTGGCAGCCTGCTCTTGGCCACCAAATCTGGGACAATATGTTCTTATTTTAATAGATTCATGGCTTGAATAATATGGTAATGATAACTGTGAGATGAAGAACACACGACTAAAAATAATCTCGAGTCATTTTCCACATTATAAGATGTACACCGAGTGCCTATGTACATTACACACACTCTAGTATAAAGAATATTGCTTGATTGGCACCTCATCTACAACCTATTCACTCACTCCAGTATTGATGCAGCAGTTTGTACTGTTGCGGACTAGGTTACTATTGGTGAATGTCCCTTTAAGATAGAGCATGTGTGTGTGTGTGTGTGTGTGTGTGTGTGTGTGTGTGTGTGTGTGTGTGTGTGTGTGTGTGTGTGTGTGTGTGGTTACGACAACAAAGACAAAGGACATAATGATGTTTTTGAAGCGGTCAGTCGGAATCAGTCAGAGAGGAGGAGAGAGAGCGAGAGAGAGAGAGAGAGAGAGAGAGAGAGAGAGAGAGAGAGAGAGCAGCCTGCTAGTCTCTATCGATGGATGAAAAACAGTAACTGTGTCTGTCACTACAATCCACGTATGGATTTTTGGAATAATCCGGTGGAGTCCTCTTTGTTGTTAACCTGCAGAGGAAAACAGGTATTCAAGCTCAGCCTGTGAAGCCCACATCCCTTCATAGGACATAAGAAGCAGAAGGAAGAGGTGGAAGCTGTGGCATTTACTAAGATTATGGCTAATCTTATACCTCAGTGCCAATTTCCTGCACCATCAAATAACCCTTAATATCAAATATTTAGTGATCTCTGTTTCAACTGTACTCAAGTATTGAGCCTCTTAGTTGGAGAATTCCAAAGATTCACTACACAATGCTGAAGAAATTTCTTTTCATCTCAGTTCAGAATGGCTGACTCCATAATTTGAGGTTGTGATCCTTGGTTCCAGACATCGCAGCCAATGGGAACAACAACTCTCCATCTGCTCTGTTTAGCCTTGTAACGATTTTGTATGTTTCAGCGATATCACCTGAACTCTTAAACTCTAGAGAGCACAGGCTCACTCTGCTTAATCTCTCCTCACAGGACAATCCCCACATCCCAGGAATCAATATGGGAATCTTTGTTGCATTCCCTCTATTCCAAGTATATATTTTGTTAGGTCAGTAGATCAGACCTGTACACAAAAGTCTACATGTGCTTTCACTAGGGTCCCAGAAAAAAAATGTCTTTACTCCTATATTCAAGTTCTCATGCAATGAAGACTTCCTGTTGCTTGGTGCCTGCATTTTATCTTTCAGTGATGTGAATATAAGGACAACCTAGCTTTTCTGAAAATCAACATCTTTCCATGTCTTACCATTTAAGAATTACCCTGCTTTTCTCCAAAAATTTATGACTTCATCTTTTTTTTCCCACATTGTACTTCATTCAGTCACATCTTCACACATTCACTGAGTGTATCTACCTCCCCTTAAAGTCCTTCTGCTTCCTCCTCACGATTTACACTGCTACCCAACTTTCTATATCAACAAACTTGTATATATAATACTTGGTCCCCTCATTCAAATTACTGACACAGATTGTGACAAAAGGCAGTGAGAAATACGACAAAATTTGAGGAGGATTATAGAAATGCAGGTTATGTTGCTCCTATCAATGATTTTTGCAACAGAAGTGTTGTTATTCATAGTATCATTAGAAAGCCTTTTGTTAATCACATTTAGCACATCAAACAGTTAAAGATTGAGTCTTCAGGCATCATATTCACCAAAACAGCTGGTCAAAAAATTGACAGGATCAAATGAAATGTTTGTTGTACACCTCACTCAGTACATTGGTGTGTATTTGCCTTTAAAAACTGTAAGGCCATCAAGTATTACTTTTGGTACATTGTTATACCGGTTGCTCTTAGCTGAAAATTGACTGCCTTTGATAAAGGCTGTCGATAAAGCTTCGATAAAGGATGTTTTGTTGGCAAATCTATCCATTTTACTTGCCTGACAAAAGAGTCTATGGACTTTAAAACCTTTCAGTGAAGATTAAAACAGGGCTGGGTGTAAAGGTGGTGTTGCATTTAATATTATCCATTTGCTCACTGGTGGGTTGAGTTCAAATTGCCCCCCTATTTCTGCAGAATATGCTGAAAAACACATTGAATAAGTATATCACTGTGTGTGTTACAATTCAATGAAAAAATGTAAACAAGAGTGATTCAACGGCTTTCCAATGACACAATTAATTATAATAGAATACTCCTATTGCAGAAATCATTGATGAAAAGAACTTAATCTGTACTTCGATAATCCGCCTCAAAGGTTGTCACACTTCTCACCATCTTTCAGGTGAAGGTGAAAGAAACAATCAATGGCTTTGTGAAATATGATCACAATAGGTTCATAGTAAGACCAGGAGGATTGCTGGGAGGGAAGGAGTAGGGAGATGGTCAATCTGGCTCAAGAAGGTAGAAGATCCAGAAGGATTCCATTGGGCAAGAAGGTGAGGAAATGAAAATCAACTGTGCATTGGAGTATGGAGCAAGGTGTGTAGGTGATCAATGAGATGTTAAGAGAAAACAAAAACATACTTTCAATCCATTCTAGAAGAAACTTCGTTGTCAGAATTACCAATAACTGTCCAATTCGGGATAACGCCTAATAAACAATAGAAGAAAATGGTCTTAATCCTCTGGGTCTGACCTTCACTGGAATAGAAACCCATGCTATTTGGATCATTGGAATGATTGAATGATGTGATAATGTACAATATAAGTGCATGTTCTCTCATCGATATGTGATTAAGTATCTTCATTCAGAGTTGTCATTACTTTATACAATATGTCTTTTTCAAGGAGCATTTGTGTCTCTCATTTTATCATCATATTGTTTTTGACTTTCTCCAGTGTTATTTCAGTATATATGCAATTTTTAATTGTTTATTTCACGTTCCTTTAAGAATCTCCTTGATGGATAGCAAATGAGAGAAATCATCTCAAGTATTGTCCCAATGACATTTGATTGGAAAATACCATAAATTGTCATTAAAATTGTAATATTCAGGTTCTTGAGATAAGATACATCATGTCATTCAAAGCATCAAAATGCAGAAAAAATCCTAACAGATTTCAAATACCTTGGAGATTTTCAAATTACTTGTACCAAATATGCAGTTTTCGGGTAAGAAATGCCCGTAAATTGCATGCTTGGTACAAGTAATTTGATACCTGTATTAACCTTATCCAAGTTAAACTGCATTTCTTACCCATAAAATCATACATCTGTCTTGATTTCTTATTTGAGAGACATTATTCAGGTCAGAAAATGTGGGAGAGAGGAGAAAATAAATCAACCGGTCAGATGTAGTCGTGTGACGTGGCTTCCATCTTAAAAAATAATTGGTATCCTGCTGAACCCAACATGCATTCTACATTCCTCAATAGGTAAAACATTACACAGGGAATGAAACAAGAAGCAGAAATATTTTTTGAGAACTCACAGAAGGCTCTGCAACTGATCAACCTTTATGATCTTCCAATTTAGAATATTTTGTGTACCTCTTGGAACTCTCTCACCCATTCAGGTTGAGAAGAGGACTCTGCCAGAGGAAGGACAAATAGGCTGACAGTGAAAATGGTTGACAGATTTTGGAATTCAAACCGTTAAAATAAAGATATTCCAATCATCTTTTCACTGGCAATTGAAACCAGAAACGTTTATGTTTATCTTCTAAATTACCATAAGCATTTAAAAGATTCAAATTTTATAAAATTGACTAAATAGGTGTCATCTCTGAGTTAATGTAGCAGAGGGGTACTGTAATTATTCCAAGCAACTAAGGGCACAACTCACATACATTACAGTTGCTAATATTATACAATGGTTGCATATGATCGCTTTCCTTTGACCCTCCCCTCATAAATTAACAGCTGGAAATGTGTTATAAATAGAGATTTATAATTCAAAGTCACTTAAAGAAATGCAGACCATCCTTTACTTAATGAAGTGATTCAAATAGGCAGCCATGATACACGTTATATTTAAAGAGCATTCTTTGACAAGTGAATTCTCATTTTATAATTACAGTTTATGTGAGTAAGCCAAATCTGGCAGAATTGTTCTTAAGGTAATCTAAATATAATTTAACACAACAATATAATAAAATCACATAAATATAAGATAAACATAAATTTACTTGTTAAATCAAATTCTGCCCTGTGATCAAAATAACTTATTTGCACATTTTAATTAAAGATTTAATTGATTTTATTCCCCCATGGCACGGCCGCTGTTTAATCAAATTCACCATTGAGGATATTGGCGCATACCGACAAGAGTGTTTTCCTTGTAAATGGCATTGTACTAGGAGATTTTTTTTTCCCAGCAATTAAAAAGATGACAACATGAAGCAATTTTTTTACAGGAATGAGCAAGACGAGTGTGCGTTAACAGTGTAATAACATAGTGACACACCAACAACATTTATATTTCTGTATTTGGACTGCTGGTTCCAAAAGAGCAGGAGGCTGTGAGACAATGGGATACGATACTAGATAGACAACAGGTCCCAATGCAAGCTGGAATGTTTATTATGACTTCCTAATGGTGCCATGAAGAGGCCAGAAGCTGTTGCACAACAAATGAAGGACACGTTAGCCACTTATCCCAGTTTACACTGGACCAGAATCTAAGGTGAACAATGAAGCAACAACCCTGACGAAAGCTCCCCACAAAAATCGAGCAATCATTGTTGCAAGGTCTTACTATTTTCCAATGCCTACCACTGCCAAGTATCAGATCAGGGGCATCCCTGGTGTTCAATAGTTTTGATGTCAATGAGCAGGCAATCAGATTAAAGAATGTTCACAAAGAATTCCAAAAGCAATTTTTATTTAACTTTGTAATTTTTATAGTGTTAAATAAAGACTGAAATATACTCATATTGTTAAAGTAGAAGCTGATGATTTTTTAATGTTTACTTTAAAATTCCTTCTCTTTTGAAATTTGCATATAATAAAATTACATTACATTTACAAACTTTTTTTTGTTTTAGCCATTTGGTTTGCAAAGCAACAAGTATCAGTCAATTATGCTTCACATATCTCAGTACAGAATCCTCAGGATGTTATACTACAAAGTTATGTTGGTTTAGGTAAGTTGAAGTGGGAGATGGGAAGACAGAAGGGAAGTGAATAGACCAGCATCCACAACTCTGAACCATTGCTCCAGAGAAATGTTTGAGACACACAAGGGGGGAAATTAAGTTCAACTAATTAAACGAAATCTGTAAAGACAAAAATAAAATCTAGTCTCAATAAAAGTAGCAGTGAAAATTGCCATAAAAACCCATCTGGTGCATTAACATCCTTCAGGGAAGATAATCTGCTGTCCTTACTCAGTCTAGCCGATATATGGCATTTCAGACACACCTGTGTGGTTGACTCTTAACTACTTTTTTAGGTCAAGGGCTTACTGATCATAGTGTCAATGATATCTACATCCTATGAACAAATAACTTTTTTTTTAAAATTCTTGATTCCGTTGGGGAAGTCGGTTAATGGTGCATATTGTCGAGGTGGTTGAATGACTTACAGCAACTTCAATATTTCCAAGTTAAATAATGCATGTATGAAAATCCCAAGCTGATGTCTGTCTCAAAGGAAATCACCACAAACACTCATGGCATTGTTGTTATGGCTACTGAAAAATCTAGACTGGTTAGCATCACTCAACAGTGTATGATTATTTTCATGGAGGTAGATTTATGTCCTTGGCCTCTTGCACGAAAACATAACCTGTATGTTGTCCAGTGTTTCCAACATTGCATTCTGTGGAATCTGAAGAAATGGGGTCAATTAATGAAAAATGCTACAAAAGAGGGTAAATAGCTTGAAGTCTTTGAGCTCAAAGTGCATCTCAAATTGAAGTGGTGAGTCATGGCAGAGGGATCTGTGTGCTGTAGTGCAGATGATTTGTAAAACAGTTGTTTTGCAAGTACAGCAAATAATTAGGAAAGCTAACAGAATGTTATAGTTAAATGCAAGGGGATTTGAATATAAAAGTGAAGAAGTTATGCTTCAGCTTGTTAGGTTGTTGGTAAGATCAGATCTGGAGTGCTGTGTGTCTATTGGTCTCTTTACTTAAGAGAGGACGTTGAAGCATCTGTCAAACTAAAGGGTATTGAGAAGTAACAAATTAACTTGAAAGAAAAACATGCAATTCCTGTATTCAAAAAAGGGAGACAGAAAACAGGAAACTACAGGCCACTTTGCTAAACATCTGTCATGTGGAAAATGTTAGAAGCAGTTATTGAAGATATTAATGCAGGGCATTTAGAAACATTCAAGGTAATCAGGTAAAATCAACATGGTTTTGTAAAAGGAAAATCATGGTAGACCAACTCTTTGAAGTAGAAACATGTGGTGTGGATAAAGAGGAACTGATGGATGTGCTATACTTTAATTTCCAGAAGGCATCTGATAAAGTGCCATATTAAAGATTACTGTGGAAAATAGAAACTCATTGGTAACATATTGCGATAGGTAGAAGATTTGCTGGCAGACAGTTAGTAGAAAGTGGGAAGAAATGGGTCTCTTTCTGGTTGACAAGATGCAATGAGTGGTGAACTGCAGTGAACAATGCTGGTACAGCAACTACTTATAATTTATAAAAATGACTTGGATAAAGGAACCTTTTGTAACTGTAACACTTTATTCTGCATTCTGTTATTGTTTTACCTTGTACTTCCTCAAAGCACTGTGCAATGAATTGATCTGTATGAATGGTATGCAAGACAAGCTTTTCACTGTATGTCAGGTGACAATAAAAAAATTAATTTACCAATTTAGTTTACCAATTTACCAAAGGTATTGTTGCCAAATTTGCTGATGACTCAAAGATGGGTAGGAAACTAAGTTGTAAAGAGGAGATAAGAAGTCTACAAAGGGATATGTAGATAGGTTCAGTAAGTGGGCAAAGCTCTTGAGTATTATGAGGGAAAAGTATTAATTTTGATAGGAAAAAATATTTTAAAAAATTAGTTAAATGGTGAGAGATTTCAAAGCTCTGAACTACAGAAGGCTCTGGGTGTCCACATACTTGAATCACAAAAAAGCTAATACACAGTTGCAACAAGCAATTCAGAAAGGTAACAAAATGTTATTATTTACTGAAAGGGGAAACTAATAGAAAAGTAGGAAGGTGATGCTTAACTTAAACAGGGCATTTGTGAGAACAGATCTGGAGCACAGTATGTAATAAGATGTTACTGCATTAAAAACAGTTTGAAAGAAGTTTACTAGACTAATACTTGGAAAAGGTGAGTTACCTTAAGAGGAAAGGTTGGACAGATTAGGCTTGTATATACTGGTGAGAGGAGACTTGACTGAACCATGTAAGATCCTGATAAGTCTTGCCAGAGTCGAGGTAGAAAGGATGTTTCCTTGTGTGGGGGAATCTAAAACTTGAAGTCATTGTTTAAAAATAAGGGGTTACTCATTTAAGGCAGAATTAAGACAAAAAAAGTTCTCAGAGAGCTTTCCGATCCAAGTACCAGTCCAAACACCTTGTAAACATTGTAATTAGATCTGCCTCCACTACCTCCTCTGGCAGCTCATTCCAGATATTCACCATCCTCTCTGTGACAAACTTACCCCTCAGATCTCCTTTAAATTTCTCCCCTATCAACTTAAATCTGAACCTTCTAGTTCCAGGCTCCCTTTCCCCTGGAAAAAGATTCTGACTATTTATCCTATCCACAACTCTCATTATTTTATAAACCTGTGTAAGGTCACCCCTCAGCCTCCTACACTCCCGCTCCAGTAAAAGTAAATCCCACCTATCCAATCTCCCTTTATAACTACAGCCCAACATTCCAGGTAACATCCTGGTCAATCTCTTCTGTACCCTCTCTATTGCTACCACACCCTTCCTGCAGTGTGGTGACCAGAACTGTGCACAATACTCTAAATGTGATCCAACCAATGTTTTATACAGCCCAAGTCTTATACTCAATGCCTCAGCCTATGAAGGCAAGCACACAAGATGCCTTTTTCATTACCCTATCCACCTGTGTAGCCTCTTTCACAGAGCTATGAACTTGCACCCCAGAATCTGTACGTAAACACTTCTAAGGTCCCTGCCATTTACTCTGTAGTTCCCACCAGGATTTGACACCCCAAAGTGCATTACTTCACACTTGTCTGGTTTAAATTCCATCTGCCACCACTATGTCCAACTTTCCAACCAATCTCTGTCCCACTGTAACATTAGACAAACTTCTTCACTATTTACGACTCCACCTATTTTCATGCCATCTGCAAACTTACTAATTATGCTCCCTACATTCTTATCCAAGTTATATATTTCAAACAACAAAGGTCTGAGCACAGATCTCTGCTGTACACCAGTTGTTACGTATTCCCATTCAGTAAAACACCCATCCGCTACTACCTCCTATCACCCAGACAGTTTTGGATCCAGTTTGCCAACACACCTTGGATTCCTTGTGTATTAACTTTCTGGGCCAGCCTACCATGTGGGACCTCACCAAAAGCTTTACTTAAGTCCACGTAAACCATATCTCCTGCCCTGCCTTCATCAATTTTCTTTGTTGCCTCTTCAAAAAACTCAATTAGGTTTGTGAGACATGATGTCTCCTGCACAAAGTCAAGCTGGGTCCTCATTAGGAATCTCTGCCTGTCCTCAGTCCCTGCCTTTCCATGTGAATATAAATCCTGTCCTTTAGAATCTGCTCTAACAACTTCCCTACCACTGACGTAATGGTCATGACCTATAACTTCTCAGCTTATCCCTGCTGCCCTTCTTGAACAAGGGGACAACATCACCCATCTTTCAGTCTTCTGTTACCTCACCTATGACTAATGAAGATGCAAAAAATCTCTGTCAGAGCCTCAGCAGTCTCCTCCTTTGCTTCTCTTGGAATCCTGGGATAGATTCCATGTGGCCATGGGGATTTATTCAAGCTAATATGCTCCAGTATTTCTAGAACTTCCTCCTTCCTGATACAGACATAGTCTAGAGTATCAGCATACCCTTCCCTTCACTCTCCAGCCTCGACACCCTTCTCCTGGGTGAATACCAATGAGAAGTATTCACTTAGGATCTTGCTAATAGCCCCTGGCTCCACATAGATTACCCCTCTAGTCCCTGAGGTGATCTATTCCATCCTTAGCTATCCTCTTGCTTCTAACATACTTTTAAAAGGTTTTAGGATTCTCCTTAATCCTACTTGTCAAGGTCATTTCAAGGCCCCTTTCTGGGGTCCAAATTTCTTAGGTTTCTATTGACCTCAACTGAATTGTTTGATAACAATTTCTTATACGTGATATATGCTTCCTTCTTTTCTTCAATATCCTTCATTTACCAGATTCCCAAAACTTATCATCTTTTTCTCCGGCCTTTATAGGGACATGCTGACTCTCAACTCCACCTATCTGGCTTTTAACTGCCTCCCACATATCAGATGTTTTCCTCTGAAGCTACGACCAATCTACCTCTCCCCGGTCATATTTCAAAATGATCATAACTCATCTGCTAAGCCTCATCTCCTCTTCAAATGTCAGTTTCTCAAAGCCCTCGATTCACTGATCATTCAAAAAAGTATCGACTTCCTCTTAAATGACCCCCAATAATCAAGCCTCTACAAATCTCTGGGAGAGAGAATTCCAGAGTTTCCATGCACCTTAGTTTTAAATGACAGCCCCCTAATCTTGTAACTATGTCCCCTCATTCAAGATTCTCCCACAATTGAAACATTTTGACATCAAATTTGTCATGCCCCATAAGGATCACATATGTCTCAAATAGATCATCCCTCATTCTTCAAAATTCCAATATTCTAATTTCTATATTCTATGTTCTTCAGCTGCTCATGATAGGACCACAATCCCATCCCAAGAATTCCTCTTCCCGAGTTTAAGTTTAATAAATATCCATGACACACTCGCTCAGGCACTGACGTAAATGACAAAGGGTGGTACCCAGCTCAGACACGACCAAGTGACTCACAAAGGTTTACTCAAGAGGTTGTCCAGTGATTTACCAGAAATTAAGTAAGTCGTTAGCCCAAAGGCTGATTGTGGAAAAAGAAAATAGAAAAAACAGAAGATTGACTTCCTATCAATCTCCCTGGGAATCGGGCAGGATACAGGAAAGGTTTAGCTCGCCGTGTGCCTGACTGCTTCCTTCCCTTTCATATTTCTGGGTGCTTTTTTGACATCACCCAGGCGGCAATGAATTAAGGACAACTCTGTAGCTGAGGTTATAGCAAAGCAACACACTATAATCACCAGGAGATGGAGTTGGTTGTCAATAGCTGTAGAGGTATTCCTAGAGGGAAGGAAGAAATATCTTGATATTGGAACTAATATACAGCATGTTGTTTTCATAAAATATTTGGAACATTTTCAATTTACATATCTAGGGATTAACTAGAATGATTAAAAAGACAGGAGCTCATGGAGCAATGGGGAGTGAAACAGCTTGAAATTCAAACCGACTGACTTTTTCTGAAAATGTGAAAATATAATAAAGCATTAAGGCATACAAAATATTTGATTAAAACCGATATAATAACAAAATTATAAACATTTGTAAACTGTAATTAACTGGTTGTACCTCACACTTGATGAAACTATGCCTCACAAAATGGCAGCTGCCCTGACACACACAGATAAAAGAGGTGTTACATGATTCACAATCATACAATCCATGTGTCAAATTTATAGAGGTGAGAGGCAACAAATGGCAAATGTGAACACGAGAGTTTATGATGGGAAAATGTTAACACTAAAAGTGTGATTAAAAGTATGACAACAAGAGGAAGTAATTCAGACTGAAGACAGAGATATGGGTTTTCAAGATAACTCCTCTATAATTAGTAATTAAGCAAATTATGTTTACACGGAAAATTTTCAGGAGAAAGTCACAACAGAAATGGGATTTTAATTCCAGGTTATTAACAACATATTAACTATGGTAATCATTGTGCAAGTCACAGTAACCGACTTTAACAGAATTCCAGATCAGAACACATTTATATCTTTCAATTTCACAGTCCCAAGCACCATTTTTATTTGCATGGTCTACTGTTGAACAGATGCACTTTTCAATTTAATAGCTTCTTTGGCCAATCATTTACTCTGACATTTAAATATTTTAAGTTTGCAGACATAATAAATTGGGAATGGTAATGACTGATATATCGGAAAGCCACCTCAAGTTTCCTTTTTAAGCAATGGATTAATTTTGAATAATCTGAACCTGTACACTAAAATGCAAATTGGCTCCATTTGAATCAAATAGTGTTGTTGTTGCTGCTATTTTGCATAAATGTTAAATGATTCTTGACTGCTTTATAACGGACAGCATTTAGTGAGTAACTGGACCTTCACTCATTTCCCCTTCTCCTCAGAGTGTGGGGTTGGTGATTCCGCGGTTCATTCCGCTGACTTATTCCCCACTGTAAAATTTTAGTCCTCTCCAATTTGTGTGTGTTTCTCTCATGGATGCTTATCGTTCATTCCCAGAAGAACTTAATTCATCAAGGAGCTGAAAATACAGTCCAGTCGCAGTCTACCCATGCTCCACTGAGCTAATCTTTGCTGTAGTGCAAGGTCAGCTTATTTGAATGAATGTTTAGCAGTCCCCTTGCATCACACATCCTGCAAGCCAAAGGGGAGTCAGAGGACAGGTTATCCATCACCACCAGCTCTTAAAAGAAACTGACTTAGCAGAAACAAAGCACTGTAGCCAACGATCACCAATGCAAGTGTGACAGAGAAGCAGGTATCTTTTTTGTATGTTGGGTCATAACTCATTTTTTCAGTTGGAAAACCGCTCGTACAGTCTGAATGTAAATGATTCTCTATCACATACATTTATCAAGGAAGAATTGCTGGGTTGTATGGCTACCAAAATGAGAGGACTCATGCATGGTACTATTTAATTATTGTCTTAGTATCACTTTAATCCAAAGGTTGGACACACATGTGGTGTCTCAGCAATTGGGAAACACTCTTGAACTCCTGTTGCATTTGCTGGAGACAGCAGCCATGCCAAATAAGTGCCAGCAGATGCAGACACAAATGTTTCTCTTCCCTTCACATCCACTTCAGATCTTCCCAAGTGCTGACACACCAGTTGTGTATCCAACCCTTCCCAGATAAAGCTACATTTTGTGAGGTGTCTCTCATACCACTAACATTTTGCACATATCCTTCTGGTCTATAACAAGGTGACAATATTTTCAAAATGATGAAATAGGACACATACTATTTAATATATACATATACATATATATATATATAATTGGAGTGAAGGCAGTGTTCCATCAGTGACTGCTCCTCCCCCACCACTGCCATGTGCTTTCTTATGTCTTTGTCATCTGTGAGAAGGACTGGCAAAATGGGGGTCACTCCCTTCATCTACTAGTCAGTGTCAACCTCATAGGACGGAAGTGATTCCAAGAATGGATGGGAGTTGGAGACCGTGGAGATGTGTTGAGAGCATCATGTAAAACCTGGACAAAGCACAAAGCTTCCTGTGGGCCAAGAAGTCAGGATCTGTTCAAGTGCTGACTGGATCCATGGGTGCCAGAGTTCGAGTGGATAGAAATCTCTGAAGAGCTTCAGAGACTCTGGAGCATCAACTAGTGGCTGTGAGTGGAGTGGAGCAAAAGTAGTAGCTGATGGATTTGACACAGAGGCATCTCAACCCAGAACCTAGAATGGATCTTCTATTCAGGACCATCTGGATATTCAGAGCCAATATCCATCAAGGGAAAACAGAAACCAGTACAGGTAAAGGAAATGTGCTTTGAGACATTTTCAAATCCACAGTGCTCAAATAATCTGGTCAAAAATCAGAACCATGTCATTGACCATCATGGGCCCAGGGAGCTACCACATTGACAGCTCTGGTGTGACTCATTGTGAGGCCATTCATAAGAAGTTCCTGGGGAATTTCCTTCCGAGGAGCCAGTATTAATCTATAACCCTCATGCACCTCACTTCCTCCTCAGAATGCAGGGAAACTACAGAGAAAGAGCACTGAGTTGATAACATACAGGAACACCAGTAATAGAGGGGAAGGAAAACAGTTTGAACATACAACTGGCAATATGGAATTATGGCAATAAATTTAGGATTACTCAGGAGCAAACTATAATAAATTACTTCCTTCAGATAGTCTGTTAAATGATTTGAGTCTGATACCATTTTATTAACAGTTATAATTTTAGTTAAACAAGTGAGAATTAATAAGTTACACTACATGAGAAGCATTTCACAAGGAACAATTTAGAACCACGTTTCTTTGCTAATCTTTGGGTTGAATGTGTGGCCCACTTTCCACTTCAGCTATTTGTACACTTGTGCACATCTGTCCAATATACTTTTGGGCCCTTTCCCACTGAGATAGACCTAACCTCAAGGGATAACGAAAACCAAAATTGCACTAAGATATATCTAGGCTCAGGCACAGCAAGTCTGATGTACAGGCACTGGTCTTGGGCTTCCTGTTATGTCCTTTTAGTTTGAGAAGAAGATTTTTCTGTTTTTATGGTGTGACCATTGATGGATCATGGAGGACAATGTATTCAAACTCACCAACTCCTACAACACTTTCTCCAACAATTCAAAGAGAAGTGAAACTGTCTGCTGTCAACCTACAACTTATCAAATTTCTATACTGAATTTTAGTAAAACATTAAAAATAGAAGCAAGAGTAGGCCGCATTCCCCACAAGCCCTTTCAGCTATTCAATAGGTTTCTGATTGACTTGATCTTGGCCTCAACTCCACTTTCCCAGTCTGTTCCCCATTATCTTTCATTTCCATACAGCCAAAGTCTGCCTCAACCAAAAATATATCCAAAAATAGTCTCCACAACTCTCTGGGTTAGAGAATTCCAAAGATTCATAACTCTGAGCGAAGAAGTTCCTCCTCATCTCCAACTTAAATAAGCAATCCCTCATTCTGAAAGTACACCCCCTATTTCTATAAATGACTGATGAGGGGAAACATCCACTCACTGCCTTCACTATCAAGCCCTTGGCACTGTTATACCTTTTAACAAGATACCCTTTCAGTTTTCTAAACTGTAGTGAGCATGGATCCAATCTGCTTAACTTTTTTGTAATAAACAAACCATTCATGCCAGGCATCAATGTCGTGAACTTGCTCGAACTGCCTCCAATGCAAGTTTATTCCTCTTTAAATTAAGAGGCTGTAGATATACCTTGGGTATACTCTCACCAATGCCCTATACAGTTGTGGCTAGACTTCCCTACTTTTATATTCCATTCCATTTGCCTGCCTCATTACACAGAAATTGAGAAACATGGAAATTAGAAGCAGGAGTAGGCCATTCAGCCCTTCAGCCTGTTCTACCATAACAGGATTTTGTCTGATCATCTGACTTCAGTACCCTGTTCCTGCTTCTTATAACCCTTGGAACCGTTGGCATTAAAAAAATATAGCTATCCGCTATACTTAATAACTTACTCAACTGTCAGCTGCAGTGGAGATTTCCATATGTTCATCACCCTCTGGGTTAAAAACCTTTTCGTCATCTCAGTTCTAAATCACATACTCCATATACTGAGGCAGTGATCCCTGATTCTGGACCCTCCAGCCGTCAGGAACATTCTCCCTGCATCCAGTCTGTCAATTCCTTTTAGACGTACAGCTTTCTACGAGATTGCCCTCTCAATATTCCATACTCCAGTGAATGCAGGCTAAACAGACTCAATTTCTCCTCATACATCAGTCCTGCCATCCCAGGAATCACTTCATAAACCTTCATCGCACTCCCTTAATAGCAAGAACAGCATTCCTCCTATAAGGAGATTACAACTATACACAACACGCCAGATGAGTCACAACAAGCCCCTCTACCTCTGCAGCAAGATATCCTTGCTCCCGTATTCAAATCAGCTTGCAATAGAGGCCAGCATTTACCTTCTTAACCTTCTTAGTTTACCTTCTTAACTGCTTGCTGCACCCAACTACTTGCTTTCAGCAATTGGTGTACACGGACACCCAGGCCTCGATGGATCTTTCCTTTTCCCAACGTATCACCATTTGGATAATAACCTCTCTTTCTATTTTTAGCAACCAACGTGGATGATCTCATGTTTATCCAAGCTGCATCTGCCATATATTTGCCCACTCATTCAACCTATCCAAATACACTGGAGCCTCTCTGCATCCTTCTCACAACTTGTACTCCCCCCTGCTCCCCCAAGCTTTGTGTTGTCTGCAAACTTAGAGATGTTAAATTTTGTTCCCTCATCCAAGTTACTGATATACGTTGTGAACAGCTGAGGTTTGCGGACTGGTCCCTGAGGCATCCCACTAGTCACTGACTGCACCCAGTAAAAGAGTTGTTTATTCCTAGTCTCTTGTTTCCTGTCTGTCAACTAATTCTTAATCCATGCAAGCACACCACCCCCAATCCCTACTGCTTTAATTTTGCGCACAAATATCTTACGTTAGACCTTATCAAAAGCCTACTGAAAGTCCAATAATTCTACATCTGTTGAATCTTTCTTATCTATTCTAATGGTCCTATCCACACAAAAAAAGACTCCAGTGGATTTGTTTACCATGATTTCCGTTGCATAAATCCACACTGACTGTCTGATCCAATGCAACTTGTCAAAATGGTGGCAAGAATGAGAAGCATTTGATTATATTTCAACAAATTACAAAAGTTTTCATTTTCTTACAGATGCAACAGATTGATATCGCAGACAGTGTTTGGTCTCTCCTGTCACAGAATAATTGAGATTTCAATAACAGTGACACTTACGATCATTTGTAATCCAAGCATCCAAAAGGTTTGCCTATTGCAGAACCCCAGTTTTAATAAAAAGACTTTTGCAATGGCAAATTATCCTACATACCTTCTATTGCCATAACACCAACAACAATTTTCAAAGAGGCAGACATTGACAACTCTCCGGAGAAATCAGTAAGAAGCTGTCAGTAGACTACTATAGGTTTTACTAATTTATTTTTTCCCACAATAGCAATTAAGCACAGCAGGAGTCAATGACAAACACTATTCAGAAATCTGAGACAGAGCAACACACACATAACAGCAAGGAGCCAACTGACAGAAAGAGAAAGGCTGTTTTAAATGAAGTGTGAGCATCTGGAGCTGTTCAAGCACTCCAAATACAACATGAGAGACATTCCCTCATTCAAATAAAACTTGTGACTTTAATGAGCTAAGCATACAACAGGTGTGCAACTACAAGCACCAGTGGTGCCTTTGGGCTGTGCTATGATATTCATTCCACATATGGCACTTAGAAGGCTTTGCAGATTCAGAAGGCCAGTGCCTATCATCCCTTGGAACATTACAGATGTTTATTATGAACTCTCACACTGAGCATTCACTGCATGTCCTTAGAAATTCCATTTACAACTCTGCTAGATTGCTGTGCTGAAAGACAGGATTATGCACAACCAACCAAGTCATGGATTCTACAACCTTTGTAGCAATTCAGAAATTTCAATCTGCTCAATATTCCCAACCTGATTCAATCATCTGACAGTACGATCCACCTTTTCTATTAATGCACTCTTCTAACTACTGAACTAAAAATAAAGAGTTAAAAGGAGGTGTCCAAATTACAATTCAGGCACCATCCTTCACTGCTACCACCTGTGATTTACAGTCACCAGCAGGGAGAAATCGACTTACTGCCATTCACTCACCTTTTGGTTAATGCACAGTTCACCAACATTCTGTCCAGAGAAAGACAGAAATCCTGCCGACATTGAATTGAAAATGTTACCTGGCAAAATACTCAACATTCAAATCAATTTTGTGCATTCTACTCTTGTCAACTATTCCTGTATGTCAATTGAGGAATGAAAGAAGGACATGCATTAATACATTAAAATAGCATGTTGCAAAACACTTTACAGCCAATGAAATATTTTTAAAGTGTAGCCACTGCTACAATAAACAAGGATTGATTTAAACCCATTAAAGACACTTTCCTCCAAAAAAGGTAATAGAAGAGTTATCAGTCAAATTCCCTGTTAGAACATCCAGAGATCTTTTGAATGACATCAGCCTGATTAGTCTGCTGCAAACTCATTTGCAGAATGTGATTTGTGACAATGAAACCACTTTGCAGCTTCAAATCACCAAGATTCACTGACTACAACATTGAAAGGAGGGGTGGCGGGGGAGAAAGAAACATGACACTGCATTACTTAAAGCCTCAACAGTAGTTTTCAAAGAATGTTTCAGTGACTTTAACCAGTGGTCATTAATACCCAACAAAACACAAAAAACAAATGAATCTCTGAAAAAGCAAATCAAACAAGAAGTCAAAAACCAAGAATCCTTACAGACTTCATAAGCAGAATACTGCAATGGTTTAGACATGTAACAAGAGCCCCAACACCCTTCCAAAGGCACCTTGCATAATAATCTGGATGACAACAGAAGAGTGCAACCTAGAACTAGCTGAACCATTTGCATCAAAGACTGGAGAGGATTAGAGCAGACTGCACAACATTGGCAAAAGACTCAGAAGTCATTACCACACTCAAGTTGCTCCTATGGTCAGTTTCGGCTCAGGATCAACTCGATTTAGACTATCTGAAAGATCATCTCATGAAGGCATTTCTGATTGGCACAAGTGAAAGAGAGAAAGCGAGTGAGCTGGAGAAATAGAGTGGGAAACTGAGTGAGAGGGAAAGTGACCAAGAAGCGACTGAGAGAGAACCTGAGCAAAAGAGAGAGAAAGGAAGTGAGAGAGGAAGCAAGCAGGTGAAAGACGAAGAGCAAGAGGGAGAGAGAAAGTGTGAGAAAGCAAGAGAGAAGAGAGTGTGTGATCAAGATGAGAGAGAGAGAGAGAGATCAAGTGTACAAGACAGAGCAGGAGACACAAGAGACTGCCAGTGCTGGAATCCAGAGAACAAATCACCAAGATGCTGGAGGAACTCAGCGGGTCAGGCAGCATCTGTGGAGGGAAATGGACAGTCGATGTTTCAGGTTGAGATGTTTCGGGTCAAGACACTTCATCTGGACTGAAAGATAGAGGTGATATAGCCAGTATAAAGAGGTGAGGGGAAGGAGTGGAGCAAGAGCTGGCAAGCGATAGGTGGATCCAGGTGAGGAAGGCTGGTAGGCAGATGGAGGAGGGGAGGTGGACATAGCAGAAGTTGGGAGATGGAGGCAACAAAGGGCCGCAGATGATGGAAAAAGCAAGTAGGAACATGAAATCAAATAAGGGAGTTGGGGGGGGTGGCAAATGGGAACCAGTGGAAGGAGTGTGGGTGATAAAAGTGTGAGGCAGAGCAGAAGTGTGGAAGAAAAAGAGAAGGGAGAGAGACTATTTTCTTGTGTCCTTGAGAATTTTTTTCTCACAGAAGGTGATGAATCTCTAGTATTCTCTACCTGGGAGGGTTGTAAAATCAAGGACATTGGGGCATTTAAAGTGGAGGTAGATAGATTTTCGAAAGATCAAGAAATTGAGGGCAATGGGGAACTGGCACAGAAGAGGGGTTTAGGCCTGGAACAGATCAGCCATGATCATATGGAATGGCCTGCAAGCCCAGGTAGCATATTTCTGCTCCTATTTTCTTGTGTTCTTTAGAAAAAGAGGAAGAGAGAAAGAAAGAAAAAGAGAGAAAATAAGAGAAAGATTTTAGAGCATTAGTTGACAGGATATTCAACACTTAAAATTGCAAAATAGCAGTAATGTGCAAAGCAAATAGAAGAGAAAGTCAAAAGAAGTTATGCTCAAATTGTTGTACTTTAATTCAATCACACCTCAACAGTGTGCCTGAGATGGAATGGTGCAGTCCATAAAGCAGCAGCAGTTCAAAGAAGAGCCAGAAATTCGACTCCTTAATCCAGAGTTTTAAACTGCGACTTGAGACCAGTGAAGTTCAGCCTTGCCACGCTTTGAAAACACAGGTAACCTGGGATGTATTTAAGGTAGTAAAAGGCTTGGAAATGAAAGAATCATTTTAAATAGAAAGGATACAAGAAGAGTAGTTATGCTTGCAGCTGTAAAATAATAACTTTGCACTCATTTTAAGATACCTTTCAATGTGGAAGTGATCAAAACATTGATTGGAATTCTAGTTTCAAGATTAGGCAGCAAAATCTCTGCAGTTAGTGAAGCAACTCAGGTGCAGCATTGTTCTGCAAAGTCAAGTTTTCTGAACAGATGCATTAAGATGGACCAAGTGGCCTTCTTCATCCATATCTATGTGATTACACCAACAAGAATGCTTCTAAATTCAGATTCATAGCAATCAATCTTGGCTGTGGTGGCATTAGGGAAGGCATAAATGGCCTCATCTCCTCTGGGAGGGCACCAAAAAAAAGTCAATATTCTGAGAATACTCTCCAGGCTGGGCAGCATCTGTTGAGTGAGGAAATTAATTAAACTTTCAGGAAAGATCCAAAGTACTTCCGGCATTTTCTCTTTTGATTTCGAACTTCCAGCCACTGCCGTTTTTTGCTTGGTTTCCTTTTACTTAATGATACTGAGTGCCTTTGGATGGAGTCTAAGCTTGCACTAGAATTTAATTTGCACTAATGTTACAGGGTGACATGCGTGAGTCCATCCCATTATAGATACATATATGGGTGATTTCCTTTGGATGGGTGTGAGCTCATGTCTCCCATTTATGGTCGCCCACAATGGTCAGACAACTGCAGGATTGGGATGAAAACCTTATGCTTAGGTAACCTGCAGTTCTCACTGTCAAGGGTATCATGCAAATAATGGTCAGTTATTTTTGGCAAGACAGCAGGGACTACTGCAGAACTGATTCCTTACAAGGAGTCAATGTAGTTTTGGGGGAGGGTGGAAAAAATAAAAATGATTATAATACTAACTGTGAAATATTGGATCAGGGCCGAGATATTGCCTCTAGCAGTATAAGACAATGATGTGGGGTCACCCCGATAGTTTGTAAAAGTTGCATAAAGATCAAGATATTTATTTGTGCGATTGACAGAAGAGCATTGCTGGGTTTCCCTGTGTAATAGAACAGTGCGTCAGGCTCTATAGCTCCATCATTCTCTTTGGATCCGTTACTTGTTCTTGCAGCTGCTGGCATTTAGCCTTGCAGCTGTGACCTCTGCTGCCAACTCTTAAAGGTCACACCACAATACAACCAGGATTTTTCCAGCCACAGAGAAGTGTTATTATTGAATGGATAGACGCTGCACTGATGTTGAAGGCAGAATTTGAGGTGGGAGTGTTGTCAGAGAAGCTGGTGAAGGTTAGTGTTCACAGTAGGTGTGTCTTCTGTGTAATGGGGTCACAGAAACCCTCCAAGGGAAAAGCCAGGCAATCCAAGTGGGGAAGTCTTCGCAAAGTATATAACACACGGTTGCACTCTCTTAATGTCTGCACTTCAGGGAAACAAGCATTGCAGATGAATCCCCATGCATGCCTGTCTGCTCCTGTGAGCTGAAGGAAAAATAGATGAAGTCTCATTGTCTTAGATATGGCATTTGGGTGACTTCCATGATGCAGTCATGCGGAGAAGCTGTGAGATCTCAATAAGGTCAAAAAAAATGCAATTTGTGTCTCGGCTTTTAAATAGCACATTCCAGGCAAAGCAGGTTTTGTAAAACTTGGATGCTCCCTGAGTAAATAACAACTGTCGTTTTTCAGACCGGTGAGATTAAAAGTCACACTGCAGAAAAATGTTTTATGTCGCAGTATCTGACATCACTTGGGGGAGTTTAATGCCCAGAAAAAAAGATGTTGTGGCAAACAAAATCCAGCTAAAAATTGGAGCCAAATGTCTTGAAAAGCATTGAGAGAGCCACAAATGACAAGACTATTGTTTCACCCTGGGTTAAGCCATTCTTCCACTGCACATCAGCAATTTTAGTGGGTTGTGCAAAGGAATTTTTTGGCCCAGTTCTTTAATTAACTGCCGTACTTGCAGATGGTCCCTTTGGCTCTGGCCTTTTCTAAATTGTTGTACCTTATTCTTTGGTAAACTCTGAAACATCATTGCTGCGACCTCTAATCTGCAACTAATTAATAGTGATTAGATTTTTTTTTAATTGAAGCTGCTTTAGATGTTATGTGGCTTGAAGCCCACTGGAGTGTATGGTGTTACAAGATGTCAACAGGAGAAAACTGATATTATCCATTCCTGAGAGGATTAACAGAGCTATGGATTCCAACTAGAATTAGGCTAAGAATGATTTTATAGCCCCAGTGGAGTTATCAGTGTTTCTAACCCATCGAGTTCAAAGACTAGGGGAATTTATTTAAAAAAAAATTTTTGTACATATGTTGGATGTTGTGAATGCAAATTTAAGCATCAGATTTCTGTTTTTGTTCTGAAGCCAGATTTGTTGGGCAGTGAGCAAGAGATCAGATTCTGGATGTTATCAGCAAATTAATGTAGACAGAGATCGAAGAACAAAGAGAAAAAGAAATGCACTGACCATATATAACACGTGGGAAAGAAAGACTGTTCACATCAAATGCCTGCTGGCAATTTCCACTTCCAAATCATCACTAGATGAAATCTTCCTTGGGGATGGGTTTAGCTCTCTTTGGTGCCAACTCAGAACATAAATTAGCCAGTTCCAGCTGACTTTGGGAAGAATCCAAGCTCCATTTGTCATTATAAATAAGACTCAATTTAACTGACCCTATGAACGTATTTCATCTATTCTTTGCCAATCTACTAGATTCCTGGAGTGTGATGCAGCAGCAGAGCTGCTCACCATGGGAGAAAGATGTGATAAGGTCCAGAAAATGCTGCCAAGGTATTGCTCACAGCCCTAGAGGAACAGGTGTCCCAATGGGCAATAATATAACGGCCACTGTTTGTGAGCAAAAGTCTTGCCATATAAGTGGAAACATGCACACATTGATGAGAGTCATGTTGGAGCAATGAATGGGGGGCAGGGGGAGAGATGATGGTACACAGTATGGTCATCTGGTGAGTCATCTATCTCCATTTACTTGTCTTGCCGAGATTATGTCCAAATGGAGGTGAAAGAAGGGGAATCTGGGGCAGTGGTGTTAGCCAGCAGCCAGTTTATTGAATCAGCCTGTGTTATCTTTGCACATTCACGTCAAATTATGTTTAGAGTAAACACAGAACAATGAAAGCACATTGTCCATGTATCTAAGTTTCACTTGCATTGTTCAAACAATAAAACATGACCCATGCACAACTCCAACATTTATAATTAAGCCGATGCCACATGGATCCCACTTCTATCTGGAAAATGTACTTCAGAATATTAACGTTATTCAAGGAAGTCGACACCTAATGTGCTCTCTAGGAAGTTTTATTTCTTTCACTGATTTTTATTATTTATAATTTGTCTTGGTTTTGAAGCATGGTTCATGTTAATCCAGAGTTATAACTGCTGTCTTCCAATAAAGATTTGCTATTATGCACTCTGGAAAATTTCATGAACAGTCGGCTCAAAGTGTGTAATTAATTTCTTCAGGCTACCCCTATGAGGAATAGTGTATGCAATATGTAACTCAGAAATAACCCTAACTCACGTATTAATTAAGTTTTTTTTATTTACAATGGGACATTCATTTTAAAATTGGATGTAATCCAGTATTTGAAACAACTGAAAGCTGTGTTATAGTCGAGGCCATAATATAACAAGATGAGAACATATTTGCGCTCAAGTCTCCTGCAGTTAGGAGGAAAGGTCTGATTAAAGTGATGTGTGCCTCTTTATACATGTACATTACTACTGAGCTGAATTGACTTCAGCTTTAGTCATGCCAGCCACAAAATTCACTTTTTTTGGTGCATTCAAACATCCTTGCAGCAGCATTAGTGTCAAATTTAGATCTCAAAAACTACCCCAAGCTGGTTGCATGCAAGTGCGAGATGTATGTTTGTGTGCGTTCCACATCAAAAGGTGGGTTGTGTGGATCCCAGTGGGAGCAGAGGCCTTGCGGAGTGTTTCGCTGTCAGCTGAATATTCCGTATAATTATGTTTAAATAACATAGACAATAGGTGTGTTCTGTGGTTTTATGTAACTGTTCAACAATGGTCCGGAGCTTGGGACTCCAATTTATGTCCCAAGGAGCTGAAACATGCAATGCCTTTCTCTTGTCATCATTTACTACTTGTCCAGCCCTGAGAAAATCTTGAATGCATTTATGTGAATCACGACTGTAAATGCCCAGTCCAATTTCACAATTGCTGTGATTTTCCTGGCAATAATCGCTAATGGAATTTATACTCGGTAAAATCAATGTTTGATTGCATTGTGCTGTGAGGAAACAGTGTTATGTAATCAATTCTCTCCTACACATGTACAAAGCTCAAAATTATACCTCTTCTCAACTGAACAACAATAGATCAAAAGATGTCACTGGATTCACATCTCCCTCACTGACCACCAACATTACACATTTATTTGTTGACAGAGCACAAAAGATTTACCTCATAATTCCAGGTCATTGGGCATTTTTTTTTCGTATTTGGTCCTTCAGCTGATGAAAAGGTAGCAATCTAAAACACTAAATCCAGGTGTTAGAAATTCTCACACACCGGGTAGCTAATATGTATTATATACCTAATTACAGTTTTGGAATTGAAAATTGATTGTTCGACACAATCAGCATGTTTGTGTGCTCCCAACTCAATATTGGTAAATATATCATGGGCCACCAGTCCACCACTTGTGAGGTGCTTGCACATTGAGGGCAGTTGTTACTCAGCAGTAAAGTTAATGGACATGGAGCTGCTGGCAAACTCTTGTGAGAGTAAGTGCCATAGAAACACTGTGGGTCTCACAAGCAGGAAGAGGGGTGAAGGGTTTCTTCAAGGTTAAAGGCTCCTCCCCACCTGTGCCACCAGCAATATAAGTCCTAGTCCTCATGGATGGTCCCCATGTCTTCCAACTGATAGGTAACAACTTCAGTGTTTGGGTGATGAATAACTACAGGGATTGTTGCTTTAGGAGCACCCCTGCAGTGGAATCTGGTCCCATTGCCTGTCTGAAACATGAAGTGGCACTCCTATCACCCACATCTTGTTCTAAGCTGTCAAAATCAGTGTGTAGTTGGTGGCTGCCATTAAAATTGGACACACAATTGTATTTTAAAGTTCCCAACTCTCATACAACCTGGCAGCCGAAATGCAGCTTCTGTGTTAATCGCACAAAAGGTCTGAGATTCCTGATACTTACAAGCACAATGTAATGCATTTTGCTTGTAAGAAAATCATTCCCCAGTGGCCCCAAACTAAACTGGCATAGTTAACAGTTCAGTGCTGTTTTAGCGCATATTTTCAAGCGTGGAAGAAAACTCCATCTGATTTACTCTTCATGGAACTGCTAAGCGACTTCCAGAATTTTATGCTTTTACTTTGGATTTTGCACAGCATGCGATCTTTTAAAACTTTTTTTTCTTTAACTTATTCAACATTTAACACAAAAAGAATCAACGGTGAGTTGACGGGCATGTGTGAGAGAGAATAAGTTGTATAAGTACAGGGAAATAAGAAGAGTGAGATGGGACAAATGGGATTCTTCCCTTCAAAGTCTGCATGGACCTGATGGACCAAATGATCTCTGGCATCATAACAAATAAGTAAATTCTTACTTATTTTTCCTACTTCTCACTTCCATAATGTGGCACCTTATTTTCTATAGGTTACAAAAGATCAAACACAATATGAGTAAAAAACAGTTGTATCTGAGATTGAATTTCTACTGGAATTTTCCCACTTGTTTGCCATGATTTTGGCCAAAGAATACAAGGTATCTAAAAAAAACATCCACTCTGTTTTTCTAAGTTTTCCAATGCTCAACTGCAAAGGTTTTGATCAGTGATGAGGGAGAATTATATCCTCAGAAAGGCAAAAAATATCATGGCCTACAGAGCACACTTTATCAAAGATGAATGGAGTTGCATCAATTTTATTCCAAGAACAAAATAAATTTCGTCAGACTAGTTAGCTAACTTTCTCAGCTAACTTAATGAAACAAGACCTGAAATGTTGTTCACCAAGATAACGGGAAACCACCCAATCGGATTAATGGCAGCTATTCACACTTCAACGTCAGCATCGCTAGAGAGCATCAGCAATGAATCCCAATAAACAAGATGAATTTCAGAATGGCTGGGGGAAAAATGAAGGAATGCAGCATCTCTGTGGGTTTGCAACTTGTTAGTGAATGTAAGTGGCTCGAACAGGCAACAGGATGATGATAGCAGTTCTGTACAAGCTCCCAGGTGAGGCACTCACTCAGTGAGAGTGGTTGAAAAGCAGAAAGACAAATAACCTGGAGCAGTTCTGCTCATAAGTTCTTGATCAGCTGCCAGTGGTATGACAGTCACCAATTTTGTCGTCAAAATTCGCATACATGCAAATATAAATGCAGAAACAATGTTTACTTTAAAAAAAACATGTTAAGCTATTATATCTCTATATTACAACTTTATTACAGAACTGCAAAGAACAGCATTGACTTGTCCAACCTGCAAACCAAACACAAGTCAGAATTCTTTTTGTGATCCAAAGTGTTTGCAACAATACAGCTATGAATGGTCTTCTGTTTCCCACTTAATTACTGGACACATTCGAGTGTGTTTCACAATTCCCATCTATCTGTAAGCTCACCAATATCATAGATCTGTGTCTCACCCAATGACAGTCTACATCAGCCACCTGCATACAGCTTAACATAGCTGTCACTATAAGTGAAGAATGTACACACTTAAGGAAGTGTTCCATGATGCCTCAGAAGTATGGATGTATTTGGCTTATTTAGTTTGGTAATTTCATGAGTGAAAAAGACAAAATAATATCAAACTAGTGGAAAAATAGGATGATGAATAATGTCAGAGTATTCAAGATTTTATTACTTGGAGCTTCTGAAGGCATCACCCTTCCAATTATTGGAAATATCCTCGCTATTCTCCTTCTATACTTACCTTTTAAAATACTGATTAAAATGGAAAAATGGCAGTCTTGAGTGTCTTCAAATAGCATGGGAATATTGACTAAGATTGCAATGTACTGTTCAAAGTTGAATGAGATTGTAAACTCATACAGATGCCAGGTATTTAAAGATCCTGATTTTTTTTCTACATTGGGAATTTCAATTTGAATATCGCAAAAATATTCTGTATTGAAAGACTATTCTGTGTCCTTTAATACTAGTTACCAATTGTTCGGGTAAGAGACAACTGCAGTAATCTGCCAGCCTTCCTGATAATTCCATTTGTTTAACAACATTATTAAATGCAGCCTTTTCTAAGAATATGAAGTCACTTTTTTATGGTACAAATTTAAACTTTGGCAAATAAATATCAGGTCAATGTTGAAATTTGAGTACAAAAGTTTAATTGCAGCATCATTCGAAGTTAAATAATTCAAAATAATGAGGAATAGACTGGAAGTCCCAAATTCCAAGTGTACCTCAGTTTCATGAGATTGTTCAAATGATGAGCAGGGTAAGTATTTATAGATTGGAAAGCACATCTGGCTTACACAGGAGTATTGTTATTCTGTGATCAACCGAAAGGAACCTGGAAAAGTATGACTACTTTGGAGTAACAGGAATCAAAATGTCCTGAGTTGGTTACTTAAAATACATTGGTCCAGAAATTCATCTGCACTACAGTAGTTATGTTAAATGGTCACCGCATGATGCGCCAATGTCTGTTTTAGCCATGGTCCCACCACTGCAAAATTCAATGGTGCCTGAAGTGCGGGGAGCAACAGAAAGACTTTTGCATTCCTTCATGCATTGCATGTTATGCAAATGTACAAAATCTCAGATAAATCTGTCAATCAGGTTTGGTCCAGTAGGATTACGGGGCATGGGCATCTGTCAGATTTTAGGTGTCTGATCAGAGCCTGGTGGATGAATTCATTAGATGATTGGTGGATGGAATACTAGCCAAGGGTCATCATTTTGGGGTGGGGGTGGGTGGTGTAGGAAGGGACAGTGAGCTTCAATCAAGAAAGCCCTTGAGTAGTTCTGAGTTGGGTTGTTGGTCCTCATCTGGGACATGCCCCTTGAAACAATGATGCTGCAGAGGCAGCAACATAATGCAGATCTGGCCAACTGCCCATGGCAGGTGCACCTCAGAACAATGTCGCTTAATTTTCCAGGCCACAGTCTATGGGGTGTTGCACAAGGAATGATGTCATTACAGTCATAGAATTACCGAGCCCGGAAACAAGGCCTTTGGCCCACTGAGTCAATACCAACCGTCTTTGCCCACCAATCCTATTTTATTCTACCAATATTCTCACCAACTACTCCAGGTTTTCCAACCTGGTGAAGTTTATAGTTACCAATTAACCTCCCAACCTGCACGTATTTGGGACAAATAAGGAAACTGGATTACCCAGAGAAAACTCATGCACTCACAGAGAGATCTTGTGAACTCCACACAGACAGCACCCGAGGTCAGGATTGAACCCAGATCACTGGAGCTGTGAGGCAGCAGCTCTACTCGCTGCACCTCCCTACCATCTAATCTATTCATGCTCATGGTGCATGTTGGTGAGCAGAAATGTCTGATTAAGTTAACAAAGTGGCTCAGTTCAACCTGAAAATGGTTGTGATCATGGTCCACTTCAGATCTTCAGATATAGTAGACATGCTGTCCTTTAAGGCCATATAATGTTCTTATTTTTTTCTGATTTTTATTCTCATTGAAATATATGAATATGAATTCCAGAAACATTGGCACTGGAAAGTCACATGTGGGAGTTCAGCAGAAAGCTCAGGAATTAGGATTTTGACATGGCTGGTCTTCTCCTGAGAATTTCCTTGGAAGCAATGCCGGTCCATTTCCAAAAGGAACCACTGAAACTCACTTTATACTTAACATATACTTCCACTTACTGAAGATCAGGCCCTTGTGGAAACGGTGAAAGAACAAGACATTAAGTAACGGCCACAACTAAAATAACAACAGAAAATGCTGGAAACACTCAGCAGGTCAGGTAGGCACAGTAGCATAGTGGTTAGCATAATGCTTTACAGCGCCAGCGACCCGGCTTCAAATCTGGCCACTGTCTGTATGGAGTTTGTACGTTCTCCCTGTGTCTGTGTGGGTTTCTTCCGGGTGCTCTGGTTTCCTCCCACAACCAAAGACGTACAGGTTAGGAAGTTATGGGCATGCTATGTTGGCGCCGGAATCATGGCGACACTTGTGGGCTGCCCCCCAAAAATCACTAGGCAAAAGATGTATTTCACTGTGTGTTTCGATGTACATGTGACTAATAAAGATCTTATCTGTAGAAAGAGGAACAGTTAACATTTCAGCTCTGGGACTCTTCACAAGAACAGGGAAAGGGAGATAATGAGTCTTTTTTTTTCCTTTTCTTCTCTCTTTCCCAGTTCTAATGAAGGATCCTCCAACTAAATATTAACTCCAGTTCCCTTTCAACAGATGTTGTCCAATCTTCCAGCATTTTTGTTTATATTTCAGATTTCTAGCATCCACAGTTTTGTTCACACTCATGCCTCCTGTATATTGTCACTTCCTTCACCTCTTCTTTCACTTCATTTACTCCTTGGCTCAAACTCCCTCTCTAAGCCACTCAGCCTTTTCTCCATAAAACCCTTAACTAAACATCTACCTCATTTTCCAGGTTTTTAGTCATCAATCCGGATATCTTCTTTTCAGTATGGTCTCATTATTTTGTCGAATAATATCTTTGAACCATCTTCTATCTTTCAGTCCAGATGGTCTTGACCTGAAATGTCAACTGTTTATTTCCCTCCAAGATGCTGCCTGACCTGCTGAGCTTCTCCAGCATCTTGTGTGTGTTGCTCCCGATTCTACCATTTGCAGTCTCTTTCTTTGAAGTATTTTGGGGTATTTGAATGTTTTAAAGGTTTTATAGGAACGCAAGTTGTTGTTATATAAAGAAAACTATAACTTGTGTAATTGTAACATTGTAAATATCGTTCTATAAAAATAGAAATACATTCCATGGGGCACAAATCACAAGCCATGTGCACAAAAGAAGGTTTAGTGCACACAAATTTTAGTCCACTAATTACACCATCTTTGAGCAAGAAATCAGTTGTGCCATGAACCATTTGGTGATGGTGCTTGAGAGGACTGAGGGGAAGGAAGGATCGGGCCCAGGGGATATGCGTGTTCACACAGGGGATAAGAGGCCTAGATTGGGCTTGGACAGGGAACCAGCTGATTGGAGCTCACAGACCAGAGTCAATGTGAGACAGCAGATCGAAGGTAAGTTTTGATCTCAGACAGAGGTTAATAGGCCAGGATCAGTGGTTTGTTGAGTATTTGGGGAGAATGGTGAGGGCCTAAACCCAATCCAGGCCTCTTATCCCCTTTTTGAACAATCATATCCTCCAGGCCTGATCCTTCCTGCCCACAATTCTCTCAAGCACCATCTCTGAATGACCCACGGCACCATGCAATAAATTAAAACATACCTCCCAAGTCTGTTTAGGAGTGTGATTTGTGGGCATTGTAAGGCACAGTAATTTTGCTCAATTGATGTCAAGATGTGGATTTGACATCACTGAAAATGTCAAGTGGCTTCAGTGCACATCCTTGTCACATGTACAGAGGATGCAAATCAAACTTCTAGAATTGCGCTACTCATGCACTAACAACTAAACTGTTTTAAGCAACTTGATTCATGATAAAAATTCAGTTGTGTGGTGCATAAAACACTGCTCCATCCTATGGAGAGACGATGTGATATCTGTTAATAATAATCCTGAAGTAAGCAGCAGGAGGTGTATGATACCACTGTGTGCTTAGTCATTTTCTAACATCTACACTGCAACGATATTACTATTGATGAAAATATGGAACAGATGAATGATGAAATTATGACCTGTTGATCAAGTATGGAGCACTGATAACTTTTCATTATACTTTGCTGAGGATGGATAGAATAGGTTCTGTTTAAATAATTTATTACAGAGAGGATACAATGCTTTTCAAATACTGTAGAATATTTGGTGAAAAACATATGGTAACTAAATATACAATGCAATGTTTTTTTTCCAGACAGAGCTTAGCTGTTAACATTGACTTAAGACTTGGAGAAATAAGAGAAAAGAACCGGCAGATGAAAAGAAGTTGGATTATTTGGTAACATGCTTTTTCCAAATAAATTGAGGAAACAATCATGGAGCAAATTGAACGCGTAATTTACGAAGGAAAGTCTAACTGTCTTTGTTACATTTTGCACAGGATCTAACAATGTCTATACAACACATATTCGTATTATGCAGTTGAAGTTAAAATGTTTATTCTGTTCAACTAAACTTTATTTTTCTTTTACAAATATTATTTTTGAAAATATTGCATGGAACATAATGTTCAGTAATTCAAAGTGCAGAAGAAAATGAATAACTTAATAGGCAAATGAAAGGATAAATTATTAATTTCTTGTTGTATGTGAAAGGGCAGAAATCATTTTGGGAAGTCAACATTCCGGCTGTCGCTCTGAAGGTTTTCGCTTCAGAACTAGCCATGCTACTGGCCAATCTGTTCCAGTTGTTGCCACATTGACATCTTCCCAACATTGTGGAAACTGCCAGGTATGCCCCGTTCACATAAAGGACATCAGATCCAATCGGGCTCATTAATGCCCTATCTATCTCGTCTTAAAGTGATGGAAGCTTTCATCAAAAGTGCTACCAAGCAGTCTGGGCCCTCCCCAGGTTTTGAACATCTGATGTACATACAGCCCAAAAGTAAGAACAGGTGGTTGGGAAACTGGCAGGATGGATTTGCTGGCTACTGCGGAACTGTGGGCATCTTCTTCCATCTGGGAACTCAGTTCACGGCCACATTTCTGACTTGCAAACTGTCTAAGTTGTGAACCGTTCACAGGAACAGAACTCTGCCGTAACCTGGGGAGGTTCTGTACTTACTCACCAACGATGTGCTCTTTGATATCCAGTGTTGGATTGCTCAGCTCCAGTCTTCATCTCAGCCTTAGTCCAAGCCTAATCTAAAAGCTGGACAGTGTCCATTTCCCTCCATAGACGCTGCCTTACCCACTGAGCTCCTCCGGCATCTTGTGTGTTGTAACAAGACTGTGTCTGACCACCCACCCTTGACATTGAATGGCATTACCATTGCTGAGCCCCCACTAGAGGGGTCATGATGAACCAAAAACTTAATAAGACTAACAATATCAATACTGTGAATACAAGGGTGTATCAGCAGCTGGGTATCCTGTGGCGAATGACTCAGCCTCAATACTCTGAAGTCTTTCCACCATCTACAAGGTACAAGACCAGCATGTGAAGGAATTTTCTCGACTTGCCAAGATGAGTACATCTTATTTAACTCTCAAAAAACCTTGACACCATCCAGGACAAAGCACCTTGCTCAGCTGGTACCCCATCTATCACCCTAATGTGCAGGCTGCCCCCCCAGCACATTCTCAGTAACACAAAAAGACGCATTTCACTGTGTTTCGATGTACATGTGACTAATAAATAAATATCTTATATCTTATAAGCATTAATTCCCTGCACCACTGATGCACAGTAGCTGCAGTGTGTAACATATATAAAATGCACTGTGGTTACTTGTTTGCAGTCTTCCAACAGCACCTCCCAAGCCCATAGCCTCTAACAGCAAGAAGGGCAAGGGTAGCAGGGTACATGGAACACTGTCATCTGAAGGTTCCATTCCAAGTCGCACATAATCTTGACTTGGAAATAAATCACCAGCCTTTCATCATTGTTGGATCTAAATCCTGGAACTTTCCACCCAACAGCACTGTGGGACTACCTTCACCAGAAGAACTATGTTTTTGCAAAAGGCAATTAGCGACGGACAATAAATGCTGGTCCTGTTGCAAATGCCTAGATCGTGAGGATTGAATAAATAAAACAAATCTCATAAAAATGGACACACTAATACCATAGAACACTGAAGGGAAAGTTGCATTTCCGACAGTGACTTAAGTCTGTGGCAACATGATCAGTACGCTGGTTGGCTTCATCACATCAAATACTCAGATTAGTAGCTGGGTTAAGGTATCTAAAGAAAGGTTGGGTAGCATGCACAGCCACATACTTTGCTATAAATCACCTGTCAGGTATTATTAGCTGAATGTGCTGAGTGTCCAAAGGAACCCACAAAGGCAATGAATTCTTTGTTCCATCTGATTTTTTGCTTTATTCTAACTAATCTGTATCTGAGCAACCATGTTAGTACGATGTTTTTCCCATTGTTTTGCTTTCTATATAGTCTTCATGCAGACTACATTTACCTTCATTTAACTGCTGAATTATTTTTTTATATAAACATAAGTATGCCTTTGTCATTAATTTTCAAATCTGCATCACTTCTGAATCTTTTCTGCCCAAACATAACATTTACTGATCATTTTTTTCACCATTTCCCTACATAACACCTCTGTTCTCACCCTTGGAGATGAACCACAAGGAGATAAGAAAGGTAGATTTACATTGAGAAACAAAGGACTGCAGATACTGGAATCTCGATGAAAAACATGATGATGCTGGAGGGACTCAGCAGGCCAGGCAGCATCCGTGGAGAAAAGCAGACGGTCAACGTTTCGGGTCAGGATCCTTCTTCAGGGCTGAAGATAGGAAAAGGGGAAGCCCAATATATAGGAGGGAAAAGCAGAGCAGTGATAGATGACCAAAAGAGGGGAGGTGGGGTGGTCACAAGGTGGCGATAGGTAGATGCAGGTAAGAGATAGTGATAGGCAGGTGCAGGGGAGGAGGGGAGAGCAGATCCACCAGGGTAAGGAGAGAAAGGAAGAAAAGGGATAGAAAAAAGAGATAGGCTAGGAAAGGGAAGAAGAGAAGAAGCATTGTGCAGGGGGGAGGGGGTTGGGGAAGGGGTGTTGGGATTACTTAAAGTGGGAGAATTCAATGCTTATGCCATTAGGCTGCAAGGATCCAAGATGGAAAATGATTTACATTCATACCTTCTTCCATCTTAGGAGATTCCTAAAGTGCCTGACAGCAATTGAAATACTTGTGAAGTTAGTCATGAACATAATGAAGGAAATGCAATGGAAGGTCACTGACCAGAAATGTAAATTCTGTTTTTTTTTTCTCTGTACAGATACTTCTACTTTTATTTCAGCTAACAGTGGACTCCATGCATATTTTGTTCAGGAACTGCAGAACACATTCCATGAGGTCAGGTTTTATGAACCTTCAGTGATAAAATGAATGCAGCTTGGAACAGCTCTGAGCACCATACATCCACCAAGCCAGTTTTGCAAGCAGTAAGATCACTGCACATGCCCTCAAGGGTGCAGTTAATAATCATAATAAAAATAGAAAATGCCAGAAAAAGCTCAGTAAGTCTGGCAGCATCTGTGGATAGAGAAACAGAGTTAATGTTTCAGGTTGAAGACCCTGAAGCACAAAGTTCTAACCCGAGCTAGAATATTGTGCACATGTGAGGAAGAACAAGTACCTGCAATAAAGGAGCAAGAACTGCGATCAGAACAGCTACATCAACAATTCACTCCACTGGAAAATGTTAAGATGAAGTGAAATTGGACATCAATAGTGCTTCTCAGAGAGAGATAAAGGTATGCTCATTTTAGTTGCTTGTTATGTTTGTGGGAAGCACATTGCTTATTACTGCTGATTATACTTACGAGTCTAAAAAGGAAGCAAGCATATAAGGCAAGTCTGACGGAAACCATTACCTGTAGCATTATTGGCTACAGGTTTCCTTGCAGCAGATGGCATCACTCTGCAGCTAGTTTGCACTGATCCAGGGCCTGTGGAGGCAGATGCCCCTGGCCAATACCAGGTGGCTGTCTCTGGATATTTAGAAACTGTGGCATAATAGTAGATGGGAACAAACAGCTCCTGTGTTTAATCTCTCTGTCTTGTCTTCTTTCATTACTTCAACGATGCCAACAACTTACACTGGGGCATTTTGAATCTAACTTTACAATTATCAAACAATTCTGCAACTTGCTCTTAAACATCTTGTTCTCTTCAGAGCTTCATGAAACAGAGAGCTCTTTGATTTGGTCCCTCTTCTTTGAGAAACAAATGAACGGTGAACCGTTTCTGTGCAATGGACTTCTGAATGGATGGAAGTGGATATGGGGTATATTCTGGTACCACTTCCCTTTGTGTTCACCAGCAAGGGGATCTATTGACAGGCATGTGTGGTAATTTCTCTTTGAATCTTGTAATTCCAAATGAAGGATAGGAGTAAATGGGAGATGAGGTTGTAAATTGAGAAGACGGCTGTGCAAAGAGGGCAGGAAAAAGGAGAATTATAGCAAAGAGAAAAAAGGGAAAGGAGAAAGGAAATAGATATCAGCAAGACATAGATCGGGGAAGGGAAGGACAGGAATCAGATGATGAAATGATGGCAGTGGCACTCAAAGGGAAGGGGGAAGTGGGTGCTCTGGAGAGCAGGAAAGGGGTTTTATCTATATCAAAGGCAAGGGTAGCTGTACATTTTATTTAAGGTGGTTAAGACAGGAGATGGACTTTGGCCTATCATGCCAGACTATCTCAAGAGGTGATAATAGCAATTGATATCAATAGCAATTGATAATAATAATGTTATCAATGTTATAATGTTATCAATTAATAATGTTATCAATAGCAATTGATAATATCAATTGATATCAAGGGCTTCCACTATATCATCAGGGATCAAAGGTTATTTGCAGAGATTACTTGCAAAAGCCAGGCTCCATTTAAGCAGGATATCGATGATATTTGGTTGGAAATAGATGATGTTTTATTTGTCTTTAAGTTGCGGAAACAGTTGCACAAAAAAAGGCATGCCTGTTGTGATGGCTGGCAGATACAACAGTGATATGCCAGTCACAGTTGGCCAAGCACTGAAAGAATACTGCGCGAGTTTGAAGATATCCTGTTAATATGTACCAAGATGTGATGATCCAAAACCAAGATAATCATCTGTAAAACCTACTTAGCTTGAAATTGTTAAGCATGCATGAAAGAGAAGCAACGTCTTCCAAATAATTATTAAAAAAATTTTTTTGCACTGTACTGCCACGTGAATTTTAACATACAGCAAAAAGAACAAGATATAAAGCCCCATCTCAGTGAATTATTTTCATATATTCAATAAAGGTTCATTCTGCCCCTTGTTTCAGCTGCTCTTACCATTTTCCACGGTGCAAATCCACACAGTTCACTAGTACTGCATTCAGGATTGTACTGCACCAATTCAAATTTTCTAGACTCCCTTTCAAAAAATGGAAACATCGACCAAGGGGATCCTTCTTCAAAAATACCAAATCAAGCTTATGTTTTTTTTGTAATATTTTATTTCTGAAACAATATTATTTTAAGTGCTTATGCAAAATAGGTAAAAATTATATGAAACGAAATGGCATAAAATACAGTCATATGTAAGGGGAAGGTAAAGGATACATGATGCAAATGCAAGCAACAACCTCAGATTATTTTTCTCTAAATTCACAGAAAAGAATAAACGGTTGCATTTTTGCAAAATGCATGTATTTTAATACTTGCTGAATGTCCTCAATAAAAGCATGTTAAAATTTGTCGTACATTTCTGTGCACATCATTTATCAGTGAAAGGTCTGTGGTGCACTGATTCTTCACCTGTGAACCAAACAACAGTGGTGTTTTACATGTCTAATTTAAATACAATTTCCGTGCGGCATGGCTTGGAAATCTAGAGGATTTGTTGCCCTATAAAATTGCTGCAGAAGCTCACTACCCACGTGCATGGGATCCAGAGTTTGGCATCAATCAACCTTGGAGCACGATGCCACCTTGGTCAATGCTACAGTGACGGCACCTTGTGGGAATCTGCGCACCAGAACATTACTCTCAAGGATCTTAGCATGGAACCACTTGGGCAATGGGACTTACCATCTCCTCTGCATTTGACAGGCCCAGAAAGAGAACAATAGGAGCCTTGATCAGATCATAGATATCCTGAAAACCACTCTCCAGCCAGTCAATAAGTTCTGCATTGCAACCCCTTATCAGGGCTAGCCATGAAACTGGATGAGAGTATATGCCCTCTGACAGGAAGACAGTGTCTTTACACACTCCCCATCCTCTTGAATCAATACTCAACATGATGTCAGAAAAATCAGCTCCTAGCCATGGCTTGATGAATGCAGTCTGCAGTCAAACCCTCTCAAAGTCAACCTGACTGAAGTCACAGGCATATCCAGAGCCAATGACCTGAGGCGCACCAATGCTAAACATCAAGATCTCAATGGTCTGCCCTGTAAGGATTTCCAGTTGAACCATTGAATTGACTGTGGAGCAGAATGTCTGACAAGCATGGGCCTTTGAGGATGCATGAGCCAAATGCAGAAGGCAAGATCTTTGTTCAGCAGCAGCCAGTCTCTCGCTTGCTTTGCCTGATTAACTGGTTTCAGAAAGTTAAAACATAACAGCCAGCCAAAAACCCAGAAATAAATGGGCCAGTTCTTCTGAAATTTTGAAAGAAATGGACTCTAGTGCAATAATGCATTATCAAAGAAGTGTCAAGTGGGGATGTACCCAGAATATAGGCTCACATGGAAATAGAAGAATTATTTCATGAAATATTCAGCACAGATCTGTGATGGCAGAGTGAGCTGTTTCAGTGTGGCATGGAACAACAGAGCTTCTGCTCTTGAATTAACTCTGGGTTCTTTTAATTAGGGATATTTGTTTTAATCCTTTGTTGGTGATATTAGGACTATGATGTGTTGACAAATGACAGTCGATATGTGTTGGGTAAAATCTGATAATTAATAAGTGCTGGGCATGGTTCAGTATTTTACAGAGCTGCATATAGTATTTAATAGCTGCTGGGTATGCTTTGATTAGTATTGGGATATGTATTTTAATAAGTGCTGGATTATGTATTTAATATGTACTGGGTGTGGTTTGGTACTTAATCGTGCTGGTAGGTTATGCATTGATAGTCATACACTGCACAGTTACAAAATTAATGTTTATGCCTGTGGTTCTCCACATGATAGTTAATCCCAGCTATGTTGCAGAATGTACACACCAGATGCTCCTATTCAGTAGGAGAGAGGAAAAACAGTTTGCCAAGTCACACCATAGGCTGTTCCCACACACTTCAGGAGACAACTCATTAGTACCACTGGCTAAGGACTGGCAGCAAGTTTCTGATCCGTCCTCTCAATTAAGAGATAGTATAGGTACTGAGGAAAACTACAAAGACCGAGAAGACATGGCAGTTAACATTAAAACACATTTAGGAAAAAACAAGTTTAATGAGTTCTATAATAATGAATATTGACAATAGGCATCCCCTAGTCATTTAATGAGAATGCTTGAGTTTAATAAACCATTGACTATTGAAGTGCATAGCTCCTTCCTCTGAGATGTATAATTATTAGATTAACATTTACAAAGGTGAGAATGATCCAAATCATTTGCTATTTAAATATATTTTTCTTTCATTGACAACAATTATAAACACAGTACTCAAAATAAATTATCCTTATAGTACAGGACAGGTAGCTGCAGAAATTAATGAATAGCATATTCATTTTTAATGGTGCATATTTCATTTCAAAAGGCCATATCTTGTTGGAGAATTAATTGGAGCTTAATGGCATACTCTGTTAAAGACATGAAGTCATGTCTCAGATTCAGGGGATTAGGAACTTTACAGAACTTGCAGGTCAATTTATGTCATTTGAATTCTACAAATGACATTGTGCCCTTAACCTTTCTCTTATTTTTAAACATTTGCTAGATTTGGAGATAAATTACCGATGAACTTTCTCCAGAAACTTAGAGCAGCAATTTTACAACTCAGCTGCCTCCACGATCGTCCAAGTCCAAGGCCCTGATTTCTTGACCTGCTGTCCCACCATCGAACAGCCACTTCCAGCTACCATTGAAACACTGCCCCTCTCCTGTGAGCCCACCCACCCCAATCATCATGCAAACACTGTGGGTCTCCTAATACCACACATCATCAACTAGCCAGAATCCAGACTCCAAACAGACAATAGAATGGAACAATACAGATGGCCAGTCTGTGTGCTGCAACTGTCTAAACAACACTGTTGAGCCTTCTGTTGATTTAAATCCCAGTTGCCTTTTTGTGTTCGATGTGTCATTACCATCTTGTGCTTCCAACAAGTTAATGCAGAAGAAGATGTTAACTAATAGTTTACATGGTGTGACAGCCTGTTCTAGATCAATGAATTATTTTGACTACCTAATGTTTCTGACAACACAAAATTTAATGGCTGCTTCTTTGTGCCAGCAAATTCATTTTCACCTAGGGATGCCAAATCATCTCTTTAAATTGTACGTAATGTAGGTTTAAATTCAATTGTATGATTTTGAAAACTATCTGCTCAGAATGACTTGATGGATCTAATGGTTTTTTTTTGTGTGTGAAATCTCATTCTTATGTTCCCTGAGAAAAGTTATATATTTAAGGACTGGATTACAAATCTCTGTAGCATTAGGAAAACGAGTGAGATCTGTTTGAGCAGGTAGAGGTCATGGGTTTAGAAGGTGCTGTCAAAGGAGTCTTGGGAATTTGCTGCAGTGCATTCTGTAGATGGTACAAACTGCTGCTACTGCGTGTCAGTGATGGAGTGAGTGAATGGTTGTGGATGGGGTGCCCATCAAGTGAGCTGCGATATTCTGTACGGTGTGAAGCTCTTTGAGTCTTGTTAAAGCTTCACTCACTGGGCATGTGGAGAGCATTCCATCGCACTCCTAACTTGAGCCTTGTAGATGGTGGACAGGCTTTGGGAGTTTGGAGGTGAGTTACTCATTGCAGGATTCATAGCCTCTGACCTGCTCCTGTAGCCACATTGTGTACATGGTTACTTTGACTATCAGCATGCCTAAAAGCTCCGAGGAAAGAACTCAGACATAAGGAGAATGTTTTACAACGGTGTAAATATTATATCTCTATGGACAAAATATACAGGTGGTCAGAGAAAAAAACACAAGTAAATCTGTTCTCACAGCTTGTTCATTTCACAGTTTATTTTAGGGCATTCAGGTTTATTATACTTTTGGACAATTTCTGGGATTGTGGACCTCAAACTATCTCCTGTACAGCTATCTCGCCTCATTATTTCTCAAATTCTCTTGCATAGTTCATCCCATCAAGCTAATGCCAGATCTCCGAGCAATCCCACTAGTCCCATTCCCCCACTTATCTCCCTGTAAATTATTCTCTCTCATATGGCCATCAACTGCTCCCGATTCTCCAGCCATCCACCGTCACGCATGGCAATTTACAGCTGCCAATTAACTTACCAGCACGTCTTTGGGACGTGGGAGAAAACCAAGCAGTCATGGGGAAAATGTGCAAACTCCACACCAACAGGACCCCAGGTCAGGATTGAACATGGTTAGTTGGATCTGTGTAGCAGTCACAGCACTAATTACAGCACCATGATGCTGCATGTTATGAAATTCTACCATGTATATTAATGCAGGTACAATTCCTGCATTGATCGTTACATTATACCAAATGCCGCTTCCTTATGTTGATGGCAAAAGCTTTGGAACTTCTTCAGGCTGAACCATGAGCAGATTGCAATCATCATTGGCCAATGCAACTTGGATATGGCACTAATGTAATGAAAACATACATAATATTTTGAAACCCCGCTGTCAGCTTCACCATTTATCTCACAAAGCAATTATGCAAAAAAAAAACAAATGCCCTTTCCAGCAGGTGGCCAATTCAATTAAAATAGATGCTTAACTCAAAAGTAAGCATGGCTCAAATTCATGCACTTACTGGTATCTCAGGTAATTCTGGCAGTTTCTTTCTGTGTCACAAATTCTTTCATATTTGCAAAGTTCACGGGCCTAGAACTGTTGCTGCATCGTGCAACATTATGCTACACTCTAGAAATTTCTCCAGAAATCTATCTGTACATCTGTGCATACATAATTTGCCTTGAGAAAATGTACTGCGGTTCTCCATGCACCTGACCTGTTTACACAGACACTGCCGAAAGTGCAATGATGTCAAACATCAGGCAAAGCATGGTTGACCTCAACTGCAAACCTCTAACATGCATGCACAGTTTGTGATCCTCAGAAACGGGCTTTCACTGTCCTTTTACTTAAAGGGCCAGTCTGTACTTAAACTGGCCAAAGCAGTGACGCCTTCAATCAAGCCAAATATTCAAAGGTGGCATGGTGGCGCTGGTGGAGCTGCTACCTCACAGCTCAAGTGACCCAAGTTCATTTCTGACCTTGGTAATGTCTGTGTAGAGCCTGGACATTCTCCCTTTGACCTTGAATATTTATACAGTTATTTTCGTTTCCTCCTACCAATCACCACCCCCCTCACCACCACCACCCTCCCTCCCTCCAAAGACATGCAAGTTGGAAGGTTAATTGGCCACTGTAAATTGCCCCTGGTGGGCAGGTGGGTGACAGAATCTGGGAGTGCTGATGCAAATGTGGGGAGAGTAAAATGGGATTAGTGTGGGAGTGGTGTAAATGGGTAATTGATGGCTGTTGTGGATTTGGTGAGTTGAAGGGCCTGTTTCCGTGCTGTACGACTCTATGATATTCCAAAAGTTATTCACCTTAATTGCGTAGATGGCTTTAACTGGAAAGCCATGACCCCGCAATCCCTGCCCCAACTGCTCACCTCTGATGGTGTGCTGTTCCATCAGCCTTTCCAGACATCATCCCTTGGAAAACTAGGACTTTTCTGTCCAGAAATCTATCTATTTCTTTTCTAAATCTACACAGTGTCTTGGTCTGCACAGTCTTCTCTAGTAGAAAACTGTACCCTCTGGGTGAAGAAATTTCTTCTTGCCTCAGCCTTAAATGTGTTACCCCATATCCTAAGATTATGGCTCCTAGTTCTGGATCCCACAGCCAGGGAAATCATCCTTCCTGCATCCAGCTTGTTGGGCCCTATCAGGTGTGTTTCAATGAGATCTCCTCTCATTCTTCTAAACTCAGGTGAATGGAACATAAAACAGTATAGCACAGAACAGGCCTTTCAGCCCACAATGTTGTGCCGACATATCTATTCCCTCCTACCTACAGAATGCCCATATCCCTCTATGTGCTCATCCAAGCCACTCTTAAAAGGTCCCAACGAATTTGCCTCCACCATCCTATCAGGCAACGCATTCCAGGCATCCACCACTCTCACAGTAAAAAATGTACCCCTCACGTCTCTTCTGAACCTACCCCCTCTCACCTTTAAAGCTTGCCCTCTGGTATTGGACCTCTCAATAATGGGAAAAAGATATTGCTTGTCCACCCTATCTATGCCCCTCATAATTTTATACACTTCCAACAGATCACCCCTCAGCCTCCGCCACTCCAGAGAGAAGAGACCAAGTTTGTCCAGCCACTCCTGATAGCACATGCCCTCTAATCCAGGCATCATCCTGGTAAACCTCCTCTGCACCCTCCCTAAAGCCTCCACATCCTTCCTATAGTGAGGTGACCAATACAGCCCTAGTTGACCAATCTCTCATCATATAACAGTCCTATTATTCCAACAAAGAGTCTGAGGAACTGATTCAGTGCTTTGCACACAACTTTGTTCCTCATGTATGTTTTATGCAAAAGCTTGGGAGTTCCAAAGTTACTACACAGGAATTACTAACTGGTCTTGCTTTACTGATAAGTGAAAAATATTTTTAATGCAGCAACTTTAATTTAAATTGTGATTTGAGTACAATTACCACTGTGCTGGAAACACAAATTGAATGTCATCAAATATAGATACTTCTGTTACTCTGAAATTGTGTACGTGAGGGTTCAGAATTGTCATCACCGGGCATTATTGTGGCATATCGTACTGTGCCATGTTTGCCCCACTTCTCAGAGTTTCACCCAATATATCCTCAATTAGTTGCAGAACAGATGTGTTGGAAGGAAAAGGAAACTTCCATTTAGATAGTGCCTGCCATGTTTCTTCCAGGACCTCCAAAGGTCCTTGTGGCCAGTGAAATATTACTTCAACTAGTCATGAATGAGCAATCTGATTCCAGTGTGGAGGCAACCTAATATTGTGGGCCTTATGTCAGGTCTACAACACCACAGATGTGATATTACGACCTGTGCCTCCTGTGGGAGGAGATCCTCACAGGTCTGAAGATCTCTCTTTGTATTATTTCTGGGATGGGAAAGGGAGTGTGATAAAAGATAGGGACAAAAATTATCTACTTCAGAGAAATTTTATTTGACCTTCATATAATTTAACTTGCTTCAGAAGAAAGAAAAGCAACAATTGCACATCATTTATCATGAAATCAATGCAAATAATGGTACATTACAATGTAATTTATATCACCAAGTTGTGCAGCTGTGAGTGAATGAGAAGCAGGCAAAACCATTCTTCATAAAGCCAGCATCCCTGTTAAATTTCCCAAACCTGCTGTTTGAGTGACGGTGGTGTGGCACTGCAGTGAAAATTCTGACAGAATTCACTTGGAAGTCATCTGACATTAAAAAGGTTGCTGGCAGCAATAGCTATATAAAGCCACCAATGGATGCACAGTGCAGATAGCAATGAATGGGGGGCTAATGGCTGAAGGAATGGCATCAGGATAATGTGGTCACTGCTCCACTATCCACAGAAACAATCAACGTTAACAGACCTTAATGTTTTATTCTGTCAAATTGTGCTATGTGACTTTTTAATGTCCATTGTAACAAGCATTGGGAACATTGTTCAGGCCATCTCTGATCACTTAAATTCAGAATCAAATTCATTATCCAGTAAGAATTGACATAAATAGATTAAATAACATGTTTTATTAATTAGAAGATAAATGGTTCTGAAATTCTAGTTTATCCAAATGGATTCAGTGGCTCAGGAACAAGGCACTAACCACTACCGTTCCCCTGCTGTGAACACCCTTTGTATCTGTGGGACAGGGCCTCGTACAAGGGATGGGGTGTTGCACACTTTCAAGATTGATACTCTGCATTGAGGCTGGGTTTGAGATGGTTTGTAACCACAGATCTAAACGGACCTGTGCTATAGCCAAGGTGTGGTAGACATCGGAGTCTGGGAGGTGTGGACAGTAGGGTGGGGAGGGATGTTACTGGCACTCATGGATGGCCAAGGTTTGAGAGTGGTGTGCCATGTTTGGAAAGATAGTTCTAAGGGAAGGGTGCGTGAATAACTTATTGCCTCAAGTCTCCTCTCTCCATCTCCCTCTCTCTCCTCAGTGATTCAGATGAACTACAGGGTATATTAAGCAAAAGAAAAGCTTAGCAAGGGATGGCATCTTTTCTGTGACTCAATCCCACAATGGATAGATTGGTTCTGCCCAATTCCTCACTGAAATATTTGCAAGAACATAGAGAAAGTAATTGGTCACATGCTCCAATCATTAAAGTGGTACATAGTAGAAATTCCAGAACTCATGCATGTTACTGAGACTCTGAAGGATGACTTGGGGGAGGTTTGTAGATCAGGAAATCATTACCTGGGAATCTGGTTAGTGGAGCTGGGTGCTCAGCATGGAGATTGGTGGATGTTGGGGTGGCCAGTGCAAGAGGGAAGGGAGAAATCATGGGACAGAAGGCAAGGTATATAGCTGTTTAGCATCCCAATCTGACACTTCATCAGTGTGTACTTGAAGATTGCGTGGTCCAAGGGGCATCGCGGGGAGGGGGTGGTGGGGGAGAAGGGGGGTATATTATCTTCCTGTGCATTGCCAGTGCAGAAGTACAGTCCTTACTGTCCTGTGCACAAGGGTTGTTCCTGCCTGGAAATGCCTGTTTGAATTTCCCGAGTGAGTGACACCAAATGACTTGAAAATGGTCATTATTTCACTGCACTCCGGGGGGAAAGGAAAATCAATTTTCAATTGCTTAATGCTAAGGAAATAGTAATACTTAATCGAGTTAGCTGCCTCATGTTTCTGTCACCTCAAAAGTCAGATAATTTACTTGCAGACTGATGCCATGTTAAAACTTTCCATGAGCAAAACAAACTACAGGTACAAAAGGTAAACCAGCAATTAAACAAGTAAGAAAAAAATGTACCAATTAAAATCCCCAAAATGTACAAAATCAATGCAGCTTTTTTTTCGCAAGTTCTTGGTGGCAAATGAATCATGTTTATTACCTCAGAGAGCAAGGTGTAAGGCTATGTTCTGGATAGGCTCAGAGTGTGCTTTTTTGATTTAACAATGATAAAAGCATTCTTGGATCAATGCTGTCTCCAGTGGTGACAAATAGTTTGCTTATTTGGGGAAGGTTCATCCAATTTTAGGAGCTGCATCTTATTTTCATTCTGCAGGATATATTCACACCTGCATCCAGTAGGAATAACGAGAAAGGCTCCATGAAGGATCAGGATTAGAGTGGCAACAGTTGCTGCCAGGGACGCTTGAAAAATTTGTAGCAACCCAATAAGCTTCTGATTATTGATTCATTCTTGGGACTTCATTGGTAATCTGTTGTTCCTTTTAATTGCCTCCTGAACTGAGAAACTTGCCATTCCATTTCAGAGTGCATTTAAGCATTAACCATAGGCTTGAAATCACGTGTGCCAAATGTAAAAGGGTACGTAACTTCCTTCTCTGAAGGAAGGATTTCAGTAAACCAAATGTTTTTTTTTACAACAATCCAGCCAGTGGGTGTAGTGGGGGAATCTGAAGCTGATCGCATTTACTCATAACATTCATATATCCTTATGACATAACAGAAGGCCATTTGGCCCATTGAGTCTACGCAGGCTGTCAGACTGTTCCCGCCATTCCCTCCTTGTAACCTATTCACTCTCATATTTCCATCAAATCCCCTCGCCCTCCAATTCTCCTGCTGCCCGTCTTCACTGGGGGCAATTTTCAGATTGCAATTAATCAATCCACATGACTATGGGATGCAGAAGAAACTGGAGCACCCAGAGGAAATGCACACAGTCACAGGAAAGACATGTAAATTCCTCACACAAAGCACCCGAGGTCAGGATTGAACCTGGGTGCTTAGAGCTGTGCAGCAGTAGCACTACCTGCTGAGTCACTCTGCTGCCCGAATCCTGGCATCAGCTAGAATTCCAAAGTTTTACTGTGACTGACAACAAGTAAAATCAGGGTAGTACAAATCCAGTGTTGCTTCCAATCCCGTCATTTTCCAAATGATTGGGAATGTTACAACAAATATGGAAAAACACAGCAAAATTACAGGAAGATGTTAACCACTCTCCTTATTCTTGACCATAAAGTAGCAGTGAGTAAGATCTGAACCCATAGGTTTTATCCAACATCTCTCCAAAGGAAACTCCTGTAATTCAAGACAGGCGAGTGTCCAATCACATCTCTCCTCAGAATAAAATGTTCAGCATCTATTTGGTGACCCTTAAGTACCAAGTTATGCATGTTTGGACATATCTCTGTGCAGTTAGATCTACCAGCAAAATTTCATAGGCTATGACATTTGATATAAAAGGTTCTTTGTGCATTTGGAATATTACACAAAAATAATGTAATATTTTCACAGGGTACATCAGCAGCAGAGCAATATAAGATATTCAAAACCTATTTAAATTCAATCCTTTTTATAATCTACTTTGCATTGACAGCGTATCTCCCTGACGATGAGTGTTCCTTGAAAAGAAGCAAGCACTATGAAGGAATCATGCCTGAAGCCAAGTCTTTAATTGCAACAAACAGCAACAAGGAATTTTGAGAAATTGAACTGCTGCAACTTGCGTTTTAAACACAAAAAAAATTACACAATTATTAATTAACTGAAGTCACTTTTAAAGGATTTACTTTCTAAAAATCCAGTCACAACTCCTCATGGGAGCAAATCCATGGCACAGTAATTAAGGAGGTCAAGGACCACTTTATTTCTAACCATGAATTAATTTTTCACATTCGGCACAATGAATTTGAAGTTCAAGTTTCAAGAGCAGAGAAGCTACCGATTACTGTCAAATTAACATAAGATATATTAAATTATTAACCCCAATATTTTATAAAAGTGCTGCAATATACAGTATATTTTATATATAGAGAGAGAGAGAGAGAGAGATAGATATACATATATAAAATATACTTTCTTGCCCAACTGAACTATATATATATATACACACACATACATATACATACATATATATATATATATGTGTGTGTGTGTATATATGTATGTATATATATATGTATGTATATGTATGTGTGTGTATATATATATATATATAGTTCAGTTGGGCAAGAAAGACTTAATGTTGCCTAGTAATTTAAAAATTTCATATTTTAATTGAGTTGTCAAGGATGATGTTAGTTTACTATCTGCAAATGTCTAAAATGTAACCAGATGAGAAAAAAATAAATATTAATTTTACACACTTGTTTCCATGTGTTATAAATGGAGTAGTGACTTATCGGGGTATTCCTAGACTTTGTTCATAAGCAAGCCTTAGGATTCAATTTGTAATCAAAGGCCCTTTCCTATTTTTTGACTTTGGGAGGTGATACTGTTTTGACAAAGGGTCAGTTTACACCATGGAGAATGGTGTCTTTATCTGCTGTCGTATTATGAAATCTGATCACATATCATATTACCAGCAAACTTTATAAGCATAAGAGCAGACCATTCTACAAATGTACAGCTGGTCGGGCACCATCTTTGGAAGAAGAACCCCAGTTTTTCTAGGTAGTCAGAAATGAAAAGAGCAAGAAATACAGCAAGTAGAGTGCAAAGGAGAATGGGGATGAGAGCAAAGGGAAGATCTGGCATAAGATGTAGGAGCCATATGGCTGCTTGAGTCTGCTCTGCCGTTCAATAAGAACATGGCTCATCTGATCTTGGCCTCAACTCCATTTTCCTGTCTGTTCCCGATATTCATTGACTTCCCTGTAGACCAAAAATCTGTCTACCTTGGCTTTGAATACATTTAGTGACAGCCTTCACAGCTCTCAGGAGTAGCAAATTCCACATATACACAACTCAATGAGAGAAGAATGCCTCAGAAACTTACAAATTTCAATAAGATCACCTCTATTTGTCTAACTTCAATGAATAAAGGCCTGACCTCTCCTCATAAGTCAACTCTTCATCCCCAATATAAGCTAACATACTTACTACATATTTGTCAGGCAGAATGCTTAAAACCAGGTGAAAACTTGAGAACTAATGGTCACTGTCTCAGGATAAGGGATTAGCCACTTAGGTCAGAGGAGAAATGTTTTCATTAGTGAATCCTTGGAATTCTCCAGCTCCAAGTTGTTCAAGAGCGCGCGCGCGCACACACACACACACACACACACACACACACACACACACACACACACACACACACACACACACACACACACAATAGATCTGTGTCATTCATTGAACAGTCATCTTCGTCACTTGCCATTACTACTCAACACTGACTGAGGACTTGTGGGACCGGTGCTCTTGGCCAGAGCCCTTCTCCTCTTTCAGACTTTTAGCCTCTGTCGACAAGGATCCTTGCCTATGAGTTCTCTTGTCCGGCTCCTGATCACACTGGAGGCCCAACAATTCACACCTAAGACTCCCATATATTTTGGGGGAAAGAAAAGACAACTAGTACCTCAACTTTCGACACAAATCAGAACAATATTTGCGGTACGACTCTTCAGTTCAACACCAAGTGGACTCCCTTTGCTCAGACCCCAATACGCATGCAAGTATTTGAGGAACCCATGAAATTGCATGGTTGGGGAAGGGATGGGATTGTTGGTGGAAGTATTTCCTGCTATTCATGCCTGTTATCCTGACACGGCTCACACGTAACTTGTCAAGTTTTGATCTTTCTATCAAATCAGTTTGTGTAGACTGATATCACCAACCTAATTTTGCATACTACCAGCATGCATACTTAACAGACAAGGGACCCTGCAATATATGCATCCAGCACAGAGTGAACAAGGATGCTGAGATCAGAATTCACAATTAGAATTCTAACCAAATCAAGGCCATAATGCCGAACAAAAACTTCTTGGCTTCTGTTTCTACATTTACGCTCCACACCTTGAGTTATAAATTACTATACTCTATTAGCTTTTATATGCTCCTGTGCACTATTGAACATAAATCTGCAAATGCTTCCACTCTTTTACACTCTTCATTCAGCATATAATAATGACTTTTATTTGCATTTAATTCCAGCTGCCACTTCTGTCCCCGTGTAACCAGTATAATAAATATTCCCTTATTCTTTCCTTTGAATTACTGCCAAAGCCTCCCACTTTAGCATTGCCTGCAAGGTTGGTTAATGGTACAACCAATCTCATATTGGAATTGTTGATGTATTCTATGAACAGGAGCAAGGACCAGAAGAGAACATTGTGAAATACTATTATCCACCTACAATTGAGAAAATGCCCATTAATCAGACTATTTCTTCTTCTTTTTCCCTTCTTGCCAGGTTCAATGCAAAACTTTTTAACTTTTTTCAATCATCTGTCAAAGCCTTTCTGAAAAGTCATGTACATTTCCTGTCCTTCCCTCCATCTACCATGCATACTTTCTGCTGTGGGAGACCTCAAATTGTCTGGTATGACCATCTTTTGCCAAAATAAAAACAAAAGTATCTTCACTCATGCTAACTCATTGACCTTGTCCTGCCAGTAACAATAACTGCTCAGAGCTTGTTTCTCCACTTCTATCACCAACATTCACTCAAGTAATTGGGAATTTTCTCATGAAATTTCAATGGATCAGCAGGTATTGATGGCGTTGGTACCACCAGGCTTATTGAATCAAAATTTTACCACCATATAAGATGTGAAGCTGAAAATTTATGAGATAGTAAATTTAATTTTAACAAATTAAAAACTGCCTCTAAGCTTTTAAAGAATATTTGATAAAACGAGCAAACTTTTGTGAATATGCGAGACTATACGTAAGAACGTTGATCAAAAAAACTGCAATGGGTTTCAAGAAATGAAATAAACCTTCCCCAAATGAGAAGGTTTAGTTTTCCATCAAATTTTTGCCAATCAAATTCATTGAACCCATGTCTTCAAGGAGTTCCCAATAAATGAATGATGCAGCTCTTAAACATTAAAAAAAAGTCAGGTGTGGAACAAAACTGAAACATCATGAACTGCTTGTTGACTGAATAACTTGAGCAGATCTCACTTTTAAAATTTACAGTCATTTGGATATTGCACTAGTAATGCTCATCATGCCAAAGATGTTGCACAGTTGCACAGCTCAAATCAGGAAGATATTTATGAGCCAAACCAGACATTCCTTTGTAAAGGAAGTGAAAAATAAGATGGATAACTCTATTAATTTGTTATTGAGTTAATGGAAACATTCTGGATTATTATATAACAGCATCAATGATATGTAAATTACTTGGTATTGGTATTGGTATCGGTTTATTATTGTTACTTGTACAGTGAAAAACTTGTCTTACAAACCGATCTTACAGGTCAATTCATTACACAGTGCAGTTACATCAAGTTAGTACAGAGTGCATTGATGTAGTACAGGTAAAAAGAAAACAATAACAGTACAGAGTAAAGTGTCACAGCTACAGAGAAAATGCAGTACAATAAGGTGCAAGGTTATTGATTAACATGGGCAACATAATTATTATTGATATCTGTTATATCACCTATGCCAAATGATCTTTTTGGCAGAACACTTTGGATTCACATTTATTTGAAAAACCTATCAGTGTAGTGAAGTTCATGCATTTTTATAAGTTAAGAATTGATTTCATTTAGCGGATATCTGGATCTTTCATTTCAATACACATACACGTCTCCAAAGCACAATGTACCCAAATGTTCCCAAAGTACAATGGAGAACTCCTATTATCAAAGGAACAATTCACCTGCACAAAGTACTGTAAGATTTTTCTATCTCTTACACCAACTCTAGTGCATTTACACCATAAACAATCTAAGCTGCTTGACCACGGAAGCAAAAGAGTGAATATCTGTAAGGAAGACAACATGCTCTGAAAGGAAGACAACAAGAGACACTGCTTGTAAACCCATTAAATAAAATTACTTGAAAACTATTATCATACATTTCACACTCGCTGTTTAAATCATTGCTGCAATTGGGGAGCATTTTGTCCATTATCACCCGTCACAACAACAGTTCACAGCAAGCCAAATAGCTTTTACCGGACAGAGGCTAAGTGTGCTATTTATCTGGCTGAAATATTGCTTTAATAATCATTCCAAGGAATCTGAAAGTCAACCGGCTTGACTTTCTGCAGTGATGGGAACCAACCCAGAAATGATCATCATCGCGTTTCACTCTGGAAAACAAAATTGGTTTCAATCGCATAACTAAAACTAAATAGTGTTATGCCGTTGAGTTTCTGGTCAAACATCTTACCCTTTTCCAAACACAGCTTTAGGGTGCACTTTAGTTAACCAACTTAAATTTACATTTAAAAAAACAAAGTCCTCACTTTTCTGCACCATGAAGCAGAATGTCTGCATGGCCCACTCTTGCTTTTAGTTCTTATGCTCTTTGGAGTACACTTCCCTTGACCACATGGCAGCAACCATGGATCTTGCAGTAAATATGCAGTCAGCTATTTGATAATGCAGCATGCATTTATCTTCCATTAAGAACAACATTTATGATTAATCAGTTCACCAAAAGCTGAGAAGGCACTTATTGCATTGTACACACTATAGCATTTTATAAAAATACATCTTAAGTGTATTTTTCACATCATACCTGAATCATTAACTGTTTCTGTTTCCACAGATGCTGAGTTTTTCCAGCATTTTCTGTTTTTATTATTAAAATATTGTATTATAAATAAAAATAACTAAATAAATACAAGATTTGCACTTTTAGGCATCACTTTTGAGAGTCCACATCAGACAATCCAAATTATTCTTGAAATGGTCTTTAGCAACTGGGAACACCATGGCATTCTACTCGGTCTGATATGGAAGTGCCCAATTCATTCCATGCACAGTGAGGTTTCAACTGTTTAGTATTGTGAAGTAAGACACAGCAATAAGCTGTCACATCATTAACAGGAAACAAGGGGGAAAGTGTAACGCTATTACAGCACCAGCAACCCGGGTTCAATTCTGGCTGCTGTCTGTAAGGATTTTGTATGTTATTTCCATGTTTGCATGGGTTTCCTCCGGGTGCTCCGGTTTCCTCCCATGTTCCAAAGACGTACAGGTTAGGAAGTTGTGGGCGTGCTATGTTGATGTCAGAAGCATGGTGACACTTGCGGGCTGTTCCCAGAACACTCTACACTAAAGATGCATTTCACTGTGTCTTTCGAAGTACATGTGACTAATAAAGATATCGTGTCTTATAAAGAGCGCCCTATTGTCATTTCTCATACTGAATCTGTTGTGTAAATTTAAAGCAGAAGGCTGGAGATGTTGTAAATTTGAAACAAAATATAAGAAATACTCAGCAGGCCAGACAGCATTTGTAGGGAGAGAACAGAGTTAATGTTTTATGTCAATGTTCTCTCATCAGAACTCAGTTCACTCTGATGCAAGGTCATTGACCTGAAATGATAACTCTGTTTCTCACTTCATAGATTCTGCCTGACCTGCTGAGTCCCTCCAGCAGTTTTGTTTTTAATTTCCATGATATAGTTTTGTTGTTTTTTAATAAATTTCTCACCTAGTGGTGACGTCTGGTCACAACAATCAGATATGAGCAACCAGAGACCCATTATGTTTGTCCAGTGCAGAAGTAAAGGATGATCAGCTCAATCACAGCCAAGTCAATATGGATTTAAAGGCAACAAGTTTTTTCTGACCTACCCTCTAAATTAATGAATTAAGGACTCCAATGGACTTTGTTGTACCTGGACTTACAAAAGATTTTTTTTAACATCTGTTTCATGCAAAAAGCTATTCTTAAATTGAAATTTATAGATACTTTATCCAAACACTGGATATAGTTAAGAAAAGGAATGGTTTGAAAACAATTGGGTGTTTGGTAATGAAGATATTTTGGAGTTGGGCTGGGGGGGGGGGGGAATACTAAATGGAACATAACAGTGCTTGACAGGGGGATGACTTTACACAAGTCGCCCAAATCTGGGTCGTGCCCTCTTCTGATTGTTGCCATCTAGCAAAAGGTACAGGAGCTTGAAGACCCACACCTCAAGGTTCAACAACAGCTTCTTCCCCAATGCCATCAGGTTCTTGAAATGACCTGAAACACTCTAATTCTACCTTAGCAAATATTTCCATCAACTTGACTAATGTCGTTATGTTTATTTTGATTATTTTGTCATGTAAGTTATGTATAATTTTATGTTAATTGAAGTTTATGTAATTTACGTTTGTCATGTTTGTAATGTGCTGTGCTGCCTCTGCAAAAAGCTAATTTTCATGGCATTTATACCCTGGGTATGTATGCACATGACAATAATCTTGAACTTAAATTCAAAAATTCAAGTGGTTAAATTGGAGGACAAAATCAGCCCCACAGGAGCTATAGTTGAACAACTCCAAACCTGCTAAATGAGTCGGATGCATGGAGAACATTGAGGTATTGGGATACTCCCTAAAGCAGGGAAAATGAGGAAGATGTTCAAAATTCTGAGGCACCTTGGCAGAGTGCTTAGAGAGAAACTGTTTCCACTCCCAGGAGGGCAAGTAATCAAAGGGTATGGATTTAAATTAACTGGCAAAAGAATGACAGGGGAATGGAGATTTTGTTTTTGACCTGGAATGGTGAACAAAGCAGTTTTAAAAGGCATCTTTCAAATAGGAATTAGAAAAATACACAAAAAGGGAAAACTTGCAGGGCTCTTGGTGAAGAAGAGAGTTGGACTAATGGGACAGCTTTTTCAGAGTCATAAAAGGGAAGGTGAAGTGAGTGGCCTTCTGTACTGCATTGTATTAACTTTTTGATAAGGGGTTGAAGAATGACAGATACAATTTAATTACGGATACATGTAAAATGCTGTGAATGGGAACAAAAACAGAGACAGTTCATGAATAGCTTTTCTAAAGCAAAGCTGACATTTGAACCCTCGACAGATAAGAAGCTGTTTCCTATTGTTAATGATGTGAATTCTAAGAAAATAAAAGGTTTCCCAATCTACAATGGAGCTGTCACAGAATGGATCTTCCAGAAGCATAAAATCTGAAGTATTATAGCCATCAAAGTGAGTAATATTAGGTTAAAGTAACAAAAATATTTCAAATTAATATCACATCACAATTCTTCATGTTATGAATAATCAGGATGTGAAGTAATATTCCAGATATAAACACAGGATTTTCTGATTGGGAAAGAAAGCCCCAATGAACGATCCCTAATGTCATGGTAATCACATTGTACAGTAGTAATGGAATAGATTAGACATAGCAATCAGTCTTGATAATTGGTCATAACAGGCCTAAATTTGAATTAGAACACTCCTGGTTGTGAAGAGCTTCAGGAACCAAAAGACTAAATTCTATGTTCCCACAAAAAAATGATCATGGGCCAGAATTTGCAGGAACTACCGACGTCTCTCCATGAAGGTACATCAAGTTCAAGACTCCAAGGCGAACATGGAAGTCCTTCGCTCACTGACTGTTCTCCACCAGCTAGCTCATACCTGTGCTGTGACATTGGACTGCAAAGGAATACAAACTTATGGCCATCCAACACAATTTATACTGGAGAATCTGTCCATTGAACTGGTGCCAGGTTAGAAATGAATTAATTGAGTTTAGTTCTATTTTTATTTGTTTAATAATTTTCTTAAAATGTTTAGATTTTGTTCATTTTGTTTCAGATATTTTGTAAATATATTTTATTGTTTGAATATTTGCAAATGGCAGAAATTTCAGAAAAATATATATAGTTTTTGACAAGTTTGACAGCTGGTTAAGCTTGGCTGACTGTGAAAGTTTTTTCAACTACTTTGGAAATGGGACTTATATCGGCTTCTTCAATGCACAGCATTGCACCTCCTAGGTCCTGTTGCCACATTGGACCTTGTCTTTGGGACCACAAGTTTACAGTGGAAGGCTATTCCTGCAGAAGTCTGCAGGGATCTACATAGGCAGTTCACTGCTGATGGCTAGCTCTTGTTCATACATCATTGAAGGGAGAAACAGAGTAAAAGCCATGGGGATCAATTATAATTCTCAGTAGCTTTGACATCAACAGTGTTGCACTGAGTGAGAAACGATAAGCAGGAGTTGGCTAGTTGAAAGAACATGGCGGAGGACATACCTTCTTCTGGAGAGGCAAACTGGAATTGAAATTGGACTTGGTTTATTATTGTCACTTGTACTGTGATACAGTGAAAAAACTTGCCTTGCATACTGTTCATACAGATCAATTCATTGCACAGTGCGTTGAGATAGTACAAGGTAAAATACAGAATGCAGAATAAAGTGCACAGCTACAGAGAAAATGCAGTGCAAGCAGACAAGGTGCAAGATCATAATGAGGTAGATTGTGAGGTCGAGAGTCCATCTTATCACACTAGGGAACTGTTCAAGAGTCTTATGTCCAGGGTGGGCGGGTTCTTTGATTATCCTGGCAGCTTTGCCGAGGCAGTGAAAAGTATAGACAGAGTCCATTGGAGGGGAGGCTGGTTTCTGTGATGTGCTGAGCTGCGTGCACAACTCTCTGCAGTTTCTTGTGGTTATGGGCAGAGCAGTTGCCATACCAAGCCGTGATGCATCGAGGTAGGATGCATCAATAAAAAATTGTGAGTGTCAAAGAGGCCATGCCAGATTTCTTTAGCCTCCTGAGGAATTAGAGGCACTGGTGAGCTTTCTTAGCCATGGTGTCTATGTGGTTGGACCAGGACAGGCTATTGGTGATGTTCACTCCTAGGAACTTGAAGCTCTCAACCCTCTCAAGCTCAGCACTGTTGATGTAGACAGGAGCATGTGCACTGCCCCTTTTCCTGAAGTCAATGACCGACTCTTTTGTTTTGCTGACATTGAGGGAAAGGTTGTTGTCATGACATCATGTCACTAAGCTCTCTATCTCCTTCCTGTACTTCGACTCATCATTATTTGAGATACGGCCCACTAAGGTGGTATCATTTGCAAACTTACAGATGGAATTGGAGCAGAATCTACAAAACTGGAAAGAGGAATACTGTCGTCACAGAGTAAGTTCACCATCAACAATGAATTAGTCTGGCATCTCAGCAACTCCCTGCGGAATTAGAGAACGCTGTATGATCCTTTGGCTCACTCTAATTTGGAACCAGTGCATATGACCCAAACTTGGAAACTACAAGTCAAGAAAGATGTCTCGTCTGACCTTGAAAAAGTCCTGAGGGTGACAAGCTGATCCTCCTGGGTGATTTCATTGGCAGGGGTGGAAAGGGATACAATTGTCTGGCAAGACATGATCAGCAACGAAGGAACAGAAAAGTCTAACTCCATTGGAGTCCTTCTCCTGACAAAATGCTTGGAGCATTATCTTGTCATAACCAGCACCCCATTCCATCACTTGGACAAGCACAAGACCTCGAAACCAAGCACCATTCATCATCTCCATTCAGAGAAAGAGCCATATGTTATGACACGTACGTATGACTCCAGCCTGTGTTGAGTTTGTTTGTCCTCCCAGTGGTTTTGTAGGTTTCCCTGAGTGCTTGAGTTTCCTTCATCCCAAAGACATGGAGGTTGGTAGCCAACTTAGCCCACTGTGAATTACCCCAAGTGTGTCGATGAGTGGTGGAATCTGGAGGGTAGTTGGTGGAAATATGGAGAGAATAAAATGGGTTCAGTAGGATTAGTTTAAAAATGAGGGCATGATGGTCAGCACAGAGTTGGTGGGCCGAAGGGCCTTTTTGTGTGCTGTATCTCACTATGACTCTGCGTCTACTGGACTGACTGCCATCTAATCTGCTCCAATACTGCAATCAACCTGGTCCCAAAGCATCAATGGTCAATGTCAAAGTTCTTAGGGAAGGTTCCCACGAAGACAGCTCTTCTCAGACCTGAGGGCAACCTGTCAACTGCTAACTACAGCAGCCGCAGACTGTCCACAACAAATGGGCTGTCCTTAACTCTGCCATTAAAGGCATCTGTGAAGATACCCTTGGCTTGTCTACCAAGGAGGACGACTGGTTTGATGAGGATGATCAGTAGATCATGGACTAATTAACCAGAAACAGAAGGTGAACCTTAGATTGGAAGGTCCGTCATCTCTCAAGTAAGAAGAAACATCACTATCGGCAACCAAGTCAAAGGCCCAGCAGACAAATTCCGACCTAAAGAACAGTTTCTGATGAAGGATCTACAACCTGAAATGTTGACTCTGTTTCTCTTTCCACCAGTGCTACTGCTTGACTCTTTTTGGCATCGTCTGTCTTTATCACTGAAGGACAGATAGTGGGTGGAAAGAGCATAGCAAGGTAGCAAGTCAAGACAGCCATGACGTGCATAGGTTCTTCAGCACCGTCAAGGCCATCTGTGGCTCAAGTGTTCAAGGCCTCACCCACATAACAGAGCATAATAGGTGCAGCATCGCATCTGTGCACCAACTCCCATAAACAGCAATGGGACAATGGCTAGGTAGTTGGTATGACCAATATTAACACTGAGATAAATATTCTCCACAACTCTCATCTTTTTCTCCAGGTTTTTTCCCTGAGGACTTCTGTTCAACCAAGAATCGTCGCTCAACATCTAAATGCAAGAAGTACCACCTCTGATGATGTAGCTCAAGATAATTATACAGTCAAACAGCAGGGAAACAGGCCCTTTGGCCCATTGAATCCATGCTGACCATCGAGCATCCATTTTGCACCACTCCTATTTTTTTTCCCCCCACATTTCTATCAGCTCCTCCCATATTCTATTTCTCATCATCACACTCTGCACTCGGGACAATTTACAGTGGCCAATTAACCTCCTAATGATGTATAAATTAACATAGCCTCACTTGGGCAGAGAACAGAGCACATTTTTCTGGAATTGAGGGGGAGGCTGGGGATATAGAGGGAAGTAGCTCATTCTCATTTTAACTGCAGCTCTCACTGTCATTTTCCAAGAGCCCACTTCACCCAATGGGTCATCCGTCACCTCATGTCAAAAGACTTCGAAGTAGTTATGTGATGGTAACAATTTAACACCTCCCACAAATACCATCAATTTATCTGATAAAACTGACATCAACCCACCAAATACCTTTTATTTCAGCAGACAGCGAAAATGTCACAGACAGCACAGAATGAAATAATGTCTTCCCTGGTATTTAAGATCTAACAATTGACCACATTCAGGGCTGAATATTTAAATGAGTAACAAATCCTTGTAGAGACATTCAATTAAGATAAATGTTGATCTTTTAAATGTTAAAATGCAATTTCCCCTGCTTATGTTATTTCATGTCAGGAGCCATCATTCTTATGCATACTGGGGTTTCAAGTGGTTACACATGCATGACCAGTACTTCTGTTTCTCTGTCTCTCTCTGTCTAAAAGGTTTTTTCACACATTTACTTGTTTGAATTGCAATTCCTCTCATTTAAGGTCAACCTCAGTCTTCAATGTCAACAACTAATAGTGATGATACGTGTTCTCAAGAGCAAATGCCTCAAAAGTAAAGTGCTTCACAAAACCAATATCCCTAACCTCAAGAAACCTGGTTTACAGACAAATTTCACAATATGGAGGCATTTAAAATGTGTTTTACAAACACAGCAAATGGAGGTGAAGGATGTAGTTCGATAGTGACAGATTGAAGGAGCAAACCTGCAGGACTTTTGACTGAAAGCTGGGGAGCAGAATTAACCTCACTTCCAGCTTTGGCCATTGTGGGCACAATGGACTGAATTTGCAATATATTTCTACGTTATGCATGGCAATTCTTCGTCAAAATTGGAAATTCTACCAAAAATTAAATCTTTTGAAGTTTAAAGAATACAAATTTATGTTTGGAACTACTACTGCGTCTTAATTTGTAAATTGCAATGGACAGAAAAAAATAATGTCATAAAAGACTTTGGTAATGATGGTTATTATCCACACATGTGGGCTAAAATCCCACAAACTTTCTGACTGATTACTTTTATTTAAAATGCAAATCAAAACAAATTGATCACTTAAAGCTTCATGGTCAAAACTAACATCAGGAGATGCAAGTTTTTCTTTTAAATACTGCTGAGAGAAGTAAAACAATGAGCTTTAAGATTTAACTGGTGAGATTTTGGATTCATGGTTTAAGATTGATTAACCCTATTAAATATTCCTAATCAGCTAGCACAGAAAAAGTCCAATGAATGTCCTGTTTTAAAGATTATAAGAATCAATCATGGAAATCAAGTATCCATAATTCGAGTAAAATATTTTCAATTCAGGAAATCTGGTGACATTCTGCAAAATCATCGCATGTATCTGAGACTGATGACAAACAAAGGAAGAAAATAATGGAGTGTAACAATATTTAAAGCATCGTACGTAGAGAGTGTAAGGGTGAAAAAAAGAAACCTGCATCCTCAGTACATCCAAAGTATTTGACAATACATTATTATTACTTTTGACTAGAAACCAGTCAGATCAACTGAGGTTTGGCTTCCACAATAATTGACAATAAAATGTTTGTCATGTTCAATACTCACAGTGTACACATACTGTCTGTCTGAGTTCATGTAACTTTTCTGGTAAAGGTGGACATCCTCAGAAAAAGATGGAAGTAAATTTGGGAAAGTACTTCCACTCCCTGTGGTGGGAAATCTACCATATTTTGTTGAGAAGTCCCAACTTGTCTAAGAGGAACTTCCTCTATCAAATCACAATTTACATTCCTGGCAAAAACATCTTCTTTTCCTTTCAAGTTTTCAAAATTCTCACTTTCTAAACAGTGCATTCCATAAAATGTGGAGCTTTTCTAGCAAATGGAGAGCACAAATCATAACACAGAATATAAAGTTATTTTTCACGTGACTGAATGCACAGAGCTTACTGTAATCCATGAAAACTGTGGATATGCTAATCTTTGCCCTCAAAAATGGTGTGTTTATTACATTGATATTGCCTCAAAAAATAAAGGTAATATTACTTTGGAATAAAAGAAGCAATCCAATCCATAATGATATTAAATGAGTGAGCTGACCAACATCCTGATCTTCCTTGGCTTGCCTAACTTCTTCCCAAGTGGCATCCATTATTACTCTATTATTAATGTTTTTATGAGACTGAAGCTTCTTTGTCAAGGTTCCATTTTCAAGGCTTCAGCACTTCTGCTTCTTCTAATTGAGCTTTCACCAGGGAAATGGGCAAGATTACCATAATGAGATGCATTTAATAGAAATTGTCAATGATTAGCTGGCATTGCAAATATAAACAGCACAATGCATTAAGCATTCAAGGCAGCCACATATAATGCTCAGCATAGGAACTGTTGTAACCATGCTTATTTATCACGGCTAAGTCAGAAAAACAAGCTGCAAAAAAGAAGTTAATGAACGAATACCATTTGTCTCAGAATAAATAAAAGTGAAGTAGTTTCCATATTATTTCAATAGCCTTTTTATAAAAGCATTTACAGCTTAATTGTTGTTATTTGCATTTTGGTTGTATGGAATGGAAGTAGAGCAACACATCTTCCAACAAGAGCATTCATTACTTAACAGATTTCATTAGTGTTTGGGGCATATGGTGCATCACTAGAGCAACAAGATATTTGAACAAAGTTAAGACAGAAGTTAATGCAAATAAATTATATAACCAAATGGCTGTCTCCAGAAGTTCAAAGGAATCCACTGAGGTCGCTTGGGTCTCTGGTTGTAAAGAATGGGATAACTTGAACTCTGCCACATGTGTGAAGTAGGAGTTGTTAAATCTATAGTTGTTCATGAGGTGCATGCACCATAGAACCATAGAACACTACAGCACAGAAAACAGGCCATTTGGCCCTTCCAGTCTGTGCTGAAACTTTATTCCGCTAGTCCCATTGACCTGCACTCAGTCCTTAACTCTC